>NW_024412394.1:21660041-21888536 GCF_014898765.1 Herpailurus yagouaroundi | reverse complement strand
GGGGAGGGGCAGAGAGAGAGGGAGACACAGAATCGGAAACAGGCTCCAGGCTCTGAGCCATCAGCCCAGAGCCCGACGCGGGGCTCGAACTCACGGACCGCGAGATCGTGACCTGGCTGAAGTCGTACTCTTAACCGACTGCGCCACCCAGGCGCCCCTCTGCCATTATTTTAGAGCCATCAGTAGTAGTGACTGGTTGGGCACCATAAACATTTATATGTTTGTTTTCTTATTCATTCTTTCATTCATCCATTCATATACCTGATATTGATTGGGTATTTACTTTGCTCTTGGCACTGTCATAGTTTGAGGAGATATGCAATGAACAAAAAAGACAAAACCCGCCATTTTGAAGCTCACATTCTGCTAGGGAGGGACAACAATAATGAATATACAATAATAATAATAATAATAATAATAATAATAATAATAATAATGATATCAGATTGTGGTAATTACTATGGAAAAAATATAGCAGAACAGAAAGAGAATGAGGCTAGTTATTGGTCACTTCTCTTTGCAGTCAAATGCTCTGCCATGGTCACTTCTCTTTGAATAGAAAATGTTGCTATTAGAAATTTAGGTTAGGAAGTTAAGAACTATTAAAGATGCTATTGGTTACCTTAAAAAGTTGCATATTCTCCTTTTGTTTTTTTAAATGTTTACTTATTTTGAGAGAGAGCAAGAGCATGAGTGAGCAGGGGAGTGGCAGAGAGAGAGGGAGAGACAGAATCCCAAGCAGACTCCACAGTCAGCACCAAGCTCGATTCAGGGCTTCAACTCATGAACTGTGAAATCATGATCTGAGCCAAAGTTAAGAGTCAGACCTTAACCGACTGAGCCATCCAGCAACACTGTACATTTTCCTTTTTTTTTTTTTTTTTAAAATTTTTTTTTTTTAACGTTTATTTATTTTTGGGACAGAGAGAGACAAAGCATGAACAGGGGAGGGTCAGAGAGAGGGAGACACAGAATCCGAAACAGGCTCCAGGCTCCGAGCTGTCAGCCCAGAGCCTGACGTGGGGCTCGAACTCACGGACCGCGAGATCGTGACCTGAGCCGAAGTCGGTCGCCCAACCGACTGAGCCACCCAGGCGCCCCATGTACATTTTCCTTTTGAAATAAGCTTAGTATAACTTCAAGTGCAGTCATACTCAGGGAATGAGGCAATTTACCTAAGCTTAATTAAGTTTTGTGAATCTGAGAACCAAGCTGCATCTATAGAGGTTGTCAAAGGTAGGCATTGTTTTTCTTTTATGTGCTTAACTCAAGGCAAACTATCATAGGAAAGCAGGTGATGTGTTCCATATTTATCACTGATCCACTCTTACTTAAGGGTGGGAGAATTAGATATAAATTTCATTTATAGTAAATGTAGTCTGCTTTGAGTAGAAATTTTGTCCCCCAACAAAAGTCTATAGCTTCCCATTGTCAAATGTAAATGTTTTATGTTAGTCCACAAAAATACATTAAAAAAATGTGCTATTATTTGGCAACCAAATAATAGTATTTTACTCCAGATTCCCCCAGTTAGTGATACATTATCTGCCATCCACTGCACAAATCAGAAACCTGGGCATCATACTATAACTTCAGATTCCTGACATCCTGTAGCTCATCATCAGGTTGAATTAAATACACCTTGAATGGACTCAGGTTCTACCTACCATTATCTCTCTCCTGCAGGAACCTCCCACTTGGTCTTTCTGCTTCCCCCTGCCACTTATAATTATCTCCATAGTGTAGCAAGCAAGCTTCTCAGAGCTCCAGTCTGACCTTCTGGTATAGTGGATTGGTTAAAGACCAAAACCTTCATGGAGCACCTGGGTGGCTCAGTTGGTTAAGTGTCCGATTTTGGATTAGGTCATGATCTCACGGTTCGTGGGTTCAAGCCCCACATTGGGCTGTGTGCTGACAGTTCAGAGGCTGGAGCCTGCTTTGGATTCTGTGTCTCCCTCTCTTTATGCCCCTCCCCTGCTCACACTCTCTCTCTCTCTCTCAAAAATAAATATTTAAAAAAATCCTTCATAAGACCCACAGGCTATGCATGAAAGCTGCAGTCTACTGGTCCAGTCTTGTTTGCAGCATGCTTCCCCATGTGCTGTCTCTTTTGTCTCCATGGATATGTCTCATCTTGTCATGCTTCATGGCACATTTTGAAGGGCTTCCTCTTCTGCACTGCACTTCCTTTAGTGTTCCTTTGAGCTTGTCTCTTCAGAAAGCTTCCCTGACTATCTACTCTTCACCTCCCATAGCATTCCAGTTCTTTCTTAGATCTTAGCTCGGGTTTAATTTTATATATATTAATGAGATGTATTGGTCAAGTAATTTGAGCAGTCAGTTAAAGCATATAAACTACTGGACTGGTAGTTCAATTAGGTGGCAAATGAGTTGAGTTTCTACATTAGCTACACATGAAAAGACAGATTTATGAATATTTTTTGAATTTAGTTGTGTTGAGCTATAAAGTGTGCTGGTGGCAAGAAGAATCCACAGTGGATATTAAAAATATACACTTGATTTAGGTTTCTTAGTTACCATGGCTGTATACTTAAGAGTATCTGTGGGAATTTTGGAAAACTTTGAAGAAAATTAATGTAATAGAATAAACTTTGAATCACATTCTTACATTTCAGAAAGAAGAGTGACATCCAAAATGATTTCTCTGTATTTTATTCTCATTTTTAGAGGTTAGAGCACTGAAAGAAAATTGATTACTCTATCCTCCTCACTACTTGAGAAGATCTGTATGTTTAGATTGGCAGAATATTTTATGGCCTGATCAGAATTGGGCTCAGAAGAGATTGTGACCCTTGCACATTTGCTGATTTTATTTCCTTAATTTCCATTTCAATGCTATACATCTTTCCTGGAGCATTATAACTATGAATCATGGAAGGAAATTAAATTGATTCTGTATTCTTCAACCCTACAATTTGGCAGTGAGAATATTTTTTTCCTAAAAAATGACTCATTTACAAAAAGACTTTCTGTGAACGTGGAAAAGACTTTACTGTCAGAAATCTTGCACATGGCTGTAGGGTGGATATTTGGACCTGCTAATAATTGCAAAATGGCAAAATTAGTGTCGAACAGTATTGATCAAAGATCATGTGAAATTTGCACGCCCACCTGAAAACACAGAAGCCTGTGTGTTCAGAACAATAAAAACTCAGCGAGCTATATGGAAAGCTTATCATCTTTTCTGTTTCAGGGCATTTTCCTTGTTCAAGTGTACCCTGCTATGAGTCAACCAGTGTTTAGTTCTTGCTCCTCTTGGAAATTGTTGTGTGTTGTAATATTCCTCCCTGTTAACCTTTATTTTCCTGATTTTTAGTCCAAATTTCATTTTTCTGAATTTCATCCAATTTCTTCTGGTGGTTTACCCTGGGATCCCCCAGCTTGGATGTGGTTTTGATTTTTCTTAATTTTGTTACTAATCATGCTTCCTCTAGCTTTTAAAATAATCTTTGAATTTCTTTATATAACTAAGTTTTCTAGAATGCCTCTCACCGTAAGTTAAAAAAAAATCCCACATCAACTTGGTTCTCATATTGTGGGAAGCATTTGTTATTTTTTGTATTGCAATTCTTCAAAAGACAAAACAAACGGGGCCATTATAAAATACACTGAAGCCTTGTTCACATGTTCACCATTAGATCTATATGAATGTTGCAAAAGGGTTAAATCATGATGATGACTGGATCTGCCATTCCTCATGTGCTTGTGGTGCCACACATTTTGCAGAAGTGTTCTCATGGTTTTGTACAATAGCCATTGAATCTGAAGAACATAAAAAGAAAAACTCACATTTGAGTTTTTAGCATCTGCCAGGCATTTTCACCTGTGACTCCGTTTGTTTCTTTTCAGAAGTGAAGTGGGCACTGTTATCCTGGTTTGTGGTAAGAAACTGACACTTAGCTAGGCAAAGTTAGTCAAAATCCTGTAGAAAGTAAAGGGAGGAGCAAAAATTCAGCCCAAGGTCTTCCAATTTCAAGATTCATTGTCTTTCCACTTTATTGAGTTGCCTCCCAGGATTTGGGGATATGATCACTCGGCCTGAGGTCACATTATGAGTCAGAGGTGAGCTGGGAACACAGTCTGGGGCATCTCCACATTGCTTTAATCCATTAAAATGTGATGTGTCTTCTCTAACAAATGGATCATATTAATTTACTTCTTCGAAGAAGAGAACAGCTTTTGATCTTCTACAAAAGATTCGTTTTGTAAAAAAAGTAATAAAGCAGATACGACATTTGGCTTAACTTTTGAAAAAATGTGAAAAAAATAATTCATTACAGTGAACTTTGCAGATGACCGGCCATTTTGATAAATAGCCAATCTCCATGGTAACTTTCTTTTGAGGAATTTTATGAACATTCATATTCTTTGGGCACTCAGAATTCTAAACAATTTAAAAGCAGCCTGGCAAATATGCTTTTTTGAATCTGATTAATTATCCTAGAATCATAAGATCAGATCTACCATGAAGCATTTTCTGATAAGAGAGTGTTCCCACTGACTCTATCAACTAACGAATAACTTTGGGCAAGTTATTTAATCTTATGTGCCTCAGATTCCTCATCTGAAAATAAGGATAATACAGCACCTACATTAATTAAAGGGTGATTGTGAGGGTTACATGAATTAAGTGAAGTACTTAATCTGGACTCTGGTGAATTCTGTATAAATCATTGCTATTATTGTTTCTCCCGATTACGGCAGCCTGTTGTAAATCCTATCAGACTGTCCAGAGAAGTGCATATAAGTTTTTGAAGGATCTGGAGGCATCCTAAGTGGCAGCAGTTATAAGTAACCTAACTCTCTTGGGCATGTGCTACCAGTGACAGAGTTGAAATTTAATTCCAGACCTATCTGATTGCAAAGTGGTTGAAGGAAGAGATTCAGTGGTCACTAGAGTGGTAGAGATAAGAGGCTGAGCAAACGGTGTGAATTGACTTTGTTCTTTCTTCCTACCATTCTTACCTACACGAACCACATGGCATGACTAAAACTTGAATTTGCTACCGGTAGCGGCCCAAACATAACCTCGTTCCTTCGGGAAAGGGATTTTTCACACTTTATGCAGTGTGGATTACATGAAGGTAAATTCTTCCAAAGTTTGATTAACCCAAAATGCTAAATGCTCTGTTCAATGCTGCAAATAAAGAAATGAATTGGACTGGGTTTCCCATATCAAGGGGGCACATAATCCCATGACACTTGAGACAGTGGCCACCCAGAGAGCATATGTTGGGCTTGAAAGCTGCAGGTTGTTTAATATGGAGCGTGGAAAGGTTTGTTATGAGACTCACTGGTGAAGCAAAATCACGAGTGACTCACTGGTGAAGCAAAATGTTTAAGGATTGGGCACAGGGATTCAAGAGAAGAATTTGTTGAGAAATCTTGGAGGAAGCATGATGATACACTCTGATAAACTCTGAAGAACTGAAAGAGTATGAAGGAAAGGATCATGCTTGGTGGTAGGAATTATATAGTCTATCATTTGGAGAGTGAGAGCATTTTACAGAATAAAAAATGTGAGTGAATGTAAAGGGAGAAAACCAATAAGACTGATGTTGCTGAGACAACTATTATTGTTATTAGTATTGTTAGACCTAGCAAAGAATAGTAAAAGGAATATTTGAAAATGGGAGTGGTAAAGCAGGGAATTTTGCTATCTCTAAAATCATAGCTAAAAATGTGCTGACAAGTGAGTGGGTGAATACAAAAAGCAGCCATAAATAGCCACATGGAAATGAAGCTTTTGGATTTAACAATGAAGATGTAATTGGAAACACTAATGACATCTGTTTTAATATTGTTGACAACAGAAAGCTATATCCAAACAGTAAGACCCGAGAGAGATGGGATCTGAATAAGAACGTGAAATGTGTTTGCAGGTGCCAGGTGGTCTAAGTCAACGTGACATTGACCTAGGGAAACCTAGACAAATGTTGAGGTCCTGCAAGTTTGTTCTGGAGTTTAATTGCCATGTGCTGAGTGAAGAATGAATAGTTTGCCTTGTTGGAACAGTTGTGCTGTTTTGCCAAAGGCCCGGTTTCTGGAGGGATATGTAAGAAGCAGTGGAGACCAAAGTGACCCTTGCCTCAACAGACAGCCCCGCCTTGGGAGGTGGGGGAGACATGTCACAGCCATGCTCATGGGTAACATCAGCAGCTTTCTAAAATGAGCAGTCCAAAGGCTGTTAAAGACTTACTCTGAGGAATAACATTTATCAAGTCTTAATTTATTCCAAGGATTAACTCAAATGGCCATTAATCAGGTGGTTTCAAAATGTAGTCCATTTGTATAATCCTCCAATCTTATGTGTTTTTCTCTCGAATATGTTAAATACGTTTCTGTGTGCAAAACATTTTTTTGGGGGGGAGCTGTGAACATTGGCTCTGTTTTTGCAAATCCAAAGCTTCCTTTTAATTGAAGCATTTTGTTTATTTTTATTATTCTAGAGATATTTGAGACCTTTTCCCTAAAGACTGGAGGATATTGATTCCTTATTCAGCATTTGAAACTTTGTTATTTTTGTTTCTTAAACAGTCACCAAGTGAAGTCTTAAGTGTAAGACATTCCAGACAAGAGTGAATCCTGGATTCCTGCTCTTAGTATGATGAAATATTAATTATTTTGTGTTTACTTTTCTTTAGGGATATCAAGGAATTGCAGGATCACCAGGTGTCCCAGGATCCCCTGGCATACAAGTATGTGATTCATAGATACACATTGTAGAATTATCGTTTCTAGTGAACCCAAAACATAACTAACCGAATTTTATTTTGTGCTTGATTTAGGGAGTTCAAGGACTACCAGGTTACAAAGGAGAACCAGGAAGAGATGGTGAAAAGGTAAATGCACACAAACAAAAATGTGTCCAGTCACTTTGGTCATTCAAGGAAGACAAAGGATGTTACCTATGACGACTCCCATTCAGTAGTGTTCACCTTGGTGAATTGCAAGATATGAGGGCTCAGAAATTTGTCAGTGGTCATTGGCTAATAAAGCTCACAGCCGGTTTTTGTCACTAGATGGAATAGGTTGTAAGTAGATGACCACTGTCAGATGGAACAGGTATTGGCATTGCCCTGATGCCATGTTCTCTCCTTGTGGTTAAACTCTGAGGGGGGGGATTACCTTCTTAGAAGGGAGAGAACTATGTGAATGGAATATGTTCCTGTTAGCCACAGATAGCCCAATTCTAATATGTCCCTCTCCTTAATAGATACCTATCTGGTGCTTCTTTCATAGGTTTATTGAGGATCAAATGAGACAATATAATGTGTGAAAAATATTTAGTATGTTTCCTGATGCAGGGCCTGCCTGCCTTTCTCTCTCTCTCTCTCTCTCTCTCTCTCTCTCTCTCTCTCTCTCTCTCTCCACAAGTGGGAGAGAGGGAGAGATAGAATCCTCAGTAGGCTTCACACTCACCAAGGAGCCTGACGTGGGGCTCGATCTCACGACCTGATCTCATGACCTGAGACGAAATCAAGAGTTGGACAATTACCCACCTGAGCCACCCAGGTGCTCTGGTACAGGGTCTTGCTTAAATAAACAGTTGTTTTTGTACTGTTCTGTTTTGTTCATCCAAGTAGCATGGTTGCAGTTGGGATGTAGCATGGGGTAGGTTGGCATATGTCATGGGCATAACATGGGTTGAAACAATCCCAAGGGCAAATAGGAGGTTTAGTGGCCAGAAAAGATGGAATAGGTCAGGGCAGCTTTATAATCTGGGGAGAGTTAAAGGACAGAGCGCAACAGTAGCAGTCAATAAAATTCCTGAAGAAGAAGTGTAAAATCCTCCTGTCTTCTATGTGGCCTCTATGAATCTTTTTAGCCACTGAGAAATCTTTGCCTATCTTAAACAATGGAGGCATATATTAAGAGGTGATAGGGAGCATGTCTTATACTTTTATGCTGTGGCAATGTTGAGAGGGATAGCCTGACCTCTGCCAGGTGAATGGGGGATTCCACTGAGACCATGAAGATACCTGTTTTGAGGAGTCCATGTGGCAGACACCTCACTTATATTCTGGTTTACAGGATCACTGCTGTTTTTTAACATTGTCACAATTAGTCTGATTTGGGGATGGCAGGGAGATAATGAAAGTGTGAGTATATGAATGAATATATCTATGGATGAATGCATAAATTTGTCTATTTTTCCCTTGGGTTTTAGAAACCAGATATAAAAAGGAGGGTGTTTTTTATTCATCTTAAAAGAATTGAAATAAAGTGCCTGTTTGAAGGTAGAAGAATAGCAGTAATTTGATTAGTCACATCTTTAACTGCTCTGTTGGATGGGGTCATGGTACTGTCTTCAACATAGATGGGCATGAGTTTTACAAAGTCATACATTCTCTTGAATAAAATAAGATGAGTGAAGATGATGTGAAGGTCTCTGTTTTCAGTCCAGTAATAATTCCACTCAAGAGTTGCTTGTTTTCTGAAATTTGTTGTTTGGGTATAAAGTCTGATCTGACACAGTCCCTGTGGGCCTGAGATCACCGTGTGCTGTGCCATCTAAATTTCCTCCTCACATTCCTTGTGGCTTCAGAGTGTTCTTTATTTAGAGTTTCAGTAAATGAATAAGTTAAAGACTTTCCCTTGGTTCTTCCTCTAGAATATAGTTCCTTAATTTTCAGAAATAGGAAGGTTGAAAAATAGACCCTGAGATAACTTTGACTTGTGGTGGTACAGGACATTTTTTCCAGGCATCACATAGCATCCTCTGAGAGATTGTTCCACACAACACTGTTATCCATTAGGATATTTTCCCAGAATCATTTCCATTTTGTGGATTTCTTCTGAGAACACCCATAGTAGGAGTTTCCACTTAAGATAATTAAAACTACATGCACTTTCTTGCTGGCTTTAGCATTGGTTGCTCACATATCAGACAGTAGAGTGTGTATAGATTTTGCAGGTCCCGCTCCCCCCCCCCCCCCCACCGATTTATAAAGTTAAAAAGGAGCACCAATTCACCAAATGGTCTTCAACTGGTAACTCATTTTATAATATGTTTTGAAGCTATTCTTTGGAATTTAAGAAAAAGTACTTCAAAACACTTCCTCAACTTTAAGGAGACCCATGTATTTAAATCATAGGGAGAAACATATTTTGTTAAAATTATATTAAGTTGTGTTGATGGGATGATACATATTTATGGGTTTTTGAGTTGAGTATGAAACTTTCTATGGAAAATTCAATTCTCAACACATGGGAGATAGTAATTTATTTTTTTTAACCTATCTAAACTTGGTACAAACTCATCACTTCGTTTTTCTGGATTTAAGAAATAAGTTAATTATATCTAAGGTCTCATTATGGAGTGAATTACACATTTTGCTTAATTTCCTCTTTAGATCATTTAACATTGAAATTGTCCCTTCAAGACTTTGCTCTCCCATTGTCCTTAGTGTCCATACAAGAGTATAATGTGATGAATGAGATTTCCTTATTTCAAATCAATCCCTTACTTTCATGACTGCACTTCCAAAGTCAAAAGATTAAGTGGTATTACAGTGATTTATATGGTTAATTATAATTAGAGAGTGCCTATATACATGTGGAGAGAACAGAATAAAGGACCAACTTAGTATATATTAGTGGTTTTACTTCTTACAACGTCTGAAAACAAACAAAAAAAAGAATGTTTAAAAAATTAAAACAAAGCCAAGAGTGACATGAGAGGGAGAAATAGAATTGACTTAGTGAAGTTGCCACTTTTTTCTTCTTTCTCAGAAAAGGAGGGTAATCGAACTGTGTAGCTTTCTGATAACACCACCACCCAAGGCCCAAATGCTGGTGTTCTCATGGCCAAGGTTGGAGGGGGTGAGAGTGGGAGGCTTAAAGCAGTCAAGGGTTTATAGACTGGGCTCTGAATTAAGACTGCTTAACTCCCTAGCCATGCTTCTTAATCTCTTTAAACCTGGACTTCAAAATCTGGAAAGTGAGTGCTATTGTATTTCTTCATAGTTTTGTTGTGAAGGTTAAATAGGCTATGCATGTACTTGGCCAAAATTAAACACCTATAAATTAGTGATGATAAAGATGATGTCAATGACTGTCTACCCTCTTACTTGTGTATGTGTCTAAATTTTGTCCTCTTTCCTGTTAATATGGATGAACTGTCCATAATATCCAGTCCTCCTCTTATGTTCTGGATCCTATCCTTCTCCATTACTTTGTGTTATTAATTAGCCCTTCTCTGCTATGTCATGGTTTTTTCTTTCTTAGCTAATTTTTTACCAATAGCCTAAAGGCTGACCCATCTAAAACCAACCAAACTGAACCCCCCTCCTCTACCATATAGTCTCCTTTAGTTACCACCCCGTTTCTCCTTTCCATTATAGTAGAAACACCCTAGAAAAGTTTGCCTTTATTCTCTCTGCACTTTCTTACTTCCCTTTCTCCCTTTAATTCACTCTAGTAGGATTTCCACCCCACACTTCTGCTGTGTATTTAGATTAGTATCTACCATCTTTGAAATCCAGTGGTCATTGTTTTCCAGTGATCTCTGCTTATCTTGCTGTTATGTCCCAGCAGCATTTGACACAACAGACTTTTCCCTTCTTCTGGGAACAAGTTGTTCTCTTGGCTTCTAAGATAGCACATTTCCCTAGATTTTCTCTTGCCTTCATTGGTTACCTTTTCACTGTTGACTTGTCTTCTATATTCATTCACTAAATGTTGGAGTGTTGCCGACTGAGTTCAGTCCTATGCCCTTCCTCTCCTTCCTTAATAAGTCCATTTATTGTAATATTATTAAATATAAACCTTAATGAATATAAATTTATTTGTTAACTATATAAACATATTTGTGATAAGTATATCAATAGCAATATATTTATGTGATCAGTGTTATAGTTAATAAAGTAAAAATATTAGATATACATGCATACGCATGATGTTTTCTTTTTTTTCTTTATTTAAAAAAATTTTAATGTTTATTTATTTTTGAGAGAGAGCATGAGCTGGGGAGGGGAAGAGAGAGAGGGAGACACAGGATCCGAAATAGGCTCCAGGCTTCAGCACAGAGCCCGACACAGGGCTTGAACTCATAAACTGTGAGATCATGACCTGAACTGAAGATGGATGCTCAACTGACTGAGCCACCCAGGTGCCCCACACATTCTGTTTTCTAATAAAATACTTTACTTCATCTGAATATGAAGAAACTGGAATTGTTAAAACCAGGGATTTTCGGAAAATCCTTGTATTTTTTATGGATGGTGTGGTACCACGTCTTCCTTCTACATCCTTTTCTTAGAGGCTTTTCTTCCAAAAAAGCAGCAGTAATTGTGCCTTCCTTAAATATGCTTTGAAGTCAGGTTTTGTTAAGTGCCTCTTGTGTACATAGGGTGCTGACCTGTGTGTGCCCAGGTGTTTATTACTTCTGTGGATACTTTTACAACGTCTTGATTGTTCTCTGGTCTTGCAGCTTCTTTTCTTTTAAGCCTTTGTAATGGATTCAGCATCTCAGTTTATTAAAAAGAATCATTAATTCCAGGCCCCGCCTCATTTGTTGGCTGCAATGCCTTTTTCTGTCCCATTTTGTTTTTCTCTACTGGCATCCCTTGAGACACTTGAAACTTACATTTAATTTTTACAGAGTGCTTCATATTTTGTTGGTTCTAAATGCCATTTCTCATCTTCTCTTTGGGTGTACTCTGTGGTCACTAAGAAGCTATGGCAGTGCCTCTGTAGTAGGAGCTCACGAACCTACCTTTTTTCTAGGCCTGACCAGTTCAGTCATGATCTCCAAACCCAAGGGATTGCCCATTGCTGTATTAAAGAGAGGAAACATTTTAGCAGATTTAAACAATTTTCTGTAAGTCATTAGTGCCTGAGCCTCCCATTTGTTTTTATGGGAGAGAACAAAGAACAACCCGAGACATGTAAGGCTTGTGATGTATTGAGTGCTTGAAGGCGTTCATTGTTGTGTGTACACTTTTTCTGTTTTATTTTTAGGCATGTTTTGTATCGATATTATCCATATGCATTTCTTATCACATGAAGTCCTCCCAAAAAGCCCTATGAAGTTACTAGAGTAAGCCGTACTATGCCGATTTTATATTAATTGTGAAGTAGGTGATTCCTACTTAACAGCTGGGATGACTGAAGAATGAAGAACTTAAATCATTTGTCTAAAGTTACTCAAGAATCAGAGGGTTGAAATAAAATGTCTTGATTTTAGTCTGTTTTTTTTTGTTGTTCCTGTTGTTTGTTTTCTGCATTGGCCAGAATAGTTTTGAACCATGTGACTTGTTCATTTTTCACCCTGTTGCCTGCACTGTGAAGAGAATTCTTGAATGCCTGTCGGTAGCCATGCAGATAGGTGGACGGGGGAACTATGAAAGAGATTAGATCGTACCGATTGTGCCATGAGAGACGACTCCTGTTTCTCCATCTCTCTCAAGTGAAGGGAGATTGTTCACTCTAGATCATAGATTATCAGACTTTTAAGTTGTGAGCTCTTTGCAGTAAAAGACTTTTGGGCATGTAGTTCCATGTACATCTATGAACTATATGCCTATGCTACTGAACAAAGCATTATATGCGTTAAAAACACATGCATACACTGAAAAGTTTTTGAAGAATGAGGCTTTTAAAAGAATAGTTTTCATATTCTCTTAATGCACATAAATAATCTTGACTTTGAAAACAATATGATTCTAGATCAGATTATGGGAAGGACAAGCTCATCAAAGCCATGTTCATGAGTCATGAGAGTTTTGGAAGCAACCTGTGGAATTGGAACCATCTTACTGTAAATCTTGGTATACTCTTAGAATCTACTTTCTTGTAAGCTCAGGTGCAATCAGGACTGTGACTCCTCAAAATAATTATTTTATTGGAATATTTTTGGAAGACTCAAAAGTATTTACCGTATTTTAGAAAATGAAAATATTTTGCATATTCAGCAAATTATCATTAATTAGAAGCACAGCATCAGCTTAGGATACAGTAGTAGAGCTCTGATCTGACAGCATGAAGCCTACTTAGGATTCTCTCTCTCCCTTTTCCTCTGCCCTTCCCCTGCTGGTGCTTGTTCTTTCTCTCTCAAAAAGAAGAAAAAAGTTTCATACTCAAAATCTCTGTAAGTTACAGGGGAGTTAACAATTCATGAAAGAAACTATAGGCAGAAGGTTAATCACAGCTATATATTTTACGGGCTGTACTTATCCACTGTAAGAAATCTCTAAATTAGGGATGTTCTGGTTCTTAATATGTTGCTGTGTGTGTGTGTGTGTGTGTGTGTGTGTATGTGTGTATGTATGTATTAACACTACTGGAATGAACACCTTTATATATTTCTCATTTCTCAGTATTTTTTTTCTGAGAATATCCATAGGAAAACATCCTGGAACTGGAATTTATTACAGGATCAAAGGATTAAATGCATAATTAAACTTTGATACAAATTGCCTGTTTAACTTGTAGTAAGTTTGCACCTCCCAGCAAGTGTGTGAAAATATGTTTCCTCACACTCTTTTTTACAATTTATTTATTTAGAGAAAACACATGCATGGGAGAGAGGGAGAGAGAGAATCCCATGCAGGCTCTGTGCTGTCAGTGCAGAGCCTTATGTATAGGGGCTGGATCTCACATGTATAGGGGCTGAGAGATCATGACCTGAGATGAAATCAGGAGTCAGACACTTAATGAACTGAGCCACCCAGGTGCCCCATCTTTCTTCAAACTCTTCAAATTCAAACTGAATTTCATTAAGGTTAATTGTCATCAGTACAAGTTATAAATGGTATTGGTCTGATTTGCATTTTTGTATTAGTAATTAAGGTAGAGTACTTTGTCATGGACATTTTGTTACTTCTTTGTAATATGCTTTTTAGTCATATCTTTTTTTTTTTTTTTTTGCTTTCTACTGGGCTGTTGATTTTTTTAAAAGCTGATTGTTATTACAGTTCATAAATTGTATGAAAATATTTTTTCCTGGTTTATATTATGTATTTTGACTTGGCTTTTGGAATCTCAGCCACACATAAAATTTAAATATGTAGGTAGAGATATATTTTTCTCTCCTTATATTTGTGTCTATATAGAAGGATTCCACATTATAACATTTTGAATATATATTTAGACCTTGTTAATTTATATTTTAATCCTTAAAATTTTGTTGTTTTGAGTAAAGGTAGATGAGCAGTCATATTTTTCCTTCTCTTTTCCTAAATGGATATCCAATGGCCACAACATTTATGGAATATCACTTTTTTCTCCATTTATTTGAAAACTCATCATTATTACTAAATTTCCATTTTCATTTGGGTCTGGTGTTTTTGGCTTTCCATTCTGTTCCATTTATCTGTCTACATCCTCTCCAACACCAAATTGTTCTTAATTGTTGTCACTTCATAATATGATTTAATATTGGCAGTCCTAGTACTTCCTCATTATTCTTCTTCATCAAAATTTTCCTGGCTATACTTGCATGCTTATTTTTTCCAGATAAAGCTCAATATCTTTCCTTCAGTATTTTAGAAATTCCTATTCATGTTTTAATTAGGATTCCTTTGAATTTATAGATTAATTACAGAATCATTGACATAATTTCAATATTGAGTTTTCCTATTTAAGATTATGACTTATTTAATTTTTTATTTTCAATCTTGAAACTTAATAAAATATTAGAGTTTTTCCATAGTGGTCCTAAACATTATTCAGGTTTATATCTTAGAATTGTTATGTCCTTTGTTTCTATTATAAATGGAGCCTTTTCTTTAATATACTTTCATTTTGGTTAGTATTTATATATAAAAACCTTTTTATACATTACCTTTTTAAAGCAGCAATTAACTGAATTAGTGATTTAGGGTATTAGGTATATTGGTGTAGTAAATGTATAATCATACCTAACGATGATTTGTTTTCTTCTAGTTTTTAATCTCGCTTTGTTCTGTATTTTGTCTAAATTCAGTGGCTAGTCACAACTGGCTAGAAAAACATTAAAAATGGTGATGCTGGGTGACTGTTTTTCTTAAAGTTTCAAACAGCTGTGGAGTCTTTTATGGTTTAGGGCTTCTTTGGTAGTACAACTCTCTCAACAGCAGATGAATATTTCTAATTTTCTATCTTTGGCTTTTGATTCCAGCCAATAGCAGCATCCACAGTCCTTGCTTTAGTCATGGCCCTCTCTGCATTAATTAATTAACTACTGATAATTAATGATAGATGACTTGAATTTATCAGACATCCATTACACTCTTAGGCTTTTTTTTTTTTTTTCTCTTGAGCCATTCTGTCCAGCCTGAAGGAATTTATTGGACCCACTTTCACTGATTCAGAGCATTTAAAAGTAGTGTTTATGGCCACCCCCTTGATTTGATTCTTCACAGAGGCTATTTTAATTGAACTTCTTTTAAAGGTCCTCTCCAGTTTCAATTTTTACCTATTAGCGATGAGAACAAAGTTGTATCTTACAATCTCCATGTTTTCGGACTTGGTCTATTGCTTTTCATTACTACTTGCAAATTGGCTGATTCTTTTCTGAGCTTCTTTCTTTTACAGGGTCTTTCAAGTATAGCCAATACCAGTCACTTCATGATACTAACATTCTGTTTTCTTAATTCTTTGCCTCTAGCTCTAAGTTAATTTGATGTATTATTTACCTTTGCAAGTATTGCAAATTTTTATCAAATATTTACCATTATATTAAACAAATTGCCATTTTCTAAACATAAACTAATTTTTTTCATTACTCAAAGCCAATGCCATATATATTATTTAATATTGTTTTGGCAGACTCCTTTTCCTACTATACCAAGTTTTGTATTAATTAGCTTAGATTACAGTAGCAGATGACCAAACAAGAGCATTTATTTGTCTTTTGCATTACATGCCCATTGTGGATATTTTGGCTTAACTTTACCACTTCTTTGCAACCACTTATATTAAACCATGGGCATAACTTAGGTGAACAATATGGGTTTGAACTGCATATATGCACTTAAACATGGATTTCTTTTTCAGTAAATATCGTATAATATTATAAACATATTTCCTCTTATTTTCTTCATGGTTTCTTTTTTCTAGTTTACTTCATTTTAAGAATTCAGTATATAATACACATACAAAATATGCATTAATCGATTGTTTATGTTATTTGTAAGGCTCCTGGTTAACAGTAGGCTATTAGTAGTTAAATTTTCAGAGTCAGAACTTATGTGTGGATTTTCAACCGCATGGCAGTTGGTCCCCCAGCCTCTGCATTGTTGAGAGGTTAACTGCAGTGTGGATGGGTAACACTTTGTGTTCAGTATTTTGTAGATTGTGTCAATATTCCCCAACCATTTCCTCACTACATTTCTCTCCTCTCTCTCCTCTCCCCTCTTAACTGCTATGTGTTAACATGTATGCTTTGCCTTTTTATTTTACTTAAAAACTCTTGCTTGTACATGTGAGGGTAGCTTTGTCCAGATTTTCAATTTTTCCATCCAAATGTCGGTGAATGCTGCTGGTCTTTTCATTTCATCTGATATTTGTTTGTTATCTCTGGTAAATTAAAGTTTGAAGATTATGTCTTCTATAACCTGTAACCAGAGAATGGAAGTCTTAGTTGGGACTTTGTCCAGTCTTAATAGGGAATCCTAATTTTCCCCATTTCTTCTGTATTTTTATCAAGTGTTTATTATCCCCCTAAATTCCATTTTATCAAGAGTGTAACTTAGTCTATCCTGACCATCAAGGAGTTGTTTCAGCTCAGTCAAAAGCTAGCTCAGGTAGTCTTTAATCTTTTCTCTCTATAGAAACCGTTACTACTCCTACCTGCCCCAAGCATAAAGGAAAAAAAAAAAATTCCAAAAGGTAGTTTTGGTTCTTGAATTAGGAGTCTACATATACATGGTAGGGGAAAGAAATACCCAAATACTCAGTTTTCTTGTTGTTTCTCTTGGTTTCCCCCTAAATTTATTTTTTTCTTTTATTCCTTGGTTAAATTGTTGGATTTTAGGACTAATAAGCTCTGGAATGTGTGGACTTTTAGTGGATCTTCTCTCTCTCTCTCTCACTCTGTCTCTCTCTC
The DNA here is from genome assembly GCF_014898765.1 of Herpailurus yagouaroundi. NCBI lineage: Eukaryota > Metazoa > Chordata > Mammalia > Carnivora > Felidae > Herpailurus > Herpailurus yagouaroundi. The sequence goes on along the minus strand of NW_024412394.1, from coordinate 21,871,483 downwards.
TCACACACACACACAGATTGTTTTTAATCTTTACTGGAAAATTTAAGTAGTCAAGGGAAAGCTATTACCCATGAGAAAACACTCTTTACAAGCCAAAAAAAAAAAAAAAATATTCCTGTTTAGACCAGAAACAGACCCTGAAATGCAGTGATGTAAATGAGAAAGAAGTTTATTTTTCTCATGTAGTCAGTTTATGTACTTATTCAAGGACTCAAGTTTTTCCTTCTTATTGGTCTAGTCTCCTTGAGAATGTTGTTCTCTTCTACACAGTCAAGGCTGTGTCACTGGTCACTGTCTTACCTGCATTGTAATCTGATGGGAAGGGAGAAAGAGAAGTCATAACAATAACTTTATTTTTAATCAATTATGTGGAAGTTGCATGTCATAGTCCCCCACACATTCTGCTAGCAAGAACTTAGTTATGTGGCCATTCCTAACTGCAAAGAAGACTGGGAAATATAGTCACTAGTTAGGAAGCTATGTGCCCAGATAAAAATCTTCTCTTGGTAGTATAAGGCAAATAGATTTTTGGATATAACCATTAGCTAGTATACTTTTTGTATCAGATACACTTATAAAGTAAAAGATCCAAATGTAATACAGATGGATCTGAAATATAGTGTAACTTTTGTTTTTTATTTTCCATCAATTATTATGGGAGACGATAAGGGAATTCCTGGACTTTCAGCCCTGGCTCCTTCTCTGTAAAAATTTATTTTATAATGGCTCTCATTCTTTCACTAATGGAAAATAAAGGAATATTTCTGTGGAAATAGATCTGTTGTTAAAATTAAGGCTGCTTTTTTTTTTTTTAATTAAGGCCAATATTGTATTAGTCTAGACAGATAAGTACATTCCCAGATTTTCCTGCAATTAACCAGAGTGGATAAGGAATGAAATTGGTTCAGAATAAAACAGGGTAAGTCTGAATGAATATTGGAGCCCTACACAAGAGGTCATAGCAACCCTGTCCAGGAGGTTTAAAGCCTCCTGGTGGAAAGTGTCCATGGGAATAATTGGAATGGGAATAATTGGAATGGGAATAATGGGAATAATTGGAAATGATACCATGTACGTACTTTTTCAACTTGTATCTTCCTTCTTTTGTGTCTGTCCTGCTGTCTCCTGTAACAGTGGACTGTTGTGAACCTATCTCCTACAGGGCAAGGTGCTCTGGATATTACTATTGAAGTATCAATAAGTCACTAGGGCTTCTTGATGAAGATGAAGGGTAGAACATACACATTTTCTCTATTTCTTAAACTCCCACGAAGACCCAAGGAAGCTCAATCTTAAAATAGAAAGAGATACGATTCATTTGAGAGAGAATCCTGTTTGTGTGTGTGCACACACATACATGTGCACATATGCATGCAGGTACCCCAAAAGCTTAGGAAATGGGAATACAAAGTATTCTTGAAAATAGAAGTGGATTGAAGGTAGAGCTAAAAATGAAAACATGGTTGAATATTCCTTTAAGAACAGTGAGATCCTGCTATCCCTTCCTCACCTCTGTGTAGTTAAGTGAATTTCCCTTCTACCGTAGTAGGACTTGAAAGTTTACTATCTGGGGAGGATAAGACTGAGGGTTTCTAGACTGGAAAGAAAAGGTGGAGATGTACAAAACTATAGGCAAAGAAGATCTTTCTATGGGGAATCTGCTGATATCCAGAGCTGTTTAGTGAAATGACCCAACCACACCATGTATAGAGAATCTCAATGAACAGTACTCAGTGAGAGCTTATCATCACCTTCCAGGTGAACTGACCACGAGGAACCAGAAAATATCTTAGGAAAATTAAAGACACCAAAAAGTCTAAAAAGAAACTGACAAAAGGCGTGTGAAGAAGACTTGGAAAAATGGTCATTAATGCCCTCAGAGATGCAGAACTCCTGATAGATCCTACTTCAGCTGAGCTCCTTGATAGGACACACTGCGTCTTCAGGGCCAACACAGAGACAGTCCTGTAGCACATGATCCACTTGTACACCACATTCCAGATCCTTAGTCCTGGCACTCCTTGTACAGACCACCCCAGGCCCATTCCCACGGTCTGCAGGCCTCTTTCTTGTCTCTGTCTTGCTGAGGGCCTTCTAACACAGTATGCTTAGAGGTGGCCGAGGGAAGGTTGTTTATGTGAAATGTGGATGGAGTTGGGTGTGTGGTCTGAGTCCACATGTGTAAGCATGGGGTGATTATGGATGAAAAGTCTTCCATAGTGCTTAGCATAATGGATGATTATAGACCACATCCATGCTTAATATTATACAGTTTTACATTGTAACACACCCTAACCAAAAGGAAGATCCTACAAGCATTCCAAGAGGGAAAACACTACAACCACCCCCCAAAAACATGCCATATACAAATGATCAGAATCAGAATGGCTTCAAACATCTCACTGGTGACACTGATGTCAAAAAGCGAACGGAGCAGGGCCTTCAGACGTCTGAAAGAAAAATCTAAACCATACTTTTATATGTGAATTAATTAATTACTTAAGTGAATATGATAAAGTTATTTTCAGAAATTTAAGGTTTCAAAAGATTGTCTCCCATAAATTCCTTTTGAGGAAGCTATTGGATGATGTATTCTCCTAACAAGGGAATAAATACAGATAGAACAGCAAATGTATATTGAAACAAATGAGAAGGCTGGAGGAAGGACAAAGAATATCAAATTTGCAATGTATGTGATTCTGTTTTGAAGTGATCTTGACAATTGGAGATAGATTGGAGTTCAATATTACAAAAAGTTTATAGGAAACTAGGTTTCCAAAACAGGTTATTGTTAACTGTAGGTAAAACAAACATTTGGTCAGGAAAAGGCAACCAATCAACATATTGATGGCTTAGTTGTGAATCTTAATATAAGAAACACTGACTATTGATTTAACCAAAGCTTTAATAGAAAGTTAAGGGGATCTCTGCTTCTTACAAGTGGAGATGGGGAGAGGATGTTGGATGGTATGAGAGGTTGATTCTCTTCTTTCACAGAGGAAGGTCAGTAGATAAGCGTGGAAACTGAAACTGTGGTAGCAGTGTGACCACGTGATTTGAGCTCATAGAGATACGGAAGCTTAGAATAAAAAAAGAGCGGCCTTGGGAGGGTTTTAAAACACTCTAATAACTCTTTAAAATTTACTCTTTAAAATATGTGAATAAATAATTTTCTTAAAAATTAAGATTTAAGTTTCAAAAAAAATTTTTATTTAAGTGCAGCTGACACACAACATTGCATTAGTTTCAGGCGTACAGTATAGTGATTCAGTGTCTTTTTATGTTATATTGCACTCCCCACAAAGGTGGCTACCATCTGCCATACTACAATGTTATTACAATCTCATCGACTCTATTCCCCGTACAGTGCTTGTTATTTGCTTGACTTATTCATTATGTAACTGGAAACCTGTATCTCCTACTCCCCTTCACCCATTTTGACCCTCCCTCCACTGCTGTTCCTTCTGACAACTATCAGTTTGTTCTCTGTATTTATAGATCTCATTCTGCTTTTTGTTTGTTTATTCATTGGTTTTGGATTTAGATTCCACATATGGTATTTGTCTTTCTCAGTTTGACTTATTTCACTTAGCATAACACCCTCTAGGTCCATCCGTATTACTGAAAGGTCCAAATAGCATTTTTCTTACATCTGCATAATATTCCGTTATATATGCAAGTATATATACATATCACATTTCTTTATTCATTTATCAGTGGACACTTGGGCTGCTTCCATATCTTAGCTATTGTAAATAATGCTGCAGTAAATGTAGGAAGCCATATATCTTTGAATTAGTGCTTTGGAATTTTTTGTGAAAATACCTAGTAGTGGCATTTGGATTATATAGTATTTCTATTTTTAATTTTTGAGGAAACTCCATACCGTTTTCCACAGTGGGTGCACCAGTTTTCTTTTTCACTACATCTTTGTCAATACTTGTTACTTCTTTCTGATTTTAGCCACTTTGACAGGTGTGAGGTGATACTTCATTGTGGTTTTGATTTGCATTTGTTGGATGATGACTGACATTGAGTGCCTTTTTATGTGTCTGTTGGCCCTTTGTGTGTCTTCTTTTGAAAAATGTCTGTTCAGGTCCTCTGCCCATTTTAAAATCAGATTGTTTTTTTGGTGTTAGGTTGTAGAAGTTCTTTATATTTTATTTTATTTTTAAATATTTTTTAATGTTAATTTATTTTTGGGAGAGACAGACAAAGCATGAGTGGGAGAGGGGCAGAGAGCGAGGGAGACAGAATCCAAAGCAGGTATGGTACTGGCACAAAAACAAACACATAGATCAATACAACAAAATAGTCCAGAAATAAACCCACACTTACATGGTCAATTAATCTATAACAAAGGAAGTAAGGCTATACAACAGGGAAAAGACAGTTTCTTCAATTGATGGTGAAAACTGGTCAGTTACTTGCAAAAGGATGAAACTGGAACACTTTCTAACACCGTACACAACGTGTCGAGGGTGTATTCAATGGAGTGATCTTTTTTTTTTTTAATGTTTATTTATTTTGGAGAGAGAGAGAGAGGGGGAGAGAGAGAGAGAGGCAGAGTGCAAGCAGGGGAGGAGCAGAGAGAGAGGGAGACACAGAATCCCAAACAGGCTCCAGGCTCTGTGCTGACAGCTCAGAGCCTGACTCAGGGCTCAAACTCACAAACCCGTGAGATCATGACCTGAGCCGAAGTCGGATGCTTAACTGACTGAGCCACCCAGCTGCCCCAAATTCTTTACATTTTAAAAATATTAAACCCTTATTGGATATATCATTTACAAATGTCTTCTCCCATTCAGTAGGTTGTCTTCTTGTTCTATTGATAATCTCCTTTGCTGTGCAAAAGCTGTTTATTTTGATGTAGTCCCAAAAGTTAATTTTTGCTTTCATTTCCTTTGCTTTAGCAGACATATCCAGAAAAATGTTGTGATGGCCAATATCAGAGAAAATACTGCCCTGTTGTCTTCTAGGATTTTTATGGTTTTGGGTCTCACATTTAGGTCTTAAGTCCCTTTGAGTTGATTTTTGTGTATGGTGTTAGAAAGTGTTCCACTTTCATCCTTTTGCATGTAACTGACCAGTTTTCACCATCAATTGAACAAACTGTCTTTTCCCTGTTGTATAGCCTTACTTCCTTTGTTACAGATTAATTGACCATGTAAGTGTGGGTTTATTTCTGGACTCTCTATTCTGTTGTATTGATCTATGTGTTTGTTTTTGTGCCAGTACCATACTGTTTTGATTACTGCAGCTTTGCAGGGGATCTTTAAATTTGGAATTATGATACCTCCAGCTTTGTTCTTTGTCAAGATTTCTTTGACTATTTGGGATCTTTTGTGGTTCCATGCAAATTTTAGCATTATTTTTTTCTAGTTCTATAAAAAGTTCTGATGGTATTTTGATAGGGATTAAATTGAATTATAGTTTTCAGAGTTTAGGTTTTTTACTTCCTTGGTTACATTTATACCTAGGTATTTCAGTTTTTTGGGTGCAATTGAGAATGAGATTCCTAATTTCTCTTCCTGCTGTTTCATTATTAGTGTGTAGAAATGCTACTGATTTCTGGGTATTAGTTTTGTATCCTGCAACTTTAGTGAATTCTATATTACTTCTAATAGATTTTGGCTGTTTCCCCCAAATTTTGGAACATCATGTTTACATTTTCATTTGTCTCCATGCTTTTTGATTTAACCAAGGAGGTGAAAGACCTTTACTCCGAAAACTATGAAACACTTGATGAAAGAAATTGAAAATGACACAAATGGAAAGGTATTTTATACTCAAGGATTAGAAGAATTAATGTTCAGATTCCCACACTACCCGAAACAATCAACAGATTCAGTGCAATCCCTATGAAAATACCAACAGCATTTTCCACAGAACAGAGCAAGTTCACCTAGTCTCAAAATACTTTCCTTATTTGATCATAAAGGAAACTTTGATAAATGAGGATTGATCTTTCATAGACATATGGTTTTAACGTATGTATGCGTATGGAAGATTTTTCTTCCAGTAGACTTTGACCAGGGTGAAGTTAAAGAATGTACGATGACATTTTTTAGGCTGATGTATTTTCTTTCATTAATTTTACTTTTATTTTCAGGGTGACCGTGGACTTCCTGGTTTTCCTGGGCTTCATGGAATGCCAGGATTAAAGGTTGAAAAAATCTAGTCTTAATATTCACCACATCATATTTTATTTTGAATTTAAAGTTACTTATGCTACAAATGTGTTATAAATAAATCCTCATGTGTAAATGAAAGTATATTAAAATAAATGGGTTACTATCATAGTGTACAGAAAGCTTTTACAAATTTTCTTTACAATTTCCAGACACAAATTTTATGGTATTTAAACATTGATGAGTAAAGTTTACCATATGGAATTTTTTTTAAGTTTGTTTATTTATTTTTGAGAGAGGGAGAGAGAGAGCGTGTGCGCGAGACGGGTGTGGGGGGTGGAGGGGTAGAGAGCAAGAGAACTCCAAGCAGGGTGTGTGCAGAGCCGGATGTGGGGCTCGAACCCATGAACCGAACCGTGAAATCATGACTTGAGCCAAAACCAAGAGGTGGAAGCTTAACCGACTGAGCCACCCCAGCACCCCTCTATGGAAATTCTTTTAATTATAAGCCCTGAACTGTAGGTCCTATTTTGGTGCCATCTGTCCTTGTTTTTCCTTGTTTTTTTTTTAACAAAGCCTTAAACATAGGGCTTTTGTAAACTTTAAATTATTTTATATTATGTTGACATATTAAACCTTGTTTATAATTGGTGTTGCTTTTTTTCTTTAATCTGTAAGGGACGTTTTCATACTTTTAAAAAATTCACTATTTTAATTCCAGTTAGTTAACATACCGTGTTATATTAGTTTAAGGTGTATGATATAGTGATTCAGCAATGCAATATACTACTCAGTGTTCATCATAATAAGTGTACTCTTAATCCCCTTCACTTGTTTCGCTCATCCGCCCCCGCCTCTGGCCAACTTGCCGTCTGATATACTTTATTTTAAATGAGGACCCTCAGTTAAAGTTATTTTTCTTCCAACAAGAACATTTTTTACTAGAAGCATACTTCAAATTACATGGTTTGAAAAGATATATATAAAACCACTTTCCATCCAAGAAAAATAGAATATACATTTTCTTCAAGTACCCACAGAAGAATCACTTGGTTAAATCACATAAAAAGGGACATAACAAATACTGGAATTAAAATTAAAAATTTAATAAAAAACAAAACCCAATATTTATATTTTGCCTTTTAGGGTGAAATGGGCCCCAAAGGAGATAAAGGATCAACTGGATTTTATGGCAAAAAGGGAAGTATGGATTGTAAAACAAAGTATCTATATGGAACTTGGAATGTCATGGAAATGCAAAACTTGAATCTTTCCCAGCCACCATTTCAGCAATTAGCTTTGTTCATCTTTCTCAGGAGATTTATTTAGAATAATGAAAAACCCTAAAAATAACTGGTTTAGGTGTACACTGTGTTATTGATGATTCTGAATTTTTAAAGTATTTATGGAGAACGATTCCTTGGGAGAAGTAGTAACAGCATGTCCCTGGAGAATCAATGTTATGGGCCTTCTGATTTCTTCACATTGAAGGAAGATTATATTCTCTTCATATTGTGTTTAAAATACACTGCTCTTTAATTTTGCGAGATGTGGTTTCTGTATTTAGATGCTTATAATAATCCTGCATTCACCGTGATTTTGATGTCTTTATGTTGTGTCCACTGGCCTGGTAAAATAATGCTTTGCCAAAAGTCATAGAGCCAACACAAGCTATAGTTCCATGAATTCTGTCATTACATAAAGAGTTTCACTTACTCACTTTTTAACTTAAGTTTGAGTTGCAATTTAAAAATCATTGTTGTACCTCCTCTGAGGATGGTGTCTAGAGACATTCACAGCGGTCCAACTGCCGTCATAGGCTATTCTACAATACAGCCTCTAGCAAAATGAGGTTGTCCAGAATGCCTGGTAATAGGATTGTTTACCTTACTACCAACAAAGTTGGGAAAGCACCAACATCTGTGTGTGTGTGCCCAGGCAAACGTCAGAGTTTGTGCTGTGAGACCTAAAGTTCTTATGAATTTGCCTCAAATGAAAAAAACATGTTAGAAGGGCCCATAGTGGTTCCATGTGTGCTAAATGTGCCCATGCCAAAGTCAAGCCTGCTTTCTTTATTGAGGACCAAAAATCTTTGAGGAAGTGTTGAAGGTACAAGCACAGAGTCAGAAAGCTAAACAAACAAACAAAATGAAGCTTTTCTGAGCAATAAGAACAAAAAAATAAAAGTTTTGCATGGATTGTTTTTTTTTTTAAGTATTTATTTTTAATACAGGGTGCAAAAGGTGAAAAGGGAAATGCTGGTTTTCCTGGCCTTCCTGGACGTGCTGTGAGTTTGACAGAAAAAAGTTCTTGAGTATTTTACTTAAAAATTATCTTATACTTTCTTTCTTTAGAAATAAAAATTAGTGCAAAAATATATTAAAATACATGTATTTATTTTTTAGGGAGAACCAGGAAGACATGGAAAGGATGGACTAATGGGTAGTCCTGGTTACAAGGTATTTACATTAAAAAAAAAAAACATTCTGTAACTTGTGAGTGAACATTTGAAAAATGTACTGACATTTAACTTTTTACATTATGACATTGGTATAAAGTAATGAGCTAAAAGTTGTTTTACTGTAATTGAAAAATGAAGTAAGTTTCTTTGGAGTCTGTTGTGAATTCTTATGTCTTAGAAATAAAATCCTTGGATATTTGAAAGTTGAACTTCTTTGATAAGCCATTGAAACTGAATTTGTTTGGTGGGTGAGAGGCAGAGGTACATAGCTCTTAGCTCCCAAAGGATTGAAGTTTTGGGTGGGAGGTAGGAAGACTTCATCCTTAACCTTAACAACTTCTTTATCAATTCTGTAGTGTCAGTATGGGAGAAATAAAGCAAGAGGTACTGGGATGTCAGTCCTTCACCAACCCTGAAAAAGTCAATGGCTCTGAAAAACATGATGGTGGGTTAGCACCATCTTACTGTTACATAAATGGTTGATTGGTTAATTATCAAATAGGAATGGGCTTTCTGTGCTATAGCTTGTTAAATGAAAAGATATCAGTCATGTGTATATATTTAAGTACATGTATCTGGAACATGCTAACAGCCCACATCATTGTTCTGCTATAAGTTTCTTGAGTATTTAAGGAGAGGATTTGTGTAATCCATCAACCAATGAGGCTGCTTGGTCAAGCATTGGATTTAGAGATGTCATCAGGTTTCCTAATCATGAGACCAAACTTGCTCAGAAATCCAGTCCATATTTTCTTTGTCCACCATTGTTTTCTTTTCCTTTGGACAAACTCTTCATTTATTTGCCTAAGTATTATGTAAGTTACCCAAATATCCATGATTCTTAAAGATTATAAATAGTGCTTCCTGAATGTAAAATATTGGGGCTCATTTTTTTAATTTATTTTTTTAACATTTATTTAGTTTTGAAAGACAGAGACCGAGCATGAGCATGGGAGGGACAGAAAGAGAGGGAGACACAGAATCTGAAGCAGCTCCAAGCTCTGAGCTGTCAGCACAGAGCCCGACAGGAGTCTCAGACTCACAAATAATGAGATCATGACCTGAGGTGAAGTCAGACACTTAATCAACTGAGCCACCCAGATGCTCCTGGGGCTTAGTTTTAAGGGCTCAGTCATGTGTTGTTAATTATATTTCAGTGATTCTGTATTTTATTTCCCATTTGTTAATTAAACAGATATTTATTGATGTTTATTAGGTGCTATGTGTACAGAAGGGAACATAACTATATCAGCCCTTATTTTTGTGGAGTGTATAATCTAGTCTCCATTAAAGAACACAGATTTTTCTCTTTAACTTCAAATTTTGCGTTCATCTAATTTAATTTTCCTTTGTCTTCTGTTATCAAAAGCCCATGTGCCACAAGAAATGAGATTATGGTTTTCTGGGGTAGTTAAGTCTGGAGAATAGAACTGAATGGGATTTCTACCCCTCAGTTACGTTTTCTAATCAACTGTATGTCTTTTGGCAAATTTTTTGACCTTCAGTTTTCTCCATTTAAAATATGGGATAAATATTACTTACATAGGTTGGTATGGTGTAGGGACTGAGAAAGATAGAGCACCCAGCATAGTACCTGTCAGAGAATGTATTCAATAAGGAATTAGTTTCTTTGTACATTTTTTGATTGGAGCTTTGCATGAAGATCCCTTTTGGAGCCTAAAAAAAAAAAAAAAACTTTATTGAGGTATGATTGAGATGCAAAAACTGTATATATTTCATATATACAACTTGGTGAGTTTGTAGATAAGTATATACTCATGAAACCATCACCACAGTCAATGCCATAAACATATGTCACCTCCAAAAATTTCCTCCCTATTTATTATTATTATTATTTTTGTGATGACAACACTTAATATAAGGTCTACCTTGTTAGGTCATTTCAAAGTTTACAATACAGCATTGTTAACTCTGGGCATTAAGCTGTACAGTAGATATCTAGGACTTACTCATTTTGTATAATTGAAACTTTGTACCCTTTGACCAGTCTTCTCTCTCTCTCTCTCTTCCTCTTCTCCACCCCTGGGAAACCACCATTCTATTTTCTGCTTCTATGAGTTTGTTTGGGATTCTCCATATAAGTGGGATCATATAGTATTTGTCACTATGTGTCTGGCTTTTGCTTAGCATTGTCTTCTGGGTTCATCCATGTTGTAACAAATGACAAGATTTCTTTCTTTTTTTGAGGATGAACCATATTTCTATGTCTGTGTCTGTATATCTTATCTATATCTATCTAGATATCACAGTTTTTTTATTCATTCAACTAGTGCACATTTAAGTTACTTAATGTCTTGATTATTGTGAATAATGCTGCAATGGACATGGCATTACAGATATGTCTTTGATACCCTTATTTCCATTCCTTTGGATATATACCCAGAAGTGAGATTGTCATATTACATGATAGTTATCGTTTTACTTTTTTGAGGAACTTCTATACTTTTTTTCCATAGTGGCTGCATCAATTTACATTTCCACTAACAGTATACAAGGCTTCCAGTTTCTCCACATCCTTCCTAAGACTTGTTACTTTAATTTTTTTGGTTGTTTTTAGTAATAGCCCCTAATGGATTTGAAGTGATATTTCATTGTGGTTTTGATTTGCATTTCCCTGTTGATTAGTGATGTTGAGCACTTTTACATATATTTGGTCATTTGTATGTTGTTTTACAGAAATGACCTTTCAGTTCCTTTGCCCATGTTTAAATAGGGGTGTTATTACCGCTGTTGAGTTGTAGGAGTTCCTTCTGTATTTTGGACATTAATCCTTTATCAGATATATGGTTTGCAAATGTTTACTCCCATTCTTTGGGTTGCCTTTTCATTTTGTTGATGACTTTCTTGTTTGTGCAGAAGCTTTTTGGTTTGATGTAATCCCACTTGACTAATTTTGCTTTTGTTGCCTATGCTTTTGGTTCCTGGATTGAACATACACATTTTAGGATTCTTTTTTCTATTTATATAAAAATTTCCATTGGGATTTTGATAGGGATTGAACTGAATCTGTAGGTCATTTGTGGTAATGGATGTTTTAACAATAAAAAATATTCCAGTCCATGAACTAGAGATGACTTTCATTTATTTGTTTATTCCTTAATTTCTTTCATTAATGTTTTATAGTTTTTAGTGTATAAGTCTTTCTCCTTTTTGGTTTAGTTTATTTCAAAGTATTTTATTATTATTATTATGCTGTTATAAATATGATGTTTTCTTAATTTTCTTTTTGTATAGTTTGCTGTTAGTATATAAAAATTCAATTGAGTTTTATATGTTGATTTTGTATCCTGCAACCTTATTGAATTTATTAGTTTGAACAGTTTTTTTGTGGAGTCTTTAGGTTTTCCTATATGTGGGATTATGTTATCTGTAAACAGAGACAGTTTTACTTCTTTTTCCAATTTCGATGTTTTTTCTTTCTTTTTCTTGCCTAATTTCCCTAACTAGTACTTCTAGTACTATGTTGAAAAGAAGTGGTAAGAGTGTGCATCTTTGTGTTGTTCCTGATCATAAAGGAAAAGCTTTCGGTTTTTCATCATTAAATACGATGTTCACTGTGGGTTTTTCATATATGCGATCTTTATTAAGTTCCTTCTGTACCTAGTTTGTTGAGAGTTTTGATGATGAAATGATGTTGAATTTTATCACATGTTTTTTCTGCATTTCTTGATCATGTGATTTTTATCTTTATTCTGCTAATGTGGTGTATCACACTGATTTGCATATACTGCCATCTTTGTATCCCAGGGATAAATCTCACTTAGTGATGATGTATGATCCTTTCAATGTGCTGTTGAATTAATTCAGTTTGCTACTATTTGTTGGGGACTTTTGCATGCACCTTCATCAAGGATATTGTGGTTTTCTTTCCTTGTGGTGTTTTGTCTGGCTTTAGCAGCAGACTAATACGGGCCTCATAAAATGATTTGGAAGTGTTCTCTCTTCTATTTCTTGGAACATTTTAAGAAGGATTCATATTTAAATGTTTAGTAGAATTTACCTGTGAAGTCTATGGTCCTGGGACTTTATTTATTGCAAGATTTTTGATTACTCATTCAGTCTCCTCATTTGTATTTGGTCTTTTTAGTCTTTCTCTTTCTTCTTATATCACTTTTGGCAGGTTTTGTGTTTCTAGGAATTTATCCATTTCTTTTAGTCTGTCCAATTTTTTTTTTGCATACAATTATTCATAATAGTCCCTCGTGATCTTTTTCATTTCTGTGGCATCAATTGTAATGTCTCCTCTTTTGTTTCTGACTTTATTTGAGTCTTCTTTCTTTTTTCTTTGTCTAGATAACTAAGGATTTGTCCATATTTTATATCTTTTTAAAAAATCAACTCTGGCTTTGTCTATTTTTTCTATTTTTTGTATTCTATATTTTATTTATTTTTGTTCAGATGTTAATCATTTCCTTCCTCCAGCTAACTTTGGGCTTCTTTTTTTTTTTTTTTTTGAGTTTATTGCCCTTTTTTGATATTAATCTGTGTAGCGTGATTGCATGCGTATACCCACAAGTGTAAACTATAGTTCAGTTTTTAACAGCTTTATTTATAAATAAACCACACATTATATAGTTTACCTATTTAAATTATTGTACAAACAATTCAATGGTTTTCAGTATACTTAGAGTTATTAAATTGTCACTTCAATCTAATTTTAGAACATTTTAATCACCTCAAAAAGAAACCCTATACTCATTAGTGGTCTCTTGCAATTTCCTCCCAGCCACTCCCCCTCTACTTTCAGCCCTATGCAACCTCTAATGTACTTTCTGTCTCTATGGATTTTCCTGTTATGAATATTTGCTAGGGAATTTGGCAGTATGTGGCCTTTTGTGGGTAACTTCTTACACTTAACAGAACATTTTCAAGTTCTTTCTGTGTTTTGGCCTATACAGTACTTTATTCATTTTTATTGATGATATTTCCTATTTATTCACTCATTGGTTGATGAATATTTGGGTTTAACTTATTAAGAAACTACCAAACTACTAAGCTTCAGTATACTTTTTAGTTTGGAATAATTCTAGATTTATACAAAAGTTGCAAGTAACAGTATGCAGAGTTCCCTTACACACTCTGTCCATTTTCTCCTGATGTTAACATATTGCTATGGTACATTTGTCAAAAGTAAGACATCAATATTGACACATTACTATAAGTTAAACTCCATACTTTATTTGGACTTTATTCATATGTCTTTTTTCTATTCCATGATCTAATTGAGGATATTCCACATTGCATTGTTTTGTTATGTCTCCTTAGTCTCTTCTAATCAATGATAATTTATCAGCCTTTTCTCGTTTTTCATGACTTGGACAATTTTGAAGAGCTTTGATTACGTATTTTGTAGAATATCACTCAGTGTGGGTTTTTCTGATAGTTTCTTCATGATTAGGCTGTAACTTTAAGTATTTTATTTTTTATTTTTTATTTATGGTTTTGGTGTGAAGGGAAGAATAACACAAAGGTGAACTGTCCTACTCATCAGAGAGTATATATGCTGTCCACTTGACTAATCATTGATTATATTAACTTTGATCATTTGGTTATGGTAGTGTTTGTCAGGTTTCTTCACTGTGAAGTTACTGCTTTTTTCCTTTTACATGCTTTACGGAATTGAGTTACTATGTCCAGTTCCTACTTATGATAGGACAGCGGGGCTGAGATTAAAATTTCAACTCACAGAGGGGAGAGTATGTACATATCTTTACATTTATTAGAGGAGAGTTCTGGTTGTAACAATATTGAGTTCTTCCAGTCCATGAACATGGTATATCATTCCACCTAGATGGTCTTTCTTTAATATATCTCAGAAATGTTTTGTAGTTTTCGGCATGCAGATCTTCTATGTGATTTTGTTAAATTCATATGCAAAAATTTTATTTTATTAAATGCTCTTGTGAATAGATTTTTAAAAATTTTCTCTTGCTAACATGAAAATACGATGGTTGGTATGTTGATTATATACCCTTTTTAAGTTTGAGGAAGATTTTAATTACTAATTAAATTCTTTTACTAAATATTGGGATACTTAGTGTTTTTCTCCCTTCTTGGGTAAGTTTTGCTAATTTGTGTCTTTGAAGGAATTTGTTCATTTCATTTTCAATTTGTTGGCATATTTTATTTATAATATTGCATTATTCTTGTCTGTTTAATTAACTAATTTTATGAAGTTTGAAATTTTAATTCCAGTATAGTTAACATACAGTGTTACATTAGTTTCAGGTATACAAGATAGTGATTCAACACATCTATGCATTACTCAATGCTCATCATGAAAAGTATACTCTTTAATCCCCATTACCTGTTTCATCCAGTCCCACACCTACCTCCCCTAGGGTAATACATCAGTTCTCAAAAGTTACAAGTCTTGGGGTGCCTAAGTGGCTATATCATTTGAATGTCCAACTCTTAATTTTGGCTCGGGTCATGATCCCAGGGTTGTGGGATCAACCCCTCTATCAGGCTCCGTGCTGAGCATGGAGCTTGCTTAAGATTCGCTCTCTCCTCTCTCTCTCTCTCTCTCTCTCTCTCTCTCTCTTTCTCTCTCCCCCTCCAAAATAAATAAATAAATAAATAAATAAATAAATAAATAAGTAAGTAAGTAAGTAAAAAACAAGCAAGCAATTTTTAATAAATAAATACTTTATTTTTAGAGAGAGAATAGGAGAGGGGCAGGGCGGGCTGGTAGGGAGAATCTTAACCAAGCTCCATGCTCAACTTGGATCCCAACAGAGGGGTTGATCCTACAACCCTGGAACCGTGGGATCATGACCTGAGCCAAAATCAGGAGTTGGATGCTCCCCAGACACCCCACAAATCTTTAAAATAAAAGATGTTCCTCGGTTTGTTTCTCTCTTTTTTTCCTTTGCTCATTTGTTTCTTAAATTCCACATATGAGTGAAATGATATGGTATTTGATTTTCTCTGACATTTTGTTTAGCATTATACTCTCTGGCTTCACCCGTGTTGTTGCAAATGGCAGATTTCATTCTTTTTTGTGGCTGAATAATAGTCTGTTGTATGTATATGCCATCTCTTCTTTATCCATTCATCTATAGATGGACACTTGGTATGTTCAAAATTTGGCTATGGTAAATAATGCTGCAGTAAACCTAGGGGTGCATGTATACCTTTGAATTAGTGTTTCTGTACTTTTTAGGTAAATATCCTATTGCGTATTGCAATTACGTATCATAGGGTAGTTCCATTTTTAACTTTTTGATGAACCTCCTCACTGTTTTCCATAGTGGTGTTATCAGTTGACACTCCTACCAAAATTGCATGAGGGTTCCTTTTTCTTTAAAAAAATTTTTTTTAATGTTTGTTCATTTTTTAGAGAAAGAAAGAGCATGAGTGGGGGAGGGGCAGAAAGAGGGGAGATATAGAATCTGAAGCAAGCTCCAGGCTCTGAGCTGTCAGCACAGAGCCTGATGTGGGGCTTGAACTCACGATACATGAGATCATGACCTGATCCAAAGTCAGATGCCCAACCTACTGAGCCACCCTGGCACCCCAAGCGTTTCTTGTTCTCTACATCCTCTCCAACACTCGTTTCTTTTATTTTCTATTTTAGCCTTTCTGATAGGTGTGAGGTAATATTTTATTGTAGTTTTGATTTGCACTGAAGTCGGAAGCTTAAACAACTGAGCCACTCAGGCGCCCTGAGAAGCTTTTTATTTTGATGTACTCCCAGTAGTTTATTTTTGCTTTTGTTTCCCTTGCCTCAGAGGACATATCTAGAAAAAAAGTAGCTATGGTTGATGTCAGAGAAATTACTGCCTCTGTTCTCTTTAAGGATATTTATAATTTCAGATCTAACTTTAGGTACTAAATCCATTTTGAATTTTTTTAAAGTTTATTTTTTTGAGAGAGAGGGAGAGTGAGTGCGCCCACATGTGTATGGGAGAAAGTGGGGGAGGGGAAGTGAGGTAGAGGGAGAGAGAGAGAATCTGAAGCAGGGTTCACACAATCAGTTTAGAGCAATATGTGGGGCTTGAACCCATGAACTGTGAGATCATGACCAGAGCCAAAGTCAGACCCTTAACCAACTGAGTCATCCAGGCACTCCACCATTTTGATGTCATCTTTGTTTTTGGTGTAAGCCAGCAGTCCAGTTCCATTCTTTTACATGTTGCTGTCCAATTCTCTCAACATCAGTTGCTGAAGAGACTTTTTCCCATTGTGTATTCTTTGCTGTTTTGTCAAAAATCAATTGACCATGTAAATGTGGGCTTCTTTTTGGGTTTTCTGTTCCCTTGATCTATGTGCCTATTTTGGTGTCATATTCTTGTCCTTTTAATGTAGGATTTTTTAATGTGCTCTCATTCCTGATATTTTGTAATAACACAGTTACAGTTGAATTCATGCACCACAGGGTTTTTCTTCATTTTTTCCTTTGTCATCTTGGCCTGATGCTTTTTGTGTTGAATCGTTTCGTGATAACTTTCTCTTATTTCTTACATGGAAACTGGTTAAGTTGAGCACTGTATCTCTCATAGGGTCAATAATAGTAAACTTCATTCTCGTAGGAAATGAGCCATTCCATCTAGATTTTTCAAAGGACTTGTATAAAATTGTGCAAATTCCTCTATAGTTTTTAAAAAGTTCTTGGTTTCAGTAATTTGTCTCTCTTTGTTACTTGTTTGAATATTTGTGCTTTCATTTTCTACTGTTTTTTTTGTTTTGTTGTTTTTTTTGTTTTTGCTTGATTATATGAGATTGTGGTTTTTCTATTTGTGTTTTTTTTTCACAGAACCAACATGGTAATTTAATTATTAACTTCACTGATTTTTCCATTTCTGGTTTTTGGTATGTTTTTTGTTTTTGTTTTTTTGTTTTGTTTTTTGTTTTGTTATTACATTTATACTACTTCCTAACTTCTTTCTTTTTTCTTATATTTTTCTAGGTTTTACAATTGGGAATTGAATTCATTTATTTTCATTCTTTTCCTATTTTTTGCTTCCAGTATTTAAATTATATGTATTCTTTTTGATTATTTCTTCAATTGTATTCCCTTGATATTAATGTGCAGTGTTTTCTCATTAATACTACTTTTAGAGGGGCACCTGGGCGGGTCAGTCACTTAGGTCTTGATTTCAACTCAGGTCATAATCTCAGTGTCATCAGATCAAACCCCGTGTCAGGCTCTGTGCTGAGCATGAAGCCTCCTTGGGATTCTCTTCCTCTCTCTCTGCCCCTCCCCTGCTCTAATATTTATAAGCTATTTTCCACTCTTTGCCCACCTTTGTTTCAAATCTGCAATTAAATATATTCAGGGTTCATCCCCAGGTATATTTATCAGTTATAG
The DNA here is from genome assembly GCF_014898765.1 of Herpailurus yagouaroundi. NCBI lineage: Eukaryota > Metazoa > Chordata > Mammalia > Carnivora > Felidae > Herpailurus > Herpailurus yagouaroundi. The sequence continues at coordinate 21,853,557 of NW_024412394.1, read as the reverse complement.
TCATCATTGTGGTTTATAGAAGCTGCTTCTATAGTGTATTTCTTAGGAAATGCTTGTGAATACAGTGTTCTCTGAATTCTTATGTCTTAACATGTTTTCTATATTCTTGTTAGTTGAATGACAATTTAGCTGTCACTGTCTTGTCACTGACATTATAAGCTCTTGTCTCACTGTTTTTCTGAGTATCTTTGAGTTGTTCCTCCACTGCTGTCATGTATGTTGCTGATAGCAACCTAATTATATTTCTTTTGTAAGTGGCTTCAGGTTTGTTTGTTTTTTTTTTTTTTTTTTTGTATGGTAACCCAGAGGGTTAAAAAAAACCAAAACAACAATAACAACAACAACAACAACAAAACACCTTTATGTGTAAAGTCTGATAGCATAGCTTGTCCCAGAATTAAGAATTTATTGCCCCAGAATCCTTATAATAAAGTAGATCCAGGACTTCTTTTAATTTTGGAGTATTCTCTTGGATTGTAGTTTTTTTAATTTTTTAAAATGTTTATTCATTTTTTCAGACAGAGAGAAAGAGACACAACACAAGTGGGGGAGGGGCAGAGAGAGGGAGACACAGAATCTGAAGCAGGCTCCAGGCTCTGAGCTGTCAGCACAGAGCCCGATGTAGGGCTCAAACCCACAAACCACGAGATCATGACCTGAGCTGAAGTCGGATGCTTAACCGACTGAGCCACCCCAGCGTGCCTCTTGGATTATAGTTTTAAATAGAAGTTCTATTACATTATTTTGATTTATATCTTAAGGACTCTAATTTTGGATGTGTTGCGACTTCTTTGACTCTGTTCTCTCCTTCTGACCCTTATTATCTTTTTAAAAAACTCATTTTTTTTGGGTACATTTAGTTTTTTTCCCCCTCAGTACCTTTAAAAATATTAATCTATTCTCCCTTGTTTTCAGGTAATTTAATCGTAATATCTGAGATTATTTTGTGTTGTCATTCTTTTTTCCTTACATCTGAAAATGCTTGTGTAACATTAATCCAGGTTATAGCATTTGTTGCAGTTTTTTTTTTTCTGCTTCATGTTTATTTTCGTATGAGGGAAATTGACTGAAATGTTTGGGTTCTTATTTTCTGTTTTTCACTTAGTAGTTTTGTTTGAATATTGTCTGCAGATTCTTCTCAATTTCAAATGTTTTATGTGTATGTGGACCTACAGTAATAGGGGTGTAAAAGTTTGAGCAGCTTACTAGGCTTCTTAATTCTAGAGCATCTCCTTTTTATGTATAGTGAAGTTAGCTTTTTATTTAATTATTCTTAATTATTTATCAGAGTGGGGGACAGGGGCAGAGGGAGAGAGAGAATCTTTTTTAATGGTTATTTTGAGAGAGAGCGTGAGTGAGGGGCAGAGAGAGAGGGGAACAGAGGATCTGAAGCAGGCTTTGCACTGTCAGCAGCAAGCCTGATGTGGGGCTCGAACTCATAAACCATGGCATCATGACCTGAGCCGAAGTTGGATGCTCAAGAGACTGAGCCACCTAGGTGCCCCTTGATGTTTATTTAATCAATGGAATTAATTATTGGGATAGGTTAAGTATGCCTTCGGTTGGGAAGGTGGAGAAATGAGAAGTATAATGTGTGCATTTAATTATAATGTGGCACATTTAAGAGTACATGTCCAGCAAGTAGTTAAATACTGATAACTGTCTCATTTGCAGAGGGGAAGGAATGGGAGAGTGAACAGAATTGGAAGGGACTATCTTAGGTTGTGGGAAAGAGACCCTTTCACTATAAAAAAAAAAAAAAAAAAAGGAAGGAAGGAAAGAAGGAAGAAATGAAGGATGGAAGAAGGAGGGGGAGGAAGAAAAGAAGAAGAAGAAAAAAAGAATGGGTGGATGTAAATTCAGGACAGTTTGTTGGTTTGGTGGCAAGATGTCTAACTTCTCTTTCCTCTAAGGAAGTGTAAATTATCACCTGTTGAGAGGCAGGGAAAAGGGAATTTCTGTTGATTAAAGAACTTTTAGCTCTCTGGAGAATGTGGTACAGAAGAGATTAAGAAAATATAGAAGCTGCTTTGAAGTGTAGTTGAAGCTGGAAGTTATCATCTGGTCAACAGTGGTACTATATTTCCCCTCCCATTGCTATACTTAGAAGCCCAAGAGTGGGTCTGAGGAGGCTTTCCGTTTGATTAACTCAATATTGAGGTTTGCATAAGCAAGTGCTGTGCTTGAACAGTGAGGCAAAGGGATAAGAATCTCAGTTAGCAATTGAAATACTGAAAAATGGCGTCGAAACTGGATCTGGAGAGAAGTGAACACAGGACAGGACACATGATAACAGACACAATTTATGGATACTTCCTACATGCCTGGCTCTTTTCCCAGCATTGTATATGCATTCTCCCATTAAACTCAAAAGTCGTTGAACTACAAGTGGAAAAAAGAAATTATCCTCTTAGAGATGAGGCAACTAAAGAATGAGGAGATTAATAATGTGTCCTAGATCATGTAGCCATAATTTAATAACCACTAAAAATGTCTTTCACCAAATTGTTGAAAATCATGTTATAGCCAAATAATCTTTCTCCAATATAGGAAATGATGATGGAACTATGACCTCTACTATTTTTGTGGTATTTTAGCTAGATTAAAATATTGACCATCTTTTTAAAAATACTCATGTTTTCTAAATGATAATGCTAAGCCATAGCAGTACAAATATGAAAATACCATATTATTTGAAAAAAGTGAAGCCTAAAACAAATCATAAGGTGAAGGATTGTTGAAACCCCAACTTTTTGATGACAATGAAATAGCAAACTTTCATGAATCTTCCCTTCTGTGTCTTGAGATGTGCAAGGTACTTTCACAAAACCTCTTAATTTGTTTTCTTAATAAAAGAATCTTGGGAGTTGGGAGTATTAATGCCACTTAGACATTATGGTCAGATTAATACAGATTAATTAATTTATGCAGAAGTGCGGTCATTTACATGGCAGGGCTAGAATTCCAAGCCTAGTTTGTGTGATTCCCCTCTATGCATGATGGGTCCCAAACTTCTTGTCTATTTATTTGGTAACCCGGGAGAAGCTTCCCTAGTCTTATATCTTCAGTATATCCTTTGGTATGGTAGAGATTTGTTTACAAACTAAGAATAAACCATGAATTAAGATCAAAGTCAAAGTATTTAATAACAAAGTAAGGAACTTCCTCAAAATTAAATTATATTTTAGTGGTCACACACCTGATTTTGAGGGTTGCTATGACCACAAACTAAATTATTCTCCATTCTTTTAATTTTTTTTTTTTTTTTGTGGGTAAGTACCAGTGACCACAACATGAAAGGAAATACACATACAATGCAAGTTTTACGTATCTGTTTTTGGTTAAATTTCCTTCTTAAAAATAGCTGCTTTTTGTGGAATAAATCGTCGTTGACATTAGCTGTAGAAATTGGATTTAGGGATAATGTTTAGCATAGCATCTTTTCAGTTATTTTATATCAAATAAGAAGTTAATAATAGAATGCAAAATGATAGATTAGAGCTAGGGGCATTTGTTTTCCACCAGCCAAACAAATTAGCATGTGTCAGGTTCTCCAGGTCATGAAAGCAATCAGATGATCAGGTTACGTCACAATACTGCACTTCACAGGTTAGTTGTGTACTGCATTTAATTATTTTATGGAGAATGGCTCCAAAGAAATCATCCTTCATCTCCCAATGAAACATTATTCAGAGAATCAAGAGCATACTTCTAGGTAAAGATTATTTGTCATTGTCTTATGATAACCAAACTCCGTAATTTCACAACAGCGAGTGCTATAGTGCTGTGAATAAATGTTTCTCCCCATTTCCTTTATCCTTTTGGAATCAAGTATTTAAGAATAAATAGCCAAGTCCTTCTTCCTTCATATGCTCTTTAGTTGTTTGTAAAGAAGGGGACATAAAGCTTTACATGTAGTCATGCATTTCATTCAGCACAATTCTAAATATTGTAGGTGATAAAACACTCGTGTAGATAAACGTTCCTTGCCTTCAAAGAATGTACAACTCAGGAAAACAACACTTCCATAAACAAGATAACTGTTGAACAGCATAGCCATCATAAAACTCAGTGCCAAGTGTAAAACTGTACAGTGTCATTATAGTTCACACAGAGAGGTGTTGGTAAGCAAAACCAAGGATGTATAGTCTCTTGAGATGTGGGCTAGAGCAGTGGTCCCAGTGGCCACCGCCCAGCACTTTCTGGGAACTTGTTGGAAATGCCAATTCCTGACATCTACCCCACACCTATTGGATCAGAAACTCTGGGGTGAAGTCCACAATTTTCAGTCTAACAAATTCTCCAGGAGATTCTGTTGCAGCTAGTATGAAAATCACCGCTGTAGATAATAAAATAGTGATATTCTATTACTATTTATTATCTAGTGATAGATAATAAAATAGTGATATTTTGTTCATATGATGATGTATCATTATGTTTAAGAAGTAGGAATAGAAAGAAAATAAATCCTCAAATAATTTGGGGACTTAATTATTGATAATCCTTGATGATGATTAGTAAGCTTTTAAAAAACCCTCTGCTAATTAGAATAAAAAAATAAGATGAAGTCTTCAGAGTAGTAAAAGGAGATAGTTTTTTGTCAGCTAAAGTAGTCATGTAATTCCAGATTACTTGTTTCTCCTATTTGACAACTGCCCTCCTCCCTTTATATACAGAAGATCTAAACTACAGATTTGCTTAGCAAGTCACATATGAAGTACCTGGAGGTATGGGAAGGTAAGTGGCCTAACGATTTAAAGATACACCTTGTCCCTCACATCATCAGAGTCACCTGGGTGTGTTAAAACCGACTGCTGGGCTCCACCATCCAGAGCTGCTGATTTGTTAGGTCTGAAATGTTGTGTTTTGAAGTTCTCACATGAAGTGAGGCTGAGCTGGCTGATGTGGGGGGATGAATCGTCCTGTTCATCTTAATGTTGAGTTTAGATGTAGTCATTGTAGGATTTCTCTGTTTTATTAAGTCCTGACAAATCCCGTTTCTTTAATTTTTCAGACTTGGTAACCTATAGCTTTTAAACTTAGTGGATCCTACATATATCCTTGTTTCTCTGATATTTTCATTAGCTTTTCTGTAGAACCATCAGGCCAGCAGCACTCCCCCTCCCAATGTGGTTAATTTACAGGAAACATCATTCTTTGCTCCCTCTGTCATCACTTGTCAGCTGGTGTTTGTAAATAAAATTGGAACAGATGAAATATTTGGCTTTCGCTGATATTTCACTGGGCCTATGAAATGCAAGAATTCATAAAAGTGGGAGAACACTGGTTACATAAAGTGAGACGGTTGAGTTTTTTTTCTAAGTGCTGATTATGTTAGCCAGGTTCTTCGTTTTGTGGTTCGTTTTTTACAGTTTTGGGAAATTCATTAGAATCTGAAACTCTGGAAAACAATGTTGGCATATGCATCGGTACGTGTATTCTGAGACTCTTTACCCTTAGATCTGTTTCCACTCAGGCATTTGAAGCATTTACAAGAAAAATGCTTTTGTTTTACTTTCTTGCTCTCATGTAGAATGAAATGTTTTTTCTGGTATGAAGGAAAGTGTGGCATAATTGCAGAGAACTTTGCTTGTTATGATGCAACATTTGGCTGAACAGAAAACAAAATATGGCTCCTAATGACTGTTAGGTTTCAGAAAGCCTAAATGTTTAAGGGTGTGTCTGTCTGTGTCTGTGTGTGTATTTTAGGAGGCTTCTCCCCCACTACCCCTTATTTGTGTCCCGGCAGTTTAATAGCTGTATTGATCTGTAAATGTTACATATGTTATGAATAAATTCAGCTAATATTTATAAGCAGAGTGTCAGATACTTTTGTATACACTGGCATTTTGGGAAAAAGTTTGAGGATGCTAAAAGGTGGATGTAAAATAAGATGCTTAAATAATTTGAACATACTAATTTAAAGGCATAAAACTGAAAACTAGGATAGTTTTTATAGCTACCTAAAAATAAGCATTTTAAACATATAAAATGTTTATTTTAAATAGGTAGATACTATGGGGCGCCTGGGTGGCTCAGTTGGTTAAGTGTCTGACTTCAGCCCAGGTCATGATCTCATAGTTTGTGGGTTCGAGCCCCGCGTCTGGCTCTGTGCTGACAGCTCAGAGCCTGGAGCCTGCTTCAGATTCTGTATCTCCCTCTGTCTCTGCCCGTCTGCCACTCATGCTCTGTGTCTCTCAAAGATAAATAAACATTAAACTAGTTTTTTTTTTTTTAAATAGGTAGATACTAAATGAAAGTGCCAAATAATTTCAAGTAATAGCCTATAAATCCATTTAATGAAAGCTTTATTTGTTTTTAAAATGCAACTGTTGCTTGCAAGGTCAAATTAGAATGATCAATTCTTATAGATCCAAAAGAAAATTCCAATTCATTGGGTCCAGTACAACAGAATGATCATTTTTAAAGTAAAAAGGAAGATAAAAATATGAAAGGATTCATTTCACCCTCTTGGTCTTTTTCTAGATTGTCTATATTTTGGTAATTTGTTCTTCTATTGAAATCCTATCATTGTTTCGCCAAATTACAACAAAAATCTCCTTGGAATTTCTATTGAAATTGTACTAAATTTTGATTAATTTGGAGACATCTGACATCCTTGTGCTATGAAGACTTTATAGCTTCAAAACTATGAAAGATTTTCTATCCATAAGGAGGATATGTATCTCCTTTTATTTAGGCTTTTTACCTAATTTGTTAATAGAGATCTATAATTATACATAAAAAATCTTGTATTCTTGTTAGAATTTTTCTTAGTCAAAGTTTTGTTTGCTATTTTATTTATTTAACTTATTTTTTAATTGAAGTACAGCTGACACACAGTGTTATAGACAGTTTCAGGTATACAACATAATGATTCAACAATTCTGTATATTATGCTGTACTCACTGTAAGTACAGTTGCTGTCTGTCACCATGCAGCATTATTAATAATCTGGAAGTAATTTTTATGTTTGTATCTAATGTGCTTTAATACTCACTTATATATATTTGTTTTATAAGCATGCCTGAAAATAGAATTCTCTATTTTCTTTTTTTATCTTTAAAAGGGAGAAGTGGGACCTCCGGGTGCTCCAGGTCAGGATGGATCACGGGGAGAGCCTGTGAGTATCTTCTTAATTGTGTTCCAAAAGATGAGGTTCGTTTCCTGTCGTGAAATCCTCTAAGTGCTCCTGTCAGATGCCCTGTTCTTGTTCAGTAACTTTCAGTCTGAGATGTCGTAATGTCTCTTTATGGAACACTGTAAAAGAGTGAACTATTTAGTCCTTTTTGCAAAACAGGAAGAATGTTGCCAGCAGACAGTTCCCTTGCAGTATGAATTATGATCACGAGTACTCGCGCCTGTGCAAACAAATGGCTAATACGAACAACAGGGTCTGTTGCTGACCCTTTAGTCAGTGTCACCTTGTCACTGGTTTGCTGTTTCGTAGTCTGCTTTCTGGGATCATGTGTTCAATAAGAATTAGGGTAAGAGGGGCGCCTGGGTGGCTCAGTCGGTTGGGCGTCCGACTTCAGCTCAGGTCACAATCTCACCGTTTGTGAGTTCGAGCCCCGCATCGGGCTCTGGGCTGATGGCTCAGAGCCTGGAGCCTGCTTCCGATTCTGTGTCTCCCTCTCTCTCTGCCCCTCCTCCATTCATGCTCTGTCTCTCTCTGTCTCAAAAATAGACATTAAAAAAAAATTAAAAAAAAAAGAATTGGGGTAAGAAACATGATGGAGAAACTACGGATTCTGAATCCTCAATATATGTGTCGTTAGCAAGTGCGCCAGGGGACTCAATTTCACTTACAGTCTCCCCCGCCTTTTATTCCTATAACTCCTGGCCGACATTGGCCAACATTTAAAGATCAGCAGGTCTCATTTTATTCGTCAAAGTTACTTATTGTTAGGGAATTTGCAGTTTGTTTTGGGGATAACTAGATTAAGAAATTAAAAAATCACCAAGATATATTGCAGTTTATCACAGCATGTTCACGTGAGCCCTCAGAGTCTAAATACTGGACAGAAGAGGGAGAGAGGAATCATTAAAGCCTCTTACATGGACAGACTGAACTCCTCTTAGGATGGCGCAATCAGATATTGATTAACTTCTCATCTTGTGTATTATAATGCATTAGCGCAAGTTCTCTACACAGCTACTGCCTTCAAGGAACTTATAATCTAGTAAAAAAAAAAAATGATGCAAATCCTTGCCAACCTGCGGCAATTTTTAGTAAATGCCAAGTAGGGATTTAACATGGAATCTGAAGGCCAGGGTTTAAAGATAGTTTCTGCCACACTCCAGCTGTGCAAGCTTGGCTAAATCCGTTTGCCTCTTTGAAAACTTTTCTCCTTATCTGTGAAGTGTGCATACTTAACCATACCTACTTTGCTGTGTTGTTGGGAGGTTTACATAGGAAACATGAAAAAAAAATGTGAGAACATTGCACAAATGCATGGAGTTATCTCAAGTGCAGAAGCAGTATGGAAAGGGAATCTTGTATCATGAGAAATATTTACCAAGGATTTGGGGCTAGATTTTATCTTGAAAGGGTGACTGGGAAAGAAAGGAAGACAAGAGGGAGAAAGAATATTAGTAAAGGCACACAGGCTGGGATGGTTAAGTGTGTGCCCAAGAAATGATGAAATGATTTTTTTTTTTTTTTTTTTTTTTTTTACTGTTTATTGAGAGAAAAGAAGAGAGAGAAAGAGAATCCCCAGCAGGCTCCACAATGTTAGCGCAGAGCCTGATGCAGGACTCAATCTCAGGAACCATGTGATAAGTGACCTGAGTGGAAACCAAGAGTGGATGCTTAACCGACTGAACCACCCAGTGCCCCATGATGAATTGATCTTAATGAGGTCCTGAGGCTGCACTGATAGGTCCTTACTGGGCGGTAGGAAGTGAAGTTGGGAAGTTGGATAGAATCATAATATGGAGATCCTCAACTCCAATTTGGGAGAGAAGTAATTCGGGAAGTAAACTTTTTTCACATGCCATGGAAGTGACATGAGACAACAAGAGTAATGTGATATAAAATAGTGCTTTAGAGGCAACTATGAGCTCCTGATAGATTCAGGATGGATTGAAAAGAGAAGAGACTAGAATCAAGACGTCAATTTGCTAACTATTTTGACAGACTGGGCATGGGCAAAATAAGGCCTCAGGGTGTGAATTGGAATGGAATGTGAGCACCGGATGTCTGACTCATAATTTTTATTATTAAGGAAGAATTCTAGGAGTTGGTAACTGGATATGAGAGTGGGTATGTTTATTTGTTCTTATTTCAAACAATATAAAGTGTGTGTGTGTGTATGTATGCACGTGTGTGAGCACATGTGCATGCATGTACATGAACAGGGGCAGGCCAAGGGAAGACAGACAGGTGAGAGAGAGAAAGTTCAAATGGAAGAGGAGAAGGAAATAAGAGACAACTGAAATGAAAAACAGGTTATCATTGGAGTCGAGTGTGTTTTAAGTCTTTGAGTCAGTTATTTGGAATTGTGACTCTTCCCCCAGAAACAATGTTAGAAAGGGTAGACTGACCAAGTGTAAATGTGAGCAATTATGCAGTGTGAGTGGCATATATTTACTTTAAAAATAATACTGTTGGGATCCTGTTAATTAAGCCAGAGAGGATAAATAGGAAATCAGGGGCCCTCAGGGGCTCTTTTCCTCTCCCAAGGATGCCTGTTCCTTACAGCAGCCAGAAGCAGATGCCCATCTGTGTTTTCTTGTGCCCTGCCTGCTCCCACTTTGTTCAAGATTTACCTTCATCTAGAACTTTTGCACTTTTCCATCCCAGGCAACATGGCCCTTTGGATTTAAACCTTTTCTTTCTTTGCTCCCTTCCTGTTTTCACTGCGTTCCCAGAATGTATACGGCATTGGTTTTAGTGAGAGAAACACTGGGACTGCCCATGGAGCCGTACAGACTCGCAGGGGAGGTAGACAGTAAAGGGATAAAGAAACAAAAGCTAATTACAAAGTTCCAAGGCAATCAAGGTGCTGGGGCAGGGAATCATGGTAGTGGGACGGTGGAAGTATCTGGAATGTAATGTCTTCTAAACCAGCGACATAGAAGACTGGGAGTTACCAAGTGTAACTCTTTGGACTCTCTCCAGTTCTGTCCCACCAGATCAGGGAAGGCAAGAACGGTCCCTACCCTCCTCTCCCTCTCTTTCTCTTTCCTGCAAACCTCTGGAGAAGAAGCCAGGATTCCCAGGCCAGAAGACATATTCTCATAGGAAAGCAACTAATAGATTAAGCATCTAAAATTGGCCCACGCTGGGGCGCCTGGGTGGCGCAGTCGGTTAAGCGTCCGACTTCAGCCAGGTCACGATCTCGCGGTCCGGGAGTTCGAGCCCCGCGTCAGGCTCTGGGCTGATGGCTCAGAGCCTGGAGCCTGTTTCCGATTCTGTGTCTCCCTCTCTCTCTGCCCCTCCCCCGTTCATGCTCTGTCTCTCTCTGTCCCAAAAATAAATAAACGTTGAAAAAAAAAATTTAAAATTGGCCCACGTTATCTGGATAGAATTCTTGTGATGTGTATTATTTTACAATAAAGAATGTAATTACAAATTATTCCCTTCCTTTGGCCATTAATGAAAACTTTGAAAACTTGGTTGTTAGAAGTAACATCCTGGGAAGATTGATCTTTACCATTTGTGGAAAAGCTTTGAAAACAGGAGAAAATGAAAATTTTTATATTTGGTAATGCAAACAAATGAATATTCTTCCATTGCATGTGGATGTGGGTTGTAAGTATTTATGATGAATGATTTAGCCCCGCTAAAAAGGACATGTTCACTTTGTTTTATAATGTGGCAGCCAAAAATTAATGGAGCTTAAATTGGAAGGGCAGAAGCTCTTAGAAAAATGCTTTAAAGCTAATTAAACACAGCTTGTAGCGGCCAGATCATGGTTCATCCCTGTAAGCAGATTGATAAATATGAACCCTAATTCCTGGAATTCAAATTGAGGACAAAGGCTATATTTCATTGGGAAAAGATTATATTGTCTAAAGTATAATTACATTCAAATGCCCATACTTTGAATTTTAAAGTCTAGTATAGGCCAATTCTAATGGTGATTTAGTCCCAAAGGTGATTTACTTTCTAAGTGCCAAATTATACGTACTTAACTTCAACCCAGGTGACCAGATACTCAGTTCTAACACTTGGTGGACATATTATAATTGGTTTCTACCACGGAATGCTCCGTTTAAGGATTATAGTCTGATCATTCATTGTGCCAGACATTATACTATTCCAGGAGAACGTGAAGATTAATTTGTGAGGTCCCTGCCCTCAAACAGTCACACGAGCCAGTAGATAGTTTAGTAGAAATGTTAAGGAGGTAGGCACATGGGGTCTTGCAAAGTTGAAGAAGATGTGTGTAACACTACATGAGTTTGGGATCATCACTTGGCCCAAATCATTCTTCTTTTCTTTTTAATAATAGCATTATTGAGGTATAATTCACATACTATACAATTCACTTGTTTAAAGCACGTAGAGATACATTCCTAAACAAGCTAGTCTCTTGGCCAAATCCTGGAAGGTAAATAGGAGTTGTCTAGTTGTTTGGCCTGGCAAGGCAGGAACCTGTAGCATATTCCACAGTGTCAAAGTAAAAGAAATCATGATACTTTACGAAAAGCTGACAGTAGTTCAGGCTGCTTAGGATACATGAAAAGGATGGGATATAAATAGAAGATGAGGCTGTGGGGGTGGGTAGCAGCCAAATCCAAAAGGGCCCCATATGTCTGTGCTGTTCGCCCTTAAATCTGACAGCAGTGGGACCTTTTCAAAGGTTTTGAGTAGGCAAGTGAGTTGATCAGAGTTAGAAAGTTTAAAAATTTTTTAATGTTTATTTTTGAGAAAGAGAGAGAGAGTGTGAGTGAGAGAGAGGTAGACACAGAATCTGAGGCAGGCTCCAGGCTCTGAGCTGTCAGCACAGAGCCCTTTGCAGGGCTTGAACTCGCGAACTATGAGATCATGACCTGAGCCAAAGTCAGACGCTGAACCAGCTGAGCCAGCCAGGTGCCCCAAATTCAGAAAGTTTTAGAGAGGTGATTCCGACAGCAGAAAAGAGAATAGATAAAGGTGAGCTGAGGTAGAGGACAGAGCCTTGCAGCTGTCTAGCTGGGCTGTGCCCCAGTACAACTAGGGCATGAACATTGAGAGTGGGAGGGAGTAAGGTGGGACTGGTTTGAAATGAACTGAAAGGTGGACCAGCAGGGTTCGAGGATCAATTGCATGTGTTACTTAATGATGAAAAAGGATGACTCTCAAAGTTCTACTGCATGGATGATAGCACAGGGAGACCAAGTAATAAGTAGGAAAGAGAGCAGGGAGAATAAGTTTGTACTGGGGGAGATGATCATACGATATTTTCACATGGGACTTGCTGGATAATAACAAAGACATTTAAATAGGTGTCCTGTGCTTTGGGTAATGAGAAAAGAATAGACATGTACAAATGGAGGCTAATACAATTCCAATAAGACTTAGTGGGTCAGATTCAAGGAAATTATAGGCAGATTTTGTGAATAACTAGGGTGTACTAGGTTGAAAATGCCCCCCCCCAAGATAATCAGACCCTCTAATGCCTGAAACCGGTAAATGTTATCTTACTTGAATGAAGGGCCTTTGCAGATGTGATTAAACTAGGATATGGTGATGGAGAAACAATCCTGGATTGTCTGAGGGGTAGCTGATAAAAGTTCAAAGGTGCTGAGAGCAGAATTAAAGTCTCTCAGAGGCAGAGGTGAGAACGTGGTGGCTGAGATGGGAGTGATACAGCTACAAGTCAAGGAATGCTGACAGCTACCAGAAGTTGGAAGAGATGAAGAATGGATTCTCCCCTAGAGCTTCTGGGGGGAACACAACCCTGTTAAGCTCTGGACTTCAGACTTCTGGCCTCCAGGAGTGTGAGAGAATAAAATTTTTTTGTTTCAAATGACCAAGTTTGTGGTGACTTTTTTTTTTACAGCAGCCACAGGGCAGTAGTACACGGGGGCTTGTTATCAAATCATTTGTGGAATGGACCCGTGTCAAAAGGCATGGGAGCACATACTGATACCTATCACACACTTAGTAGTAGCACATGTATCGATTAAAACCATTTGGGATTAAAGCACATAGGTAAACAAGTTTCAGTGATAGTTTGGTTAAAAGCAAGGCTCCCCAGCCACAGATATCTTCTGGTTTAGAAATTTTGCTAAACTGTCAAGTGTTTTTTAAACCTTAATGCATGAACTTCTCATTTTTCTATTTTTGTGTCATTCGATTTGGTAACTTTTGGCCCATAGGTCTTGCACGGTTGGAACAGTTTAAATGTCTGATACTTAATATGTTATATATATAAACTGTGCAAAATGTATATGGATTTAAACATAGTTTAAAAAATTGATACTATATGAATGTGTATGTATAAAAAATAATCTGCACGGTAAACATACAGTTTAATCCTGTTTTGGTTATTTGGCTTATTTTTTCCCCAGGTTGGTTTTTGATGTCTGTTATGTTCCATTTATTTATCTGTATTTTATTTTCTCCCCTGAGCCTGCCATTGTTTTTGTAATACATTATAAAAAAAATTGAGGTCTGGATTGTGAGTGGCTTACAGTGTTTCCTTTCTGTTCTGTTTTTAAAATATGTTAAGCTTGTCAGATGACATTTTCATTTTTGTGCCGAGGAATAGAGAACAATCAGATTGCTTCAAGGAATCCTCATGTGTTTTCACAAATCACTCCGATTTTATCTTGGGCAGTTAAGTGGATGGGATGACAGGGCACCGACACACCAAATTCAATTAGTTGAAAAACAAAAACTGGAAACATCCATATTTGACCAAATGAACTTTTAGGGCAAATCATCATGTTGACCAGCTACTTTCCCATGGCCCATTGTTGCTGGCCAAATTATCTGTGGTGTCAACATTTCCACTGCTTTTTTGTCATAGCTGTTCTTGTCCTGCTGCTCAATCCTGATGACGTGCTGTATTTAGGGTAACATTTTTCCTCAGACGGTCTGAGGCGTTTGCTCGCTACTTCTCTCCTGATCAGCCAGCCCCTTGTGGCTCATGGCGAAGATGTGTAAGCAGGGCCTGGACTCCACTCTTTGAGCCAAGATCCCTGGAGCTCCATGAGGATGAAAGGATGGCACTTTTTCTGGAGCTATGGAGGTGAGCACACGTTTCTAAAATAAGCATGTGTTAAGCCCTTTTTATTCTGGAAATGTTTGCTGTATCATTTTTCTAGGAATGAAGATGTGGTGTTCCCTGTACTATATATTTGAGGACATTGGCTCATAGAGGTTTCTGTTTCCTTTCCTCATGTCTTTCGAAAATTTCTAAACCCCCATGTTGTGCTTGTGTGTATGGTGTAATGTTAGCTGCTGAACTGGTCCAAGTCATCATGTACTTAAGAGACGAGTAGGTGTTTTGTTTAATTGCCTTTTCTCTGGTGTGGTGATTTGACTTGTCATTTTTCTGCTTATAAGCCAAAGACATCCATAAACTTCTTGGGAGAAAGTTAATGTCAAAAGGCTATGGTGGTTTCCCATGTGGAATAATTCACTTTATTATATTAGCAATGTGGAGGTATCCTTATTTACCTACTTGACTGTATTTTTTAATTTATATTGAGAAGGAAGAAATTATTAGGAAGAGAAAAACCCAAGTTTTGTTTTTGTTCCTATTTGATTGGCATTTGAGTAACGAGCTTTTTAAAATATTCTGTAGAGATTTGTAACATCTTTTTCCCACTCTTCTTTCAGGCACCAGGAAGGACACATCCTTGTTATGTGTTGAATGAAACAAGCTTAACCCGATGTTTCCTGAGAATTTCACATGGCATTTCTTAGTTTCAAGGCAGCTGGCATTTAACAACTTAGAATATTCGAAAAATTGAATTGTATTTATTATTGTAATAATCCCCTGCTGATTCCAGGGTGGGTTATGTTTTAAAACCTGATTGAGAGTAAACCCTTAGAATGAATTTTGAAGTTGGTTTTATCTAAATTAAATAATGTATAAGTCTGATTTATCTGCAGGAGTGATTAACTTTGTTCGGTGATATCTGCAATTTTTTGGTTTCCCAAAATAAGGCCTTTGGCTTTGTAGTGACTATGAAAATATTGTATCTGTTTCTTTAAACATAAAAAACAAATGGCCCATTATCTGTATAAATTAGTTAATAAAATCCCACTAGATTTAACAAAGGATTCACTTAATTCTTTCCATTATAAATGATTCCACTGTCAGAGTAAACCAGACCACCATCAAACAACTTTAATAAAGTGACTTTATGGACTTTAAATTTGGGGGCTCTGTGTTTATGGTACTGATCATTTTTCTGTTGTTCTGAAGAAATCTTTTAAATATGTTCATTGTAAAATTATTGATCAGCATTAAAATGGATTTATTTCAGTCTTTCTCTTGTTTATTTGTTTTCTTATAATTCAAAAAGTCTTTATCGATTTCTGAAATGACAAGAGCGTTGAATGTAATTGAACCTAGGAAATGACGTGTGATTAGTTCTTAGAATGGTTAACATATAATATGGGTAAATAGAATCTTCATGTTGCTTACATAGGCTCACTTCTCACTGACATGGGGATTGATTACATCCACCTCTGGAGAATGGGTGACAGGAAGCTTACATCACCATATGTACAGGATATTTAGTCTAGGTTTCAAAGCTTTCAAGACTTTGACTTTAAAATTATGTTCTTTAGTCATACAGGGGCTGGGGTTGTTTTGTATACTTTTAATCTTGTTATAAGGTATCATACGATACTTTTGAATTAGTCCAAATACATTCTCCATTTTCAAAGCATGAAACTACAGAATTAACAGTGTTGTTTAAGACAAGGCATATTTATTTTAATACTGGATTCATGATCCATATTAGTGGCTATTTTAGCAGATGAAATGAGAATGTTTTCCGTTCGTTCTATTTTCACAAGTGTGGAAACTAATACATTGTTGATGTGATGTGGAGTGCACACTTTGGTAACTAGATTATTTCATTCTAAACAGCTCTTGTTTTTATATTTTAAGAAATATTTTCAAAATGCTTGAGTGTGGTTACCACATTGAGCACTAGACAAATGTTTGATGTCCCTGAGAACATCAGAAAATAATTTATATTCTCAGTATGTTAGGGTGTGTAAAATACATATGGGGAATATCTGAGAAAGAACACTTAAAAATACTTGTTTATACCAATGTGCATTTTTATTTTTGATGATGAGGTAAGCTCCTAATAAGTAATTGATGGCCAATAGTTCTAGGTACTTAGATGGTTTATAAAAATGATTTCTATAATTTTGAATACTGAGGTGTTCTATTGTTTGAAATGTATGCTTAGTTAAGTCATAACTGCTCTGCTGTTTTAATTTTGGTTCCTTAAAAATGTGTGGCTTTGAAATGCTTTTGGCATAGATAGATAATTCAGGGGTTGTAGGGGAAAAACCCAAGGTATGTTTTAACAAAAGAGTGTATGAATCATGAGTAGACTAGTATTTATGAATATATTATAGAAGTCATGTACTACCCTAATGGTTCAATCCAATGTAAATTATCAAATAATATTGGAATATTAATTTCTTTTAATAGTTTTATTAGAACATAGGGACTAGGATTTTTCAGTGAAGATCTCTTGCGGGTGAAGTATAAAGACTGATTTGATAAACTAATACTAAAATCAGGGCTAAAGAGTTTTATGATCTATCAGTTTTAAAAACAATGAATAATTTCTTTGTTGTGATAGAATTTTCTTTCTGCTGGCTACATGAAAAGAGTGCACTTAACTGATCGATTTAGGTGGAATATGGAGAACTTCTGAACAATGGATTTTAAGAATGAAATGACTAATCACACACCATTAGAGAACTTTAGAATTGTTGCAGATTCTTTTTTTTTTTTTTAATTTTTAGTGTTTATTTTTGAGACAGAGAGACAGAGCACAAGTGGGGGAGGGGCAGAGAGAGAGAGAATAAGAGAGAATCTTAAGCAGGCTTCAGGCTCTGAGCTGTCAGCACAGAACCTGATGGTGGGGCTCAAACTCATGCGCCGTGATATCATGACCTGAGCCAGAGTCAGACACTTAACCAACTGAGCCACCTAGTTGCCCTGAATTGTTGCGTATTCTTATTGAGATGTGGAGTCAGAGTGTTAATAATTGCTAGCAATCACAGAATGTACAATACTGTATCCGGTGGCTTTAGATGGAACAATTGTTCTCCAGTTAGGAGAAATAGAAAATTGACTCAATAAACATATTGTACAAAGGTTTATATGAAAAGCCTGTGGTAGGTTAAGACTCTTAAATGCCATTAAAGGCAAATGAAGTTAATCATGAAAGGCTGAGTATTAAGAATTTTGATGAAGGGTTAAAAATTGGTGGGGAAATGATCTATAGTTGTTTTTGACCAGAGAGACATAACATGGATTATAAGAAAATTTAATTGGTAGGTAATCATAAATAAAAAACTCTTTGATGACTATTCTAGCTTAACACCCCAATGCAAATAACGTTCAAGAGTCTTTTTTTTTTTTTTTCAGTACACGTAGAGCAGTGTTTCTCCAGCTCTGATCCAGAGTACCTTAACCAGAATCTCCAGAGATGGTTATTAAAATTCCATTTCTTGGCCCATTCCAGTCCTAATGTATTAGAATTAGGAACTGAAACCAAGGAAACTGCATTTTTAATGGCTATCTTATGTGTGTCTGATAAAAAAAAAAAACAACAAAAAACTAGTGATATTAAAGGCTATGATACAGGTTAATCAAAATAGAGAAATATGAAGGTAGTAGAAAGACAAAGTTACCTATTCCAGGAGAAAAATTAATTTTAGTGACATTAGTAAATGAAAATGAAATTGTTATCTTATTATCTACCTCATTTTTTAAGGTTCTATGTGCTTTAATATCTTTCTCTGACTAAATAAATTTCAATATTGCCATGAATAATAATATGAAAGTATATTTCCAAATGGATTCAGTATTCTTGGTGTATTTAAAATCATTTATAACTTTTTGACAAAACTTCAGAAGCAAATCTGTCTTGGAAAATAGAGATAAATCTACATGCAACTGAATAAGACTAAAGTTATTTATATGAAGATAGATAAATCCTCACAAAGATAGGAATTTGGTCACTTAAATTTATTTTGTTATAACTTGAATGAAACTTTTGGGTTATTAGTTATCCTAGATATTTGCTTTGAAGATGTTTATAGTCTTTAAAAAAACAATTTTTAGACCTGATGTGTTACCATTTATTATTTAGAAAAGTTCTGTTACTTCTGTTACAGAGAAATGGAAGAAATGGTGAGGAAGAAATGCCAAATTCCTGTATTTTTTTTTCAAGGAAATTGCTTCTTAAACACAGTATTTATTATTCTTCCCTAGATGGGAAGACTGAGGCCTTTGTCTAACAGTATGTCTTTAGCAATGTGTGAAAAGTTATCTGTGAGAATAGCCTACCAAGGTGTGAAAACTAAGCTAACATGTTACCCTCTCAGGTCACAGCAGTGAGTCAGTCTCTGAGGTTGCACTGTACTTCTTGTTATTTTAGTTTTTTTTTTTTTTTAATTATTTATATTGAGAGGGAGAGAGACAGAGTACATGGGGTAGGGGTAGAGAGAGAGAGGAGAAAGAACCTCAAGAAGGCTCTATGCTGTCAAGACAGAGCCCAATGTGGGGCTGGGTCCTAAGCTGAAATCAAGAGTCAGATACCCAAATGACTCAACCACCCAGGCACCCCTATGGGTGTGTGTGTGTGTGCGTGTGTGTGTGTGTGTGTGTGTGTGTGTGTGTGTTTAGCCCAATAGCCACAACCATTAGAATCTTTACTTTTTTATTTTGAAAAATAAATATTTAGCAGTCGTTTATTGAATGAGTTAAATGTGAGGGGAAATATATTTTTTTTCTGAGAAAGTTTTGAAATGTAAAACTGTGGGCAAACTTTTATTATTGTACATTTAAAAAAATGTTAGTATGAGCGGGAGGAGGGGCAGAGAGAGGAGAGCGAGAATCCCAAGCAGGCTCTGAGCTGTCTGTGCAGAGCCCAATGTGGGGCTCAATCTCACTAATCATGAGATCATGACCTGAGCTGAAGTCAAGAGTTGGATGCTTAACTGACTGAGCCACCTAGATGCCTCTATTTATTGTACATTTTATTTTATTTATATTTATGTATTATTCATTTTTATATACCTTAACTTCTCTGAAATAGGCAAAAAAATATAGAAGTTGTGTTGTAAATTTCAAAATCTGCCTTCATTTACCCAAATCCCATCCCCATGCCCAGAGATAATGATCGTTATTCATTTATTAAGATTCTTTCCAAACTTGTGTATACAAATGCATAAACAGAACACATACACATTTTTAAGATAAAAAGTCATGTCTGTTGAAATTTTATTTCACTTCACAGTATTATAAATGTTTTGTCATATCTGGATATTAGAGAATATAAAGTCTATCTTGTTTATAGCATGGATGATGTATTTCATCTAACTTCTCCTATTGATGTTATATATATTCCCATATACTATGCAATATTTTGGGGAAGGATGCATTCCTGTAAGTGGAATCGCTACTTCTAAATATAGCTTATGCCTTTGTTACTGATTTTAAGCAGAAATGTCTAGTGTTTCACCAAGTATGATGTTTGCATTCGGTTTCCAATGGATTGAGGTTTAGGTTTACCAAGTTCTAGTCTTAGGTTCTTAAGAATTTTTAGTAATGCGTGATAAATTGTGTAAAATTCACTTTCAGTACTTTTTAGATAATTTTTGTATTGTTCTTCCTTTAAACTATTAATAACTTACGTGAATGTATCATATGGGTATAGTTCTTAATGTTGAACATTCATTCCATCCTGAAACAAGCCCTGTTAATTCTCTGCTTTTCTAATGCGCTGCTATATTTGACTTACTAACATTATAGTAAATCCATTTGCATTTGTATTAAATTAGATGAGCTTGGAGGTTTCTTTTTTAGGTATTATTCTTGACTGGATTTGTTATTAGGGTATGGTGGCCTCATAATTTGAACTTCAATGATCTCCATCTTCAGTACCCTGGAGACATTTAAATAAATTAGAAACTATCTGGTCCTTGGTTTTAGGTAATATTTCTGTGGTAGGCAAAATAATAACTCTCTTCCTCCCCCTGAGAGATATCTGCATCCTAGTTTCCAGGACATTTACCTCACATTGTAAAGGGACTTTGCAGTTGTGATTTAAGTTCATTGACCTTGAGATGGAGATATTATCCTGGATTATCTGAGTAGTCTCAGTCTAATCCCAAATAATTAGAAGTGGAAGAAGATGGTTGAGAAACAGGTCAAAAAGATTCAACTCCAGAAGGACTTGACCAGCCAGTTGCTGCTGTCGAAGATGGAGGAAGGGGACCATGATCCAAGGATTGTGGTAACTTCTAGAAGCTGGGAATGGTCTTTAGTTTATAGTTAGCAAGAAAACAGAACACTTTGTTTGTTTCCCCCATCCCCCTGAACTACAGGGAATTGAATTGTGACAGTAACCTGACTGAGCAGGAAATGATTTTTTTTACTACAGATTCCAGAAAGGAGTGCAGCCTTGACAAATCCTTGAATTTAGCCCAGTGAGACCCATGCATTACTTATGGCCTACAGAACCTTAAGAGAATATGTTGATGTTCTTTTAAGCCACTAAATGTGTGTAATTTGTCATGAGTCCATAGAAAACATAATTTCCTTTAAGTTTTTTCCTTTCAGTGAATGCTTTTTAGTGTACTATCTCCTTTTTCAATAGGAAAATAGGGACATACATTTTATAAGCAGAGCAAAATTCACAGTGGGCTGAGTTGCACAATAAGTATGATTTGGTGTAACAATATATGCATGTTTAAAAAATAGGTTATAAATAAAAGATACATGGACAACTAATTAGATGTAATTTTCATATAATTGGTTTTTATTTTATTAAGGTTAAAAATTCATTTGTTTTCATCATCAAACTAGTTTCACCTTTGATGTTAAAAATTTTTTTTGGTGACTTCTATCATATGAAAAATTTTAAAGAGTAATTCAATTTCTCTAAAAAGTGTATAAATTCTAAGCAACTGAGTTGACTGTAAAGGTCTTTGAAAAATTCATTTTCTTTTTTTTCCTTACTGAGAAATTCATCACATTTTGAGTTATATGGTGAAGCTCCATGTACCAAAACATATGGTCTATATTTTTTAGGTTCTCAGGGGATCATAAATTCTAAAGCAGGAAAAAGTTTTGGAACTACTTTCAAATGGAATTGAATGTGTCTATATGTATACATTCATTTTAACTCACTAATATATTTCACGTGCATGATATCACTTGCTAATAATGTAAAGGGACAGGTTATTTTTCTGGATTCCTGGGTTCAGGGTGGTTATGTAACCTTCCCATGATGTGGATAGTGCAGAGACCGTCCCTGAGTCTCTGAAACCTGTCCACCTTCTCTTCTGAGTTTTTAGGTATGTTAATTTGTTAAACATTTGTCTCTTTTTTGTGTTGTCCCTCAAAATGATACTTGTACAATAACAAAGTTGTTTAGAATATCTTTTTGGCCTTTAAAAAATGTAGAGGGGTGCCCAGATGGCTCAGTCAGTTGAGCGTCCATCGGCTCAGGTCATGATCTCCAGGTCATGGGATCGAGCCCTAAGTTAGGCTCTATACTCAGCATGGAACCTGCTTAGGATTCTTTCCTCTCTTCCTCTTCTCATTCTCTGCTTGCTTGAGTGTGCGCGCGCTCTCTCTCTCTCTCTCTCTCTCTCTCTCTCTCTGCGTATCAAAATAAATATACTGTTTAAAAAAACATAGAAATACTTTTAGATGTCAAAGAAAAAATGCCTGTAACATTAAGCAACTTTGTACGGGGCTCCCAGATCACTTTTTCCTTCTGATAATATCCCTGTTAACTTTTTATGTCAAACTGGTGACGTTTTCTGTTGTATATAAACATGAGTATCCCAGAAATATTTACCAAAGCATTTTTCTGTTGAAATGACTTATCTTTGGATACTTTGGGTCCAGTCCCATGTGGGTCCTGATCTGTAGGCTAGGGAAGAATAAATTCATCCAATGTTACTCAGATTACTTTTTTCCCCTTGATGATTAAAGGCAGTTGTAAAACTGTGTTAAAGTATTCAGGGACATAGTAAAGCTGGTGATTTCCTTATTATGGGTTTATTGCAAGTATTTATATATTGGTTTCTTTTAGGTTTGGCAGCTATGTTTGTGAGTTACTTGTCTTTAGACTTCTCTTACCACAGAATAATCTTTCGTACATCATTCATAGTGGTCTGTCAGTTAGTGTGGAATTTTATAAAAGGATTGAAAACCATGAGGATCAGCTGAAAATCTATTTGAAACTTTCAGTTATTTTTTTTTCTGAAACAATTGTGATGAACTACATATAAATGTTTAAAAAGCAAAAGTCCTAAAGTTAGCTAAACAGGAAAAGGCGCAGTTAATGGATGAGGGGCAATCCCATCTTGGCACCCCCAAGGGGAAGCCTTAGATTGCTGGAATCAATCATGGGTATACTGGGAGATTTTGGAAACAAAGGTAGAGAAAGGTGGAAAGACAAAAAAACAAAACAAAACAAAAACCCAACAACACAACAAACAAACAAAACATCCTGCATTGGAGAAGGAGGACAAAGTTTGAGACATGGGAGAGAATTGACTTCATCTATTTCACAACTTTCAAAGGTCAGGGAGGAGCTGTGAAAAGACAGTCATGAAGATGTATTCATTAATGTGCAGCATTGAGCTGAGCACTTGTGAGAGTTAATATAATGTACCAACTCTGTGATGCAGATCCCATTACTTTCATCATATAAAAAATGGGGATACTAAGATTCCACAGTTTAAATAACAGGCCTGGAGTCCATCAGCCACCGGCTAATGGGCTGGCTGACTTCATTGTCAAAACTTGTAACTGCTTCCACTATGCTTTTTACTAATAATCATAATAATCATTGTGATTTTTTGTAGCTAATAAGAACAATACTTTCAACATAGGTGCTTTTTCTTCATGAATCTTTAGGAACAAACACATCACTTCTTGATGTAATAGAAAACATAACATGCTTCTAATATATTGATAATTGTATATTAAATATCTCTACCACTCTACAAATTTTGAAAAATACCATTAATGGGGGTGCCTGGATGGCTCAGTGGATTAGGCGTCTGACTCTTGATTTCAGCTCAGGTCATGATCTCACAGTTTGTGAGTTCCAGCCCTGCACTGGGCACTGTGCTGACAGCTCTGAGCCTTCTTGGGATTCTCTGTCTCCCTCTTTGTCTGCCCCTCCCCTGCTCATGTGTGCATGCATGCACACTCTCTAAATAAATAAAAACTTCTGAAAAACACCATTAACAGGTTAGATTTGTTTTTACTACACTGAAAATATTGCATTACTTACAGGCAGCTTGGATCCAAGATGCTCTGATTTCAGGGGTAAGGTAAATGCATTCATGGGACGTGAGAAAGTATCAAGTGATGTTTTATCTTTTCCAAATAATGTATCATGGACACATTTCTTCTTTGTAAAGTAGTCTTTAGGAAATAAGGGCCAAACTTTTTATTCTAAAATATGTATTTCAACTCTTAATTACTTTTTTGTTATACATCAATGGTTTAACGGTTACAGAGAAGCTTTTAGAACATTTTTTTAATGTCTACATTTTTTCACCACAACATTATGCAGGATTTTCCAGTTGACTTTCTGCTCTTGCTCAAACCCAAACTGAAATCACAGAAGGGGAGAAATATGCCCCTTTACTCTTACCAAATAAAATGCTTGTTTCTGTCCTTATTTACACATTATCACAGTTGCCTGAATCCAGAACCACACAGGCCAAAAGTGAAATATAAAATAGTTTGCTTGGAAAACATTTATTGTATGAAGTAATTGTTACTAAATACTTTGGATCAGCAAACTGCTAAATTTCAAGTGGTTTTTAATAATATTTCTGCTAGCGTAAAATTGGCAAAATTTAGTGAATTTCAATAAGTGGAAGCCCAGGAAAATAAAATATAGGAGAATTTTATTAACTAATATAGCTCTGATTGGTTTCAGTTCTGGTTAGTCTGTCAACAGTCTTTATTCTAGGCATGCTCATGGTATTATGTTAGTTTTGCCAAGAATTGCTTTCATAAATCAGATTTACATTTTCTTTTTTAATATTATGTAGTTTTACATATTTTTGGTTGATATTTGTAAAATAAGAGTTCTTGGCATAGTTGGGCATAAAATACATGACTTCATATCTCTGAAATATATTTTAGTGTTTTACTAACATGTTAAGCAGATAATAGGAAAAAGAATTGTTTTTTTCAGATCTGGAATCCCCTCCAGAATACCCTCAATATCTGATATGCTGAAATAACATTTGAGGCTCTATTCAAATATACATTGACCAGTATTGTGCTAATAAAATCAAGATGTGAAAATCAAGTAAATGGCCGATTCTCCTTGGAATAGAAGATAACTTGATTTCATTGACAGTGGCCTCTCCACCACCTGCCTTGCTTTTCTGAGGAGTACTGCTGTTCTTCGAAAGCCCTGATGATGCAGAGGGCTTTCAAAGAAATACCGATGGGGCCCAATTTCCTGGTCTTTCAAGTTCCTTTTCCTGTCCAAGTCTGTCTACATAGATATATACATACAAATGTTACTTATTTCAACTGCAGTGTCATCAAGGAAGGAGCTAAGAGAAATGAATAAAAATGAAAATTGATTAGTACCATCACTGTTTGCTTTGGGTGGTGAAAGATTATTTTGGTAAATTCATTGACTGTAGAATTGCTTTCCCGTTAACGAATGTGCTGTTATTTTCAAATGTATACAATGAGCATTAATATTCTCTGAAACTTGCTAGAACTTGTACATGTGGATTGTACATGTGAAAGAGCTCTCTGTATTTCTTTCTCAAATGTGATCTGCATATTCTTCATGATTGTGTCAGTAAGGAAATCGTTAGGACAAAGATTGACGTATTTCATACAAGAAATTAGGTTCCTGGGTGTTTCAAGGCTCAATTTGGAAGATATTGGTTAGTCTTGTTAGTTTTTAATTATGGTTGTGAGACAGTGGGCGCCTTTGGAACTGTTGTACTGAATCTGAACTCCTATGATGTGATGGTTTTTCTTGCATTATTCATTTTAAATAGTATAGGAATATGTTCAAATGAAATCTCCTTCTTATTTTATCACTTATATTGGTCTCAAAGAAAAATCAAGTTAATTAATACCCTCATAAGCTTCTCTTTCTGAAAGCCTTTATTTAAAACTTTAAATATCAGTGGATGTTCATATAATAATGAATTTCATAAATATTCTCTTTTCCAAATTGGATTATTATCAGTAGCAGTGTTATAGTGTAAGTGGATGATACAGGTTTGAAATTATGCATTATTTACCAGTTAAAAATCTGATTAGGACTTATTCTTCTTTAATGATACAGTCTCTCTCTCAATCAGTCAATCTCTCTTTCTCTCTCTCTATATATAGTTTTGTTTTTTAATTAAGATTCTACTTTATTACTTTTTAGGGACTACCAGGATTTCCTGGAAATCAAGGATTAATGGGACAAAAGGTGAGTATTAATGAAAGTTGAAAGATTTGGGCCTAGATCTGTTTATTAAAAGTGCAAAGTGTTGATACCTTCACATAGAATGCATTTTACCACATTAGTGGCAATAGTTAATTGTTTAAATATGATATAATTTCAGAAAGTATTGTCCTTATAATTAGTTTTTGTTTTGTTCTATATGGATAATATTAATTTGGATTTATACATATGCTTTCTGTTTTACTTGGTTACTTTTCTATCTTGTGCTCTTAGACCAGCCTTTTGGGATAATTTTCCTGTTTTCTGAACTATTTCTTTAGCATTTCTTTGAGTACAGATATCTTGGTAAAAAACTTTCAGATTTATCTAATTCTAAATATGTTTATTTTACTCTTGCTTTTGAGAGATAATTTTGTAGGGTATACAACTCAGAGTTGATGATTATCTTCACTTAACGTGTTGAGGATTTTCTTCCATTGTCTCCTGACTGCCATTATTAACTATGAAACATCTTTTCTCATTCTAAGTATTGTTCTTTTGTAAGTGATCTGTCCCTTTCTTTGGGATTCTTTTAAGGTATTTTATTTGTTTTTTTGTTTTTTTGGTCTAAAACTCATTACAGTATATCTAGATACACAGCCTCTTTAGTCGTCCTGGGGAGAATTCAGTTTGATCCTGGCTGTGTGGTATTGTTTCCATTAACTCTGGAAAACATCATCCATGATCTCCAAATTACAATTCTTCCAATTTTATTCCTTCCTTCTGGAATTACAGTTAGAGAAATTTTATTCCTTCTTATATTGCCCTCCATGTTTCTAAAGAGTATCTTATTTTTATATCTTTAATTCTTACATTCTGGTTAAATTTTTTTGATATATTGCCCAATTATTCTTCCTTTACTGTGTCTAATCTGTTATTTAAGCAGTTGATTTAAAAAATACTTTTCTAAAAGTTTAAATTTTTAATAACATCTTTTTATTCTTGATAGCCTTTTGTTTCATTTGCAGTCCTAATAGTCTTTCATGATTCCATTATTTAATTAGTAAAGATCTCATGTATTGTTCTTAATTCTGTTTTAACAATTCCACCAAATGCCCTTTGTTATTTCTGTTAACTCTCAGTCTTGTGGCTTGCTGCTTCCTCTTTCTTGTTGAATATGAGCTCATTGCTTCATGTTAATTGGCATGGGTTCTGTCAGCCTAATTGGGGCATGGGGAGCTGCCTCCTGTTGGTTGCCATGGGTACCATGTCAGCCCCCTTTAAGAGTCCTGGGTCATCATAGGTATTAAAGATTCCTGCCCTCTTCCCACTGTTAGCCCACCATTCAGTTTCCCAAGAGCTGAACATACATTCTAGATGCCTCTGGCCTTTTCTTGGCTTCTGCATCTTGACCTCTGGCAAGATTTCTGCATTGCTCCTAATCCTCTTAATCATAGCCCCAACCCAGAGTGTATTTAATTAAAATAAGGGATCTTTGAAGACTTCACCCATTTCTTTAAAGACCAGAACTCCCTCACAGAAGATGTTCTTTCCAGAGTTGGTTGTTGTTTTTGTTGTTGTTTGTTTGTTTGTTGTTTTTTTATGTTCAAGATTCAGACTCCCTTGGAGTACCTAGTTAGCTTGTAGGGTATAGAAATCTGAGAAATTGAAGTAAAAATGCTATTATTCTCTATCCTATTTTTTTAATTAATTTATGTTAACTGTCATACTTCTTAATCTATGATAAATAAGAAATTTTTTCATGTGATTTTTACCCCCTCTTGTCTTTCCTCACCAACTCTGTGTGAACTTCCAGATCTTCCTTTCAAACAATGACAGTATCACTCATGATTTTCTAATAAAAATATTTGACTTAGTGATTCCATAGACCCTTGGCTCAGATCTTTAAGATACCATGTACCATGTTTTTTACACTCTGTTGCTTCTGTTCTACAGTAGAGAAAGGGGAAGCAGTTGGGCTGATTGGTATTGAATTTTTATTCTATAATGCTTTGGTAGGAAATTCATTGAAATTAACTGATAATTTACAATTTTAAATTTGATCTGTATTTGATTTTTAGGGAGAAATTGGGCCTCAAGGACCACTAGGAAAAAAAGGAGCTCCAGGGATTCCTGTAGGTTAATGTCATTATTATCAGGATATATGAAATATAGTTATTATGTGCCATTTCTAATATTTTGCACCCTATGCTATGAATTAATGTATTTTACATTTTACAGGTGAAATAATATACTAAATTGATAGCAAAGCATAATAGTGATGACATGGTATTTTCAATATGACCATACTGAGATTATGTTTCCTGATGATATTAATTGAATATTTTTTGCTCATCACATTTCCTTGGCTATATTTAAGAGAAAGCAATGTTTTTTAATGTTTGTTTTGGTATTTAAGGTAGAATCCAGAGGTGCCTGGGTGGCTCAGCTGGTTAAGCATCCCAACTCTTGATTTTGGCTCAGGTCATGGTCTCATAGTTGTGAGATTGAGCTCTGTGTCAGGCTCCACACTAAGCATGGAGCCTGCTTGGGATTCATTCTCTCTCTCTCTCTCTCTCCCTCCCTCCCTCCCTCCCGCCCCCCTCTCCCCCCACTTCATTACTTGTGTTTTCTCTCTCTCTAAATAAACACTCAAAAAATAAAGTAGACTCCAAATTAAATCAGTTCCTTGTTGCTAGTTATTGTTGTTTTGTTTTGAGTCATATGGCTAGTTAAAAATATGACTATTTTGTAACTTGAAGAGAGATTGTTATATTCAGAGAATTTATTAGATTGTCACTCTTTCAGAATATCATTTAAGAAAATAGAAATTGGAAGTAAAGTTGACCAGGATAACATCTATAAAGAAACCTAATTCTTAATTACTTTTAAATTTATTTATTTTTGAGAGAGAAACAACATGAGTGGGGGAGGAGCAGAGAGAGAGAGGGACACAGAATCTGAAGCAGGCTCCAGGTTCTGAGCTGTCAGCACAGAGCTCAATGCGGGGCTCCAACCCAGGAACCCTGAGATGATGACCTGAGCCAAAGTTGAATACTTAACCAAATGAGCCACCCAGGCACCCCAAGAAACCTAATTCTTAGTCATCATGACATAAGGAAGAAAGTAAGAATGTAGAAAAAAATGAACTTTCCTTTACATTTGTCTTTTACTAGCTCTCCAGCAATTTTTGCTATTTGTAGGTTATTTGATTAACCACGTTAAGAGGTCTTTGCTGGCCTTCAGGCTATCTTGCATAGTTAGTTTTTTTTTATTATACTTTATTGAAGGAAATAAAACTCTTGAAACTTCCACTTAAAAATATAGGGTATGATGGGACGTGATGGCTCACCAGGTC
This sequence comes from Herpailurus yagouaroundi, assembly GCF_014898765.1. Lineage (NCBI taxonomy): Eukaryota > Metazoa > Chordata > Mammalia > Carnivora > Felidae > Herpailurus > Herpailurus yagouaroundi. The sequence continues at coordinate 21,824,603 of NW_024412394.1, read as the reverse complement.
AGCCTGGAACACCAGGATCTAAGGTAAATAAAATGAAATTAATAAGACAGAACACTTTGTGCAAAATTACCATTTGTGTGCCTCAGCAAAACTTTCAATTATACTGATTTTAAGTGTGGTTTTAATTCTATGAACAGTCATTTGTAAGAATGAAACCTTAGACAAAATGAATTGTATAAAGTAGGCTAATGTAATGCAGGTCTTGTTTAAGCTGGAAAAAGTCCAGAATCTCTCACTACTTGACCCTCTTCTCCTTTATTGTCATCTCACGGGCACTGAGGATTATGTGGAGTTCTGTGGAGTTTCATGTCAAACCCCACCAATATAGAGGATTAGTGGTTTTGATTGAGGATGACTTTTGCCAATTTCTGAGTCCTCTTCTTGATATTTTTATTTAGTGGAATGTATATGGAGTTTTTATTGTAAAATGCCTTTTAGTGGGTTTTATTAGGCATTCTCTCCTTCAGGACTGTGGGTAAAATAGTGTATTACCTTTACTTTCATCTTTAAAAAATGTCAGGCAAACCTGACATACATATTCAGGATGTCAGGTTAGGTTATTTTCAAGATAGAATTGCAACTCCAAATACCATGGTTTGACCATTTTCTAGGTGTATAGAATCCTGTGCTAAGAGAACTATTTTTTTTTCTTGGTTTACTAGAAGGGTCAAATCAAGTACATTCTGGCTAGACTCAAACTATTCTCAACTATTTAATGATTAGAGAATGTAGGACAACCTTCCAAAGGAAATGATGGAATTGCTTTTTTAGAAGCATTGACCCTCTAACTAGACAATGTTGCACGGAAATAGACCCTGGCATGCAGAATGAGTAGATGAGTAGACAGCCTAATCTATTCTACTTTTAATTTCTAAATTACTTAGAGAAAGAAATAGGATAAAACATCATGGGGAAAGTATCTGCCCTTTCACCAATGGTAGACCCTCGTGAATCTTTGGAGTGTGGAGTCCTGGTAGTAGTAAGTGTGCACAGAGTTGGTATAAAACCCTTGAGTGACTGGGCCTGCCAAGTGGAGATTCTCCATAATTTCTCAAAGTCATTTTCTAAGAAGATGCTGAGTAGTTGTATATTTCTTAAGTAACTGGGATACGATGGATCCCCCAGGGTGTTCTGGATGCTCTAATTCTTAAGAATTCAACCTAAGATTTCATCAGCCACTTCACATTGTTAGCTCACACTGAGCAGGAGGTCAATTAAATCTACTGGAACTTCCGTAAAAGGTTTTTTAACAATACTTTGGTGTTATCTGCCATTTGAGTAGATTCTGCTGATATGGCTGGGAAGGCAAGTGGCTGTTTCCAGAATCACTTTGTTTATTTTGACATGAATTACTAAGAAGTTCGTTTCCTCTCATCTTGTACAATTGTTTTGTTAAAAATAGATTCGAAGTGTTAAAATCCTACCTTTTAAATATAATCTTTTCAGTGAAACACTTCAAATTCTCCTCATGTAGTATGTTAGCTCAGGTGTTCTGCAAATGGCCAGATAGTAAATATTTGAATCTTTGAGGGCCATATAGTTGCTGTTGCAACTACTCAACTCTGCTGTTGTAATACAAAAGCAGCAGTGGACAAACAGGGATGTGCCTGTTTCTGGCAAAACTTTATTTACAAAAGCCTGCATTAGGCTGGAGTCAGCCCATCAACTGTAGGTTACTTACCTATGTGTTACTTTATCCCTGCCTATTTTGTCAACTAATATGTTTGTGAACTATGCCTTATCAGTTGCTATGAATTCTAGAGTGGGACCAAAAAAACAAAGCTGTATTAAACAGGGCAAAGATGAGGCTGAAACTTTGTGGTAGATATTTAGAAAACTTCTGATTTGGTTTATAATACCTTTTTAAAAAATAGCTACTGAACCATATTCCAGTTTTTAAAATTATTATCTAAATGACATTAGGATAGGTAACATAATCAAGTCATGTGACTTGAAACAAGTTGTCACCTGTGGATTTCTGCTGAATCACTTGTAAAATTAGATATTTTAAGGAACCAATGCTCCACGGCTTAATAACGTTATGTGCTCAATGCTTAATGAAGTCCAAATATTGTGTTCATATGTTTCTCAACATGAGCAACCTAGAAAACTTTTCAGAAGCTGAAAATGCAGTTGGTTACCTTAATTATTAGGGTACCCAGTTTGGTTCTGGCTTTTGCCAGAACCAGGTTGGGATTTTAGGTATCAGAATGTGTATGAAAACCAACAGTACCTTTGACAGTCTCTCCTATTAGCCAGCAGACATATTCTCTCTGTATATCCCACCCTTTTTATAATTTTGTATTCTTTGTCAAATTGGTCTTGTCCTTCAAACTTTTGTTGGAAAGAACTTCACTTAAATCCTGACAAAGAACACAAAGTTTTCTTTTCATATATGCATGCCTGTGTGTGTGTGTGTGTGTGTGTGTGTGTGTGTATACACACACAATTTATACATTTATACATATATATGTAATACATATATATATATATATATTTTAAAGCCACTGTACGTTTGAATCTAATTTTCTTTCCTTCAATTGCACACCAAAGGTGAGTCATCCTGAGAAAGTGACAATGTATAGGATGTTGTCAAAATCCATGGCTCTGGCCTGTGCAGTATGGAGACCCAGCTAATTAGCACTGGTGCCTGAGGATTTGAATTTCTTCCCTTACTTGGAGCTTCTAGATTTAAAACACAGTTTTGGAAAGCTTTATAAATGTGCAGACCCATTCCTTGTTTACAAGAGTTTTTTCTTAATAAGTAGGCTTAACGTACAGACTCTGTGTTTCAAACAGGTGGAAAGTTGGAAATATAAAAATTATTTAAAAGATGTTCCCTTAAGTGTCTATATCAGATATATTATGACATTTTTTTTTAACTCAAATGGTTTGATGCATTGACAGGGAAATAAAGGTGAACCTGGACTTCAAGGGATGCCTGGGGCTTCTGGGCTAAAGGTAATTATCATTTGATACATTTGGAAATACGTTCAAACTATTATAAGTCCCCTTTATTATTTGATGAGATTACCACGTGTATCCCTCAAGAAAAGTTACATGAAATTAAGGATTACCTCTATCACAGAGTTCTCATTCAGGAAAGAAAATGGCCAATGGGAGGTTTCATTTGTTTTGGGGACACTTTCTCACAGTTTAGGTAAAAAAGACAAAATATATTTTGGCTTGATTTTCCTAGAAATGGTAAAAGCCCTATGCTTATATGAACCTACTCTTTGGTTCAGAGAATATCCCTGTCTTCTGTAACTGAAAGGAAGTGTGTATGACTCTCACAAGTGATGCTATTCCTTTGTTTACTGCTTGATGGGAGTTCAGTGTGGGGACTCAGAGCTGCTTACACCAGTTTCCTCCAAACCAAATAATTGATGTTTATTTCAATAGGATTTTTAATTCTTTTCAAGCCTTTAGCAATCTAGAGTAGTAATCAATAGCTCAGGAGTGGGCCTAGTAAGTAAAGAGGGCAAAACTGTTTCCACAAAAGAGAGTAGGCTTTAGTTAATGTGGTAGAGTTTGGGACTAATGGTAAAACTCAAACCAAAAACCATGAAGCAAATTCAGGTTTGCGTCCCCTGTCTTACACACATTACCTAAATGTCATTGATAATTTGTCACTATATACTCTCAGAAAATGTTCTTAAGACTTTTAAGGAATCTTTATTCCATGAAGGCAATAATCCCTGTGGGATGATGCAGAGTAGAAAAATTGGGATAAGTCGTGGAATATTCCCTGTACTGAAAACAACTCAAGAATTTACTTCTAAGAAAACACTTTTCCCTGTGTATGAAGAACCAACATAAGTGTGTCTGTGATTTAACTACAAAGACATTCACCCCCATATTGTTTATAAAAATAAACATTGTGAAAACTAATTGTAACAATAGGCGTTTTATTAAAGATGATAAATCACTACAGTTAAGTACTATTCTGTAATTTAAAATTATGTTTTAAAAACATAATGGCATATAAAGAACATCACAATATTCATATGTCTTGGTGAAAGACATAAATTAGGCCTTATATAGTGAGAAAACCTTAGTAACTAAATTGTGTATTGTGTATTTGTGAGAAAATATGTAACAAAATAAAAACAATGAATAATGAGATTTTCAGCAATTTTAGTACTGTTTCCTCACCAGTTTTTTAACAATAAAATAGGTTCTTTAAAGTAGCAGTGTGAGAATAAGCAGTCTCAAGGAGGAAGAGAAAGTGTTAGCAAACAAAACGAGATACCTGTGTTTATTATCACTGCTTTACTATTTATTGTTGAAGCTAAAAAATAAAGATGAAAAATATGTATAAAATTTTAAAATCTATGCTATCAGAATTATTTTAACTTACAAAGATAGGAAAAGGTACAAGAAGTTTTGTTGGGACAACCATAAACTTGTCATTCTTTACTATTTCTGCAATAATAACTAAAGGTCAACAAACTTTGTAACCATCAGTTATACATTTGGGATTTGTGTACAGATAAAAACAGTGGTGTCTTTCATCAGCAATAGGTCTGCAATCTTTATGTAATTTCTATGTTACTTAGGGAGAACAAGGAGCAATAGGTCCCCCAGGAGAACCGGGATACCTGGGTTTGCCGGGAGTTCAAGGAAAAAAGGTATGCATTGTTTAGGTGATATAATTAACTTTTTTCTTTTTTTTTAACTTTATTTATTTATTTATATAGAGAGACAGAGACAGCACAAGTCGGGTAGGGGGAGAGAGAGAGAGGGAGAGAATCCCAAGCAGGCTTCGTGTTGCCAGCATAGAGCCTCATAAGGGGCTTGAACCCATGAAATTTCAAGATCATGGCCCTAGAGGAAACAAAGAGTGGGTCGCTTAACCGACTGAGCCACCTAGGTGCCCCAGGATAAAATTAACTTTTAATCAGCTATTAGCACGTAAGTCTTCCTTTTGTGAAAGTAGCACAATTTGGACTGACTGTACTTTTAATGACCTTTATATTTGGTATATGTGTAATATGATCAACCGCATGCCCATAGCTGTGTCTCATCTTTCACCTTCCTGCGTGGGTATTGTCTCCTAGATGAAGGCCTTGGATGAGGCATGCAGCTCAGAAAATATAAACATTCTATTAAGTAAAGCCTGTAAATTCAGATTGTTTTGCAGTTGGTCCAAGTGAGTCAAGACTATTTTAGGAAAAGTATTCAATGTTTGGCACTCTACTAAAATGTGAATATTACTCTTATCAAAACTGGGACAAAGGTCTAAAATAGTAAAAACTACACCCAGAACACTTGACCATGCAGTTCCTATTTATGAAAGATTATATTGCATAGAATTTCATTTGAAATTAAGGAGTTTAAAATACAAATCATGTATTCTGATATAAAATGTTTTGGTGAGGTAAGAGAGCAACATTTTAGATTCATGTTCTGTCTCTCTCCTCAAAAAGGAACTGTGAAGCTGTATCTACATAAATAGTATTTGTTTGGTGGTTTTAAGCAACAACTGACAGCCCGTTTGCCAAAGAAGTTCGTGCCACTGCAAATATATACAATTCAGTCTAAAAGTAAATATGTTGACTTTGATTCTGGAAAAGATACAAACTCTTACATCTTCACCTTTATATCACTTGCTGTTTTGGTTTTGCTACCATTTCATTTTTCTGTTTCTCATGTATCATGCACTTGGCCCCTAGGTTATTATAACCAGTATGATCATTGACCATTTTGTTCCAGTGAGCAGTAGGCAACACTTGCTGAGACAGGGATGACCCTCAGGGCAGCAATTAAGTGTCAGAACCTTGGTGAATATTACATAAACCTACTGGGACTATATGTTGAGGTTTTGAGAAATTTCTTGTTCAAAACTTGCCCTTTAAAAGAACACCTGTATTTTGTTGGCTGTAACACAAAACTCTTAATGTTTAGAGAGCGTGGTGAGGGAGGAAAGAAACTTGGAAACAGTGTCCAAGTTCATCTGAGGGCAAGTGCTTATCTTTCCTAATTTGCAGATTCATGATCTAAGAACAAGGACATTGAACTTAGTTGGTCTGGAAGGTTTACTCTAGCTGAAAAGTGCCAGGAATATTTATATTATGGAATATGGATTTTACCCCCAAAATTCATTTTTGAAGTGTATGTTTTCAAAAATACCATTTCAATATTATATTCTGCTTCATTGTTTCCTATAAATTTGTGGCTACTACTAGCTCAATGGAAGATTTTTCAGATTGATTTTGTAAAACAATTGCCGAAATGAGTTTTCTCATGTTTGTTTGCTAAACCTCAGATTGTGATCAATATAGACAAGTTTTCTTATTTCTGGTAAACTAGAAATTATAATAATTTTTCCTTTGAAATGTAAGAGCACAAGAATGTATTCACTTAGAACATTTTGACATAATATGATTTTTCTCCTTTTGGAGTCTGCTTCTGCATATAAGGCACTCGTGGAATTTGTAGGAGACCATGTATATTTTTTTCCTGCAGAAAAATATGTTTACTTGAAAGGATACAGAATATCCTAGATTATGATAGACATTAAACTGCCTTTTTGCAGGGCGACAAAGGAAATCAAGGTGAAAAAGGCATTCAGGTATGTTGCTGGCTTTTTAAAAATTTTTGCTTGGCAATAAAATCAGGGCTTTGTTCTTTTTAGTTGTAGCGTGGTTTCTCTGGCTCCTTCCTGCTTCACCATCAGTATCTAATTGTTAAGTCTCAGCTTTCTTCTTTTCTTCTAAACTTTTCGGACAACATCAGATCTCCTTTTAAGATTATTCTCTATTTCACTGTTGTAGAAACTTGGAAATCAAGTGATTCAACCAAACATATGTAGATTGTATTACATACTTCTAGTATGTGTATTTGAAATATTACATATCTATATTATGTGTGTTTCCAGAAATGATTTGAATGGCTTATGGCACAAATAAATGTGATAAGATTTTATATTTAACACCAAGTATAAAACATGTTCAAACTAATCATTGGAAGCAGAATTATACTAAAAAATTAAATCAGGGTGAGGAAATCTAGGGTGATTTAGAAAGGATATTTCATTTGGGTGTGTTACCACAAGGGCAAAGTGTTCTAGGATTTCTGGAGGCATAAAAGGAGATTACAAATTGAAGTAATATTAGAGTGAACATCTGCTGAGGTCTCAGTGTCAACAATTGTTTTTTAGCTGTTGATACAGTACCTTTTACTAAAGATACTCAAGTATTATTATAATTTCTGTAATTTTGAAATTAGGAGTGAGGTAGATTTTAAGCAAGTGTCTGTGAACTCTAGACCCACATATTCCGGTTTCCCTCTTGGTACTGAGTTTGAATGTGTCATGTGCACACGTCAAAAGGTCCAAAACAGAGCTTATCACCTTTCCCCATAAACCAGCTCCTACTCTATTCTTGGTCATGGTAATGGTAGACCCATGAAATGATCTCAGGGAAAAAGGCTTGAAAGCCATCATAAAACTCAGTCTCTTCTCTCTTCACAGGTAGTTTCACATCTAAATCTCTCTTGAACTTGGCCCCTTCTCCCTGTCCGCACTGTCCTAATCATTTCTTGTCATGGGTCTCAGATTACCAGTGTCCTCCCCGCTTCCTCTCATGCTCCTACCAGCGTGCAATAACTAAGCTACACATCCGCTTAGGAATCCTTCTGTGGTGCCCCACACATTTCAAGATAAAGTCTGTTCCATGAAGTGTTTCCTGACTTGACTATTTTGGCTCTCTTTTACTTATCCCTAAAGCCTACACTTAAGGTTGAGTAGTTTTCCCCACCCTGTAGGATGCACCTCTCTCAGATGCCCCCTCCTCTGTCCCCATAGTATCCAGCCCAGAGGCTTAATTATGCATTTTCATCATTCTTGATTTAATGACTTAACTTTACCACCACACAGTAAGCAACTTGATGATAACAGTTTTTGTTTCAGTGCCCCTACGAACCAGCAAATAGGTATCATTCAATAAATATTGGGAATTCACTTAAGTAAATAAATGAATAAATCAGCAGTGCTAGAGTGATTTAAAATTTAGGTAACTAGATAAGTCACTGTTTTATTATCTGGGTATATGTTTTCCCAGAAACTACTAATTATCTCATCCCACATGGGGATGAGGTAGTACTTTAGGGGTTAGTACCATGCATTATATATGATGGATATCCACAAGTATGTTTTAAATGGACAAATGTGTTTATACCTTTGTTAATTTTCCTCTCTTATTTGTCCTGATTTAAAGATCTTCATTCCAAATATTTTTGCAGTATTTTTTAAATTGAAGTATAATTGACATATAACAGTATATAGTTGACCCTTGAACAATGCAGGTTTGAGCTCCTCAGTTCCACTTACATGCAGATTTTTTTCGATAAATACAGTATTGTAAATGTATTTCTCTTCCTTATGATTTTAACATTCCCTTTTCTCTAACTTGTAAGAATATGGACTATAATACATATACAAAATATATGTTAATTTATATGATTGGTAAGGCTTCTGGTCGACAGTGGGCTATTAGTAGTTAAATTTGGGGGGAGTCAAAGGTTATCCACAGATTTTTGACTTTGAGGGAGGTGGTGGCCGTCACCCTACCGTCGTTCCAGGGTCAGCTGTATTGCAGGTGTACAACATAATGATTCAAATTTGTATACACTGTGAAATGATCATCATCACGTGTCCAGTTACCATCTATCACCATACATAGTGACAACATTTTTTCTTCTTTTGATGAGAATTTTTAAGAATTACTCTTAGCAACTTTCACATACACATTATGGTATTATCAACTACAGTAACCATGCTGTACACGCATCCCCATGAGTTTTGTTTTATAGCAGGAAGTTTGTATCTTTTGACCTCTTTCACCTATCTCACCCTCCCCTCCCTCCTGGCAAACATTATTCTGTTCTGCGTATCTGTGAGCTTGAGTTTTTTGTTTTGTCTTGTTTGGTTGTTTTGTTTTGTCACACTCCGCATGTAAGTGAAATCATACAGTATTTGTCTTTCTCTGTCCGACTCATTTCACTTAGCTTAATGCCCTCACGTCCCATCCATGTTGTTACAAAAGGCAAGATTCCTTTTATTTTTTGATGTATGAGTAGTATTCCACGTTTGTAATATATTTTTCATCTTTAAAAACTCCTTTAAAGATGTCTTCTTGTCCTTGCATGTACATAATCAACACTAAACATAATTATGTCATTGAAATTAATAACGTATCCATAACCATTGGGTTTTTAAATTATTTTTCACGTTGTTAATATTAGGGTTGACTCTCTTTTTTTCTTCCTCCAAGAGACTAACTTCTTTATCTCTTACATCATTTTGCATATTTGCATCACTGCTTTTTGTGACCTTTCTTCTTGACACCAGTGTTATACATAGTTTGTGTCTTATATGAGATTGCATTATATGTGTGCAAGCTAATCAATGATGTTTATTAAATTTTAAAGGGTCAAAAGGGAGAAAATGGAAGACAAGGGATTCCAGGGTCACAGGTATTTTTGTTTTCTTTGATGGACAATGGAATAATGAACCACATAACTGGATGGTGTTGGGAGAGGATTATTTGCAAATGGAAACGAGTGGGGAGAAGGGTAGATAGGTGGTAGTGTTCATTCTAAGCATCTGAGGAAGAAAATGCCAGATGGTGGTGGTGATAATGGTTTGCTTTAATCATATGTTTTATGTTTTCATTTTCCTATACTGATTGGTGACTATGAAACTTGCTTCTCCATGCTTTTTTCTCTTCAAGTAAATGGCTAAAGGTAGATAATTCCACTTACTTCCTGCAATAGTTATTGGCCAAAGGCAGCCATACAATGACAGTATCTCCATATATACTATTTACTCTTTATTTTTTTCTTGAAATGGGAGTAGTTGAAGCCTATAAGTAGTGGAAGAATATTCTTGTTTCCCTCTTGTATGTTCAGAGATACAATTCCCTACACTAGAGACTTTTTCAAATGTTATCTTCAGTGAGATTGCCATGTGGCATGTAAGTACAGTCACAGCCAAATTGGACCAAAAGTGGCATAAAAGTGATTTGTATGTAATAGTAGCTTGTTTGCTGCTGCACTGCCAGTAGTTAAGCTCAGATCCAACTTGGTCCACACTGAAAGGACAGACTGTACATATGATCCCCTCATGGGATAGACCTCTTTCGAATGTGACATTCAAGACAGATTCAGTAATTACACTGGTTCTGGAGATAGGCGGATAAAACTGTGAGTGATGTCTTCAAGGACAGGGGTCTCTATGTCCCTCGCCTGGAGATATCGGAGACCATTGGAGAGAGGTGTAAAAGCATGTGGTCACAGGGTTGTCTGTAAGATAGGATGGAAGGTGAGTGCTAGATATTCAAAAGAGTTGAGAATTTAGAAGCCAACAGCAAGAGCAAAAGAGGAGAAAGACGAAGTTTGTCTGTCTACGTCTATGCTCAGTAAAATGTGTCTTTTAATTTTATTGCTCCTCCACTTAGATCCACTTGATGACATGACCAGCATTGACCCCATTCTCCTCCCTGGCAGCACAGACTGACCCCCTAGGTTTCTCTAAGTCAATCACACAGTATCTATAAACCGCTCTTCTCATAGGACAACCTTAACTTCCTCGTCCATTCAACCTCCACAACCCAGGCCCTTCACCAAAAATTCTTACGGGAACTTTTTGAGAAGAAGGCTATTTCCTGTGGAATCTGAGCTCACAACTTAGCTAGCTCACTGGCTTACAGATAACACTCTCTTCACACTTCCCTAAACATGTTTGGTTTTTTTCCCCTCACTTCTCAAGGGAAATAGTGGTCGGCCACCCTAGGGCAGGGTTTGGGCTTCCTAGAAAACTTCTGCCCAAGATTTGTTGGATGCTGGTGTTCTCACCACCGGTAACTGAGCCCTAATGGAGTACCTGGGGGTCAAAGCAACTGTTGCTTCTCAGCAGCTGAATAGCTGTCCCAAGTTGTTTAAGTAAACATTATTAGTTACCTGTCATCCTACAAAGGGCTGCAAGTTTGCGATTTCTTGGCCTTCATGTTGGGTTCCTCTCATGAAACCATCCCAGTGGATTCTCAGATAACCGGTGTTTTCCGTCGCAGCTCTAACTCAGTTCTAGTCCTGAGAACTTCCTATTCTGTGTTTCCTCTTACACAAGCTCCAGTTGTAGGGTTATGTCTGGGAGGGAACACCTCAGCATTTCTGCAGAAACTTCAATATTTAAAGAACAATCTTGAAGTGTTTTACTCACTAATATATTTTTACATGGAAACTTAGTGTTTTTATGCTCTTGTTTTAATTTGAGAGTATGCCTCTTTCTGTGCCATACTCTGATTTTACCCCATTTGTCTTCCCTTTTCTCCAATCTGGGTATCCATGTTGAAGGGACCTAGAAATAAAGCAAAATAAATATGCAAATTCAAGTTTCATTGTGTGAAATGTCATATGCTAAATTTTATATTGAATTGCAGAACTCTGACTTAATTTGAAACTTGAATAATGAAATCCTACCTGTGTGTGTGCAAGCTCTACCCTTTCCCAGAACTGATATCAGGTGATTTTGGAGCCCAAGTGTACAATGAATTTGAAAAATGGGAAATTTTCATGCCTTTCCTGAAAGCTCTTATCATCTATAATTTGCCACTGTAATGAATATGTGAGAGATGAGTGGGAAATCATTTAATAGAACCATCCAGATGTATTCAGTGATTCTAACGGTGAATGAGTTTCATGCGTGAGCTCCCCAGTGTGTATAATATCACTTGGGAAGAATACCATATTATACATCACACTGCTTTTATAATCTCTGAATTGCCAGCAGTGAGTGGTTTAGGCATAGGACAAATGGGTATTTTCTTCCCTGTTAATCGTCTTTAATGGCATCTTTGCTTTATTCCATCTTTTATAAATAGTACTCAATTGAAATTTAATTTTAAGAACATAAACTTGGGAAAATGGAATACTTATCTTAATCACCAAATAAAAGAATAAACATACCTTATATTACCTGATTGAGTTTAATTTACATTAAAATAGCAACATATTTAAAATCCAGAATAGAACTGAAATGGAATTCACATAGAATCCCATTCTAACCTACATATTTGACCTGCAGCATATAAAAATATTCATATCTAAGAATGAAACAGTGACATAAATTAACAATTTTATATTATCCAGTTAGCATATCACCGAGTCATTAGCCTCCTTTAAAAAGGCAGAGAGAGCATCATGTGTAATTCTTTCACTAATTGTATCAGTACTTTTCAGATTGAAAAGTAAAGTTTGATTAAATGTGTGGTAACAGGTGCACACCATGCTAATAGTACTGTACCTTGCAGATTTATTATGTTTTTTTTCTCCTATTAATTTTCAAAGGGAATTCAAGGTCATCATGGTGCAAAAGGCGAGGTATGTTTCTTCATGTATTATACTCTCTCTTCAGTCCATACTGCTTCAGTTTTCAGTGCTGAATAAATCTAGCTTTGGCAGAAAATGCCTTTCACATTCTTCAGTAGTTCCTTAATAGTGATTTTCAGAATATGTAGATTCGTTGAATTAGGTGTGAAATGTTGCATATTTGTGAATATTATTGGTTCTTCATCTGTATTAGGAGCTAAGTGTTTTTGTGCAAAGAATATTGTGTTTCTGTATTTGTCTCTAGAATGTAATCTCTTTGAGAACAAGACTGTGGCACGTTTGTTGTTTCTCTAGTGATACATGTATCACCTACACAATATGTTGAATAAATTGAGGAGATTTGTGGGGTTGGATGGATGGGTGGATGGATGGGTAAATGGCAGTTTAATATGATATGAAAATTCCCCTCTGATCAATAACAGCATTTCACAGCTGTTCTCTACATAATGTACTTTATATATATGTATGTATATGTTCATATTCATATCCTTAAGGACTTTTATGATGCAGTTATACCTTCTGAAATATTGAAACAGAACTTTTGAAGATTTCTTCTGATTTTAGAGAGGTGAAAAGGGAGAGCCTGGCATCAGAGGTGCCACTGGACCAAAAGGAGAGTCTGGGGTGGACGGCCTGATGGGGCCTATGGGTCCCCAGGGGCAGCCAGGCGAAACAGGTCCTCAAGGACCTCCAGGATTGGATGGAAAGCCTGTATGTATTCTGCTTCTTTGCAATTTCTCATGTTTTCATTGCTTTTTACTTGGTATGTACATGTTATAACCCACTAATAATTTGATGCAGGGAAGAGAATTTTCAGAACAGTTTATTCGACAGGTTTGCACCGATGTATTAAGAGGTAAGTCTCAAACAGAGATTTTAATAACTTTTTTTAAAATTGGTAAAATAATACTAATTATTGGTAGAAATTATAAAATATATAAGTAAGATTAGAAGAAAATAAAGGAAATTTATAAACTCCTGTTTTTTTCCCTAGATGAGTAATTTTTTAAAAATGAAAATAATATGTACTCTTTTATAATCTTTTTAATAAAACAATTTATCATTATTTCACCATGAATTAAATTTTCTGACATAATTCTGATAATGTAATTCATAAATATGGATGTCTATAATTTACACTATTTTTTGGGGGGTGCTTTCACTCCCCCATTTTAAGTGATTGTAATAATAAAATGATTGCATAGAACAGAGTACTTCCACAGTTAAATTCCTAGAAGTGAAGTTATTGGTCAAGAGATGGGCATCTATAAATTGTGAAAAAAATGGTTAGTGATTTTACCAATGCCTATTTAAACTTAAGGGGTGGGGCTTCTTTGTTTTTAAGCTCAGCTACCAGTCTTACTTCAGAGTGGAAGAATTCAAAGTTGTGATCATTGCCAGTCTCAACATGGTTCTCCTGGTATTCCTGGGCCACCGGGTCCCATAGGCCCAGAAGGTCCTCGAGGATTTCCTGGTTTGCCAGGAAGAGATGGTGTTCCTGGATTAGTGGGTGCTCCTGGACGTCCAGGTGCCAGAGGATTAAAAGGTGCTGAACTTCTGTACATATTTTGTATTCACTTTCTAAATTGATTTAAGGCAAGGGTTCATCTTTGGTTTTATGATGCCAAAAAGCTTTTTGTATCCCTGAGTCTTTAAATAATTTGTCAGGGTGCCTGGGTGGCTCAGTCAGTTGAGTGTCTGACTCTTGATTTTTGTCTCAGTTCATGGTCCCAGGGTTGTGGGATTGACCTCACATCAGGCTCCATGCTGAGCATGGGTCTTGCTTAAGATTCTCTCCCCGCTCTTTCTCTCTCTCTCTTTCTCTCTCTCTCTGTCTCTTTTTCTTTCTGTCTCTTTTTCTCTCCCTTCCCCTCCCTCTGCCCCTCTCCCCTGCTTGTTCTCTATCTCTAAAAAATAAAAAAATAAAATAATTTTTCAACTAGTTAAAAAGCAATTCTGTTTTCTTAAAGCAATATTCTAAAGTAGAGAAAAATTAAAGTTTGAAGCTTGTGAAGTTACAAATTAGAAATTATTGATAGTGCACTTAGAGATTTTGCCTGAGTCTTTGATAAGAAGGTCTTTAAATAGAAAATCACACTTTCCTTTATTTTGACTCCAGTAACTTCTGTTACCTTAAGAATTTTTCTATTATAGGAAAAATTATATTTTGCCACCAAACTTCTTAATAGCCCACAACTTACTTATCATTGTCTTTGAATGTTTATGTGAAATGTCAGTTGATAATTCTTTCCTTTTTATTTAGTATTATGTGAACAATTGAGATGTTCAATCAAAGTAATAAACAACTATGAAAAACACAAGGGTTAATAATCCCAAACCATTTTCCTTTTCAATATTTCAATATTAGATCCTTCTAGATCACTGATAATTTTAGAAATTTTTGCTTCAAAAATTGTTTCCCATTAGTAATAATAAATAAGTGGCAAGCTTTTTTTAAAAAGATTTTTCTTTTTTTGTTAAAAAAAATTAAGTTTGTATTTATTTTGAGAGAGAGAGAATCCCAAGAAGTCTCCACGCATCAGTTGCAGAGCCAGAGGTGGGGCTTGAACCCATAAACCTTGAGATCTTAACCTGTGCTGAAATCAGGAGTCGGACGCTCAACTGAGCTACTCAGGCGCCCCAAAATTTATTTTTCTTCCAATGTGTATATTAACAGCTTTGAAAGAAGCAATCTAGCAGGATGTGGTTTTATAGGAAAAGTAAGCTTATTCCCATCTTTGACACTCTGCAGGCCTACCAGGAAGAAACGGGGCAAAGGGGAACCAAGGGTTTGGGTACCCTGGAGAACAAGGTCCTCCTGGTCCCCCAGGTAAGAACTGGTACATGCTCCTAAGTGTTGCTGCACATTTGACTTTAAGAAAATCTGCATAAATCTATGTCAAAAAATTTGAAATCAAGACATTTGTTTCCTTTTTTGAATGATTCACATTGAACATATTGAGCTCTAACTACTAGAATTTTCTTCCTTCAGCTTATTGATCAATCATTCCGGATTTTCTCTTGTTTATCATTTGGATGCCTTAGAAGACTAGTCCTTAGAATAGTTCTGGAATGGTTTTAGTCACCCAAGCTTATCTAGTGTATATCAGTGTTCGCTCTTTATGATTCTCAGGGAAGCAGAACACCTGCAGTGGTGGACTCGTAGGGCAGCCTTGGCTAGCTGTGTTATTTTAACTTCGTCAGGCCTCCATTTCCTCATTGGTGAAATGGTAATGAGATGTTGCCTGCATCATGACATTATTGTAAAATGATATGAATTAATACATGTGCTTTTGGAACAGTGTGTAACAATCATGTTTTCAGTAAATGGGTGCTATTACTGTTATTTTAGATGTTAGAACATCGTGAGGCTTTTGCGGGGATGAAAGGATTCAAAAGTCTTCATGTAAAATGTTTGGAACAGTATCTACAGTTGTAGTTAAATGCAGACTAAATGTCTCTTAGTGGTAGCAGCAGGAATTATTAGTAGTAGAGAGTGCCTCAACCTATGCTGCTCCATTTCACACCCTGAATGTTTTTTGTTACTTTGAGTCATCACCTTTCACATAATATCCTGTTAACTCTCCTTCCTTTGAGCATGCTAATTGAGCTAATTAGGCTGTGGTTCTCAAATTAGTGCTGTAACACCTTTGTGTGTATAATGATCACAATTACGCCATGGTAATAGCACTGTATTTAAATATGGAAACCTAAAAACGTGTGTAATGAAAAATGATTTTACTGCAAAAATGGCACAAAAGTGACTTCAGTAGAGTTGTAGAGTTTTAGCTTACTCATCTCTCACTTGCTAATTTATAATAATTGGCAGAAGATATGCTGGAAGGAAGAAATAAGTTTGGACAACCCACCAATTAAAATATTAGAATGTTAGCTCAGTGTCTTAATCAGCAGGGTGATTGCTATATTGATATAGCTTAGCCTGGTTTTATAAAAATTACTGATCATTTCTCCATAGTCTTCTAAATGGAAGGTATATAGAATTAGCAAGAGAGTACTTCTCTTTTCACATTAGTGCAAATATGTAAAACTTTTAGGATTTGTTTTTTTTTTTCCCATTTCCATTTCTTACAGAATCACCTATATCATCATCAAAAACCAAAAGTCCTCTGTTCATATATTGATCATGTCCCTTCTTAGGTCCAGAGGGTCCTCCTGGAATAAGCAAAGAAGGTCCTCCAGGAGACCCAGGTCTCCCAGGCAAAGACGGAGATCATGGAAAACCTGGAATCCAAGGACAACCAGGCCCCCCTGGAATCTGCGATCCATCGCTATGTTTTAGTGTAATTGTTGGAAGAGATCCATTTAGAAAAGGACCAAACTATTAGTGTCTGATGCCTCATTCAGCAACCTAGGCGTGGTGCTTTTCTTTTATGGTCTTTTGCATCTCAGGAAGATAATAACATAATCCCTTGAAAAGAAACTAAAGTACCTCGGTGTTTTTATTATTACTTTTTCTTAAGGAAAAATATATGAAAGGTCACATATACTGATTTTAAAGGCTCCTCAGTAATTCAGAGCCTTTGGATTAGTAGCATTAACTAAATCTCAAGGGTGTCTTATAAGTCCATTTATTTTAATCAAAGTTGAATTATATATATAAAAAAAAAACCAACACCATTGCCTGTTAGCCAGTCAATTTCAGTCACTGTGAAATATTTCACATTCAGCCTCCATGCAGCAGAGTATTTGAGTTCAGTTTCATGTCTGTGTGAATTTCATGTTTCATATCTCATAGCACATGCTTGTACATTAGCCAAAACATGTGTCTGGTCATTGGAAATAACATCAGGGCTGATATTCAGCTAGGACAGACTGTATTGCCATGCCAGTCATTTACTCCAGCATCTGTGCTTGGTGGGTAGGGACAACGGGCTGCTGGTTGTTCAGTGTTTTGAATGTCACCTCTGTATGAGAGTAACGTGTTTCTTAAGTACATTTGCAAATTCTCAAATTTGATTAATGAGTATGCTAAGAAAGACTCTTGGTTCCAATGGGAATGGTCCAAATTATATAACATTAAAAACATTTTGGAAAACAGTTTCATTGTACCTGGTGTTGTCAAAGGAAATGATGGTTCAGAAATAAAAGACTTTATTCTTCATACTTGCTTAGCAATTGGAATGTTTGTTGGATGCCTTCATTTTCCATTTCATTTATTACATGTGTATGGTCCTATATGTTAACTTTCATTGTAGCAAAGCTAATGGGAATAAATGCTCTAGTTGAGAGGAGAGGTAACTCCACAGATTCTAGTATGTCTTGATATTTTTAGCAGACTTTAAAACATTAGTCTTCGTGTACTGTACTTACTGCCTTTGTAAGGAACATATTTGAGATATTTTATCCTAATCATGCTCTAAATTTTGTTACATGCTTGTTATTCAAAGTTCAATAAAGTGTTGTACAGGCCTGATTGCAGTGTTTTATTTTTTTAAAATACATAATTTTACCTGATTGTTGAGTGTAGTATCCGTATCACATGGTCATTGTTTTCAATGGTTATGCTTTATTGAATTATTTACCCTATTCTTGAAAAGCTCAATCATCTGAAATAAGAACTTAGAAATTCATTTGGTATACTACGCACACAAATGGGTGCAGCACCTGCTTCCTGGAGTGACTGTTGATCAGCGTTTAGTTTAACTGACATGTCATCCTGCCACTTTGATGAGGACGTTGGGGGAGACTCAAGTCATAACATTCAGTAGCAGAGTTAGCGCACAAGAATTTTTTGTCATTCTTGGTTTTTTTTAAATTGAACTATAGTTGACCCACTGCTACATTAGTTTCAGGTGTGCGACGTAGTGATTCAACAAGTGTATACGTTATGCTGTGCTCAGCACAAGTGTAGCTCCCATCTGTCACCATACGACGCTATTACAGTGCCATTGACTGTATTCCTTGTGCTGTGCCATTGATCCCTGTGACTTAGTCATTCCATAACTGGAAGCCTGTATCTCCCACTCCCCTTCACCTATTTTTCCTGTCTTGCCATTCATCTCCCCTCTGGCAACTATCAGTTTGTTCTTTATATTTATGGGGGTGTTTCTGCTCTCTGTTCATTTTGTTTTTTAGATTCCTCATATAAGTGAAATTATATGTACTATTTGTCTTTCTCAGACTTATTTTACTCAGTGTAATATCGTCTAGGTCTGTCCATATTGTTGCAAATGGCAAGATTTCATTTTGTTTTTATGGCTGGGTAATATTCCATTGTATATATGTGTACCACATTTTCTTTATCCATTCATCTATCTGTGGACATTTGGGCTGCTTCCATAATTTGGCTACTATAAATAATGTTGCAGTAAGCATAGGGGTGTGTACATCTTTTTGAATTAGTGTTGTTTTATTCTTTGGGTGAATACCC
Source organism: Herpailurus yagouaroundi (assembly GCF_014898765.1). NCBI lineage: Eukaryota > Metazoa > Chordata > Mammalia > Carnivora > Felidae > Herpailurus > Herpailurus yagouaroundi. The sequence goes on along the minus strand of NW_024412394.1, from coordinate 21,805,822 downwards.
AATAGTGGAATTGCTGGGTCATATGGTATTTCTATTTTTAATTTTTTGAGGAATCTCCATACTAGTTTGTACAATGGTTGCACCAATATACATTCCTACCACCAGTAGGGTACCTTTTTTCTCCACATTTTGCCAACACCTTTTATTTCTTGACTTTTTTATTCTAGCCATAGCATGAGGCTTGTTTGGATATTCAATCTCCAGCAAAGCCCTAGGTATCTGTTTAGGCTTAACTCCTAGGTGATTATGGCATTTTCTAAGACATGCTAAAGGAGCAGAATAGGTAGTTAGTGTTACCTATTAATTCATTTAGCCACCACTCACCATGTGGCCAAGGATATAGTGGCAGAATAGTTGCATTTTCTAGCCTGCAGTTACTTGTGTGTAATGAGATGTAGGTAAGTAAACAGGTGATTCTAATACATTCATCCTAAGAAAGGAGAAGTGCTATAGAAATGTATAGGATGATGCTATGTCTCTCCCAAGTTCATATGTGGAAGCTCCAACCCCCATGTGGCAGTATTTGTAGACAGGGCTTATGGGTGGTAATGAATCCTATGGGACTGGTGGCCTTATGAGAAAAGAAAGAGGACAATCTCTCTCTTTCTCTGTACAGGCATGCAGGAAAGGTCCCGTGAACACATACTGATAAGGCCACTGTCAACAAGCCAGGAAGGTAGCCCATCTTGATCTTGAATTTCCAGCCTGTAGTTGTGAGAAAATTAATTTCTATTGTTTAAGCCAGCCAGTCTTAATACTGCCATATAAAATATTATTTTGTTATTTTCTGCACAAGCTCATAAAACAGATGTGAAAGTAGTGAAAACTTCCCTGCAGCAAAGATTATAAACACATTTGAAAGGCGAGGAGGCATTAACCTAATCAAGTCATGTCAAGATAATGGAAATGAGCAAAAGCTGGGGAGTTAGAAAAGCAGGGAGAATTCTGAGAACATCACCTGTGGAATATAAACCATATTTACTTTTAGTATCCCTACTTTTAAAATTGATATGTCAAGATGAAATACTTCTGTGATTTATCATGGTACATGTTATGTCCTAACATATTTCTGCCTTTGACAAATTTGAAATTAACCATGGTGTACTGACTTTCACAAATGAATAGGTGAGTGATTTTTTCCTGCAATGACATTTTGCATTGTAATGTCCATCATCACCATTTTACATGTATACCCTTTAACATAGTCACAAGAGCATGACTTCTGTAATGAATTTGCCTGAGTTCAAATCGCCACTTGCTTTTTCTGGTATGAGTCTTCAGAAAATTTATTTCTTTTTGCCTAGATTTCTGTATATGTTGAATAGGAAATATTAATAGTACTTACCTAAAAGCAAGAGTTAGTATTAGGATTAGGTGAAACAAAAAAATTATTTCATGGAATAAAGTTAGATAACTTACCAGAAACATACAGTGTGACATTAGCAAATCTTGAGATGAAATTTTAACTATTCAAAACATTTTATATCTGTGTAACTAATACTGATAAAACTGATTAATCCGATTTGTTTCAATTCAGAATGAAACTCTCAGTCTTTAGGATAAAAATAATTCTGGGGTGCCTGGGTGGCTAAGTTGGTGAAGCGTCCAACTTCAGCTCAGGGCATGATCTCGCAGTTCATGGGTCTGAACCCCACATCAGAATCTGTGCTGACAGCTCGGAGCCTCAAGTCTGCTTCAGATTCTGTGTCTCCTTCTCTCTCTGCCCCTCCCCTGCTCATGCGCTTATTCTCTCTCTCTCTCTCTCTCAAAAATAAACATTAAAAAATTTTTTTAAAGGATAAAAATAATTCTCAGTAAAAGCTCAGCCAGATTTTTGATCATCTTGGTCTAAAATGTAAAGTGGGAACAATTTAGGGGAAAAAAAACCATCAAACCCTTGGGGTTTATTGTCTGTGGTATTTTATCTGTATTTTGTTAACTATTTTTTTTTTTATGAACTGTATTTTATGTTTGGTTCTTAGAACTTCACCAAGTAATTAATTTCCATTGTGAAAAGATTTTTAATGGAGATGTAACCGAAAATCATTCTTTGATGCCCAGTAGAGGGCAGCAGAATACACATATCCACTCATATCCGGAACCAAGCTGTGATGATCTTTTTCTCATTGTATTTATTAATTATATCAACTATCACTGTATATATACTTAATGTGTACATTTTCTCAGTTTTTCAAGCATGGTTATATTTGTATCCTCAAAACTTTATTATCCCAAAGGTAAAAAAAAAAAAAACAACAAAAACTCACGAGGTTTTTGTAAGTTGCACACCTAAGCCACAGTTAATGAGGTTTGTTTATATTTTGATGTCTTGCCTGACTGCTTTATCTTTGTAGGATTCAGTTCATCTGGTTAAAGTGCTATGGCTAGGAGCTTTGATTGTATCTTCAAACTGATAACTCTGTTGTCAAAGGAGAGATTTGAAACTCACTCCTGCTCTTCCTCAGTTACGAATCTGGCCAGTTGACTGGTATTTTAGCTTTGTTATGCCCATGGCAGGCAGAAAGGTGCCCTTATCATTATCTAGAGTTTATAAGTGAGTAAACCAGACATCCTATCATCCTGGTACAATAGATTGTACAAAATGCCAGCACAAGAGATTATTAGCAGCTCTGTGACTAAAGCCTTGAGAGCTTAATCTCTGAGGAGTGTGGGGCGTGATGGGGGACACAGAGGGAAACTCAGATTAAAAGTCTCTGCAATTTTAAGGGAAAAGACCAGAAATAAGCCCATAAGTTAGTTAAATTGAGCTGTAAAGTTTTCTCTGGAATGTCTTAACAAAACTTTAGTTTAAAAGGTACGTAGAAAAATTTTATCTTGCTCCAAATAACACATTTGAAATAAGGAACATTGCTGTCTCTACTCACTAAATTATTTCTGGGTTCTGCATTTTCAAAAGTAGGTTTTCACAGAGGAAACATCTGTGAATTTTTAACATCTATTTATTTTGAGGGAGAGAGAGATAGAGTATGAGCAGCAGAGGGGCAGAGAGAGAGCAAGACACAGTATCCAAAGTAGGCTCCAGGCTCCGAGCTGTCAACACAGAGCCTGATGCCGGGCTCAAACTCATGAACCGTGAGATCATGACCTGAGCCCAAGTCAGACACTTAATTTACTGAGCCACTCAGGCCCCCATGATAGATAGATTTTAAAAGTCCCATATTGATATCCTAGATGAAAATGAGCATTTGAAATAGCTGACTGGAGTATCATTCTGCATAAGGGAGAACTGAGACACAGTGACAGTTTTTCCATCATGTCCCCAATTCAGTTGCTATTTCAAAATAGTATTAAAAGATCAAATTTGACGGGTGCCTGGGTGGCTCAGTTGGTTAGGCATTCAACTCTTGATTTCAGCTCAGGTCATGATCTCACGGTTGTGAGTTTGAGCCCCAAGTCCAGCTCTGTGCTGAGAGTAGAGCTTGCTTAAGATTATCTCCCTCCCTCTCCCTCTGCCCTCCCCCACTTGCGTGCAATACACTTGCATGCACTGTCTCAAAAAATAAAAATGAAATCAAATTTGAGAGGTGTATAGCTCTTACAGAATGACATTCAAAGTGAAATTTTAAAATAAATCATTTTGGGGAGCCTGGGTGGCTCAGTCGGTTAAGCATCTGACTTCAGCTCAGGTCATGATCTCATGGTTTGTGAGTTCAAGCCCCGCATCAGACTCTGTGCTGACATCTCAGAGCCTGGAGCCTGCTTTAGATTCTCTGTCTCCCTTTCTCTCTGCCTCTCTCCTGCTCATGCTTTGTCTCTCTCTCTAATATAAACATTAAAAAAAGTAATCAATCATTTTGACAACAACAACAAAAAGGTAAAGAGAGTCCTGAGACATGTAATATTGGATGACTCAGATAACTTTTCTGAATTTGTTTTCTTATCTCTGAAACAAAAGGTTTAGGTTACTGTGATTTTTCAACCTGGGCTGTTACATTACAATCACCTAGCGCTTAAAAAAAATTCCCTTGTTTTGGCTCTACCGAGATTCTGGTGTAATGGATTTGCCTTCCATGCAGAGGCAATAGCTATTACAAAGGCCTTGGGCCAGAGAACACAGCTCAATGGAAGTGGAAGTAATTCTCTATTTTTAGGTTTTAGAAACCTGTTGCTAGAGGTGGCAAAAGATAAGGGTGGAAATAGTGGGAGTAGGAAAAAGGGATAAAAAGGGAAGGAGAAGATACTAAAAAATCTTGCAAGAGTTTGAGATTTGCCTCACAGATACATCACTCTGACTACAGTGTGAGTGGAAGAAAACAGGCAAGTTGGAAGTGGAGAAGCTAATTAAATTTCATTACAGGGGTGCCTACGTGGCTGTCAGTTAAGCATCTGGCCCTTGATTTGGGCTCGGGTCATGATCTTACAGTTCGAGCCCTGCATCTAGGCTGTCAGAGCAGAGCCTCCTTAGGATTTTCTTTCTTCCTCTCTTCCTGCACCTTCCCTGCTCTCTCTCTCTCTCTCTCTGAAAATAAAAAAAAAAATTAAAAAAATAGTTAAAATAACTTCATTACAGTGGCACTGAGGACAGAAGTGTAGATAAAAGAGGAAAAGACAGAGGCAGAGGGGAAAATAAAAGGCCATCAATTTATTCTACTAAAATCACAGATAACTTCCAGAATGTACCCCAGTGACACCAGGAAGGTGAGGGCTTGCTGGTGTAGCACAAGATAGGAAATGAACCAAATATTTTGGGATTCCACCTGGATGTCGACCTAGGAAGAGCTGGTTTGCGGGGCTCAGGACTGCATCTTCTAGGGGCCTCTCCTGAAAATGTTGGTTGGCAGGGTCAGCGTGAGAACCATGGTTTGGAATTGCATGGAAAGGTATTCATTTCAGGCTTCCACTGGGGCAAAACATGCCAGCTGGTTTCTGATGCTGGCTCTGAGTGTGACAAAGAGTCTCCACACCTAAGTCTTATTCACACCAGTCTTCTGCTGATAACAACAGTAAATTGTTATCTGTTTTCCTTTTGTCTCTGATGCCTCAGGATGCAAGAGAATACGATTTCACTCCTGCTGGGACCCATTCAGAACACCCGATGCTGTAAGTGCTGTGGCACCGGTCATCCGCGGGAGTGTAAAGAATGATGGGTAAGCTTTTTTATTTTTATGACGTGGTATGTATTGGTTTGATATGATTTCAAATCCACTCGTTTAGGACAAAGACCAGCAAAGTGAAGTTGTTTTTAGGAGGAAAGTTTTCATGTGAGAGTGAATTAAGCGGTGTCAGGATGCCTCATCTCATCTCATCTGTTGTCAGAGATAAGTATTCAGGAATCAGGAATCGGCCAAGCTTTCTCACTCAAGCACCAACTCGTAAAAAGGTTCGCCTCAACGAAATGTGGGCTTTATTCTTTTCCTCGTCCCTTGCCTGCAACAATAGTGTGACTACCCTATCGTTGGTTAATCACAATAAAGTAGGTGATTTCTTCATTGGCTTTTGAAGTGACATTATCCTCTATGCTATGGGTTGTGAAATTCCTGCAGGGAACCTGTGTTAAATAAATTGCTGGCAAAGACAGACTTGGTCTCTGAGCATGAATTTGCTACCCCAGAGTGAAACAGGTGGACCGTAAGGTAACACAGACTGTTTGCTGGGGAGCGGAAAGTCTATGGGTGTCATCCTGTCTGGAAATGGTCAGTAAATCAAGTTGGCTGATTCGATAAAAGGATGTACTCCCATCTTCCCCAAGGCAGTCAGCCTAAATTCTAGGAGGAAACACCTTCCAGAGGAAAAAGTCCTTAAACCAGAAATGGGAAATGGAGGTTTTTAGAGCCAAATCCCAGCAATTGTTAATAATTGCCTGGAGGAAAGCAAAATCTAATTTAGATGTGATTTTCCTTGCCTTTGGCTGAAGTGGCGAGGTTAAGGGAATTGGGGACTAGAGAAGAGTATCTGAGCATGTGGGTTGGATTTAGAGGGAAATCAATTTGAAACTGTGTGTGTGTGTGTGTGTGTGTGTGTGTGTGTGTGTGTGTGTGTGTTTCCATTTCTGACCTCTCCTAGGGATTTTCCAGAAATAAACTTAAATTCTGTAAACTTGAATAATACCTATTATTAATTTAAGAATTAACTGTATGAACTATGAATTTTATACATTTTACATACTAAACTCAGGTGCAGATTTTTCAAGGCTATAGATGATTTAGGGGAACAGGAGGGACTGAAACCTAAATCCTGTTTTCAAAGACGAGGCCATGCTCCGTCTTAACTCCTATGAGAATTAAAAGCTAAATAAGTTGTTTTAAGTGTTTTACTCCCCTGTTTATTTTAACTGATTTCCCCTCATGATGAATTTAGTGATAACAGAAATCTTTTTAAAAATGTTTTTATTTATTTACTGTGAGAGGGAGACAGCATGTAAGCACGTGAGTGTGTTTGGGGCAGAGGGAGAGGGAGAGAGAGGATCCCAAACAGGCCCAGAGCTGTCAGCGTAGAGCCGGACCCAGGGCTCCATCTTACAAACTGAGATGACCTGAGCAGAAATCGAAGGTGGGATGCTTAACCAACTGAGCCACCCAGGTGCCCCAACAGAAATCTTTAAAATAAAAATAAGCTCCAAATTTCCTTAAGAATTATTAAAAAGGTGAGGAGCTCAGGCAACAGTGTCTAATTCACATGTCAGTTACTGGTGTGTTAAAAGGTAAACTGAAACATAGTAAAAATTTTAAGATTTGAGCAAAAAATAGATTGTAATTAGGCAGCACCAAACTGGAAGTGGTTACTGGTATTCCACTGGACAGGAGCTGGGGAAAGACTTATAGACAAGAGGTGGAAGCAAAGCGAGAAGAATATTTGATTGGAGATAGCTTATGCAGGTGCCTTATTTGGGAAAGGCTAGTTGGCTATTTGGGAATGGTTGTCCCTAGGTTTCAATTTCTTAATCTTGAGGCACTTCAGTCTTTGGTTTTGGCTTGTGCAGGCTACAAAGGCATTAGGGCCTTCTCAGTCTAATGGTCTCTTTGTTTAATTAATTTAACAGTAGTTACCTTGTAAGGCTCTTAATGGAAATTTCTTTCTCTGGTGATTTAATCAAACAAATATTTCCAGATTCAGAGATTAAGAAATGTATTCAGTAACTCATTCTCAATGACAAATGAAGAAGTGAGAGAAACTAAGAAAATCAGGAATGTTAGATGTAATTCAAAAATACTGTCAGGAACATATTTCTTTTTCTCAAGTCTCATTAAACTTTTGTACTAGAAAGAATTTATTGGACAGTTGAGCCTTTGAGAATTGCTTAGTGCTTTGGAAAAATAGGATTGTTCCTTTTACAAGTGAGAGGCGATATGGAAAGTGTGGAAAGTGGCTCAGTAGAAAGAGCATAATCCCAAGGGTAACTTGGGCAAAGATCAATCATAGTTGGGAAATGTACACTTCAAATATTATTCAGAAAGGAACAATGATGACACAGAATGTTAGTGATTGGGGCTGGGATGGTCTTGCCATGGAGAATAGGCTTTCATCATAGCAGTGGACGCACATGTATTCAAAGGATGAACCCCATTCTTCCACATTAAGTGAGAAGATTGAAATATAGCTAATATTCCCCCATGTTGTGTTTCTGTATGGGTCCAAGGAAACAAAAGGTCTGGTTAAAAAAAGATTGAGAGAATAGAGAAGAGTAAGGAACAGAATATAATGTTGGAGGATTGCTTTGATCACAGTTCGTGTGAGTTAACCTATCATTTTTAGATGCAAAATGTTAATGTTAATTAGCATTTTGTTTATGCAAATGAGTAATGCTGAAGAAAAAGAAAGTCTATGATTAAAGATGGTATTGGTGAGGATAAAAGGAAAGAATGTTAAGCACCAAGCAGACATTTTCTTTATTTATTTTCTTTAAAATTTCAGCAACACCTAAGATTCTTTAATCTACCTGCCCAGGGATCTCTTTCATAATCATGTATTTAACCCCACTTAAGAAAATTTTCCTTTTTACCTTCCCTAAATAAGTGTCAACAGGGGTCCTGGCTGGCTTTCCTTTAACTGACAAACACTCCTTCACACCTTACCGAGAACATCTTTTTAAGCCTTCACAGGAGTAAGTGGCACCCACATAGAAAAAAGGTGGGAGGTGGGACGACAGTTGGCTCTGATTAGTTTTATGCCACATCATACCCTGATTCCATCGTTCATTTTAAGGCAAACTAGTTAAAATTTGAGAGGCATTAGCTCACGTAAGAAATGATCACTGTCTCCAATAACACCCAGAGAGTAAGAGATGAATGCTGTTGTCTGTCTCCATGAAATGTTAATGGCCCCAAGGCAGGTTTTAGAGTCCTGAAAGCCAAAAGGGGAAGGAAGAAACAGGGATCTACTGAGTTCTTGGGTTCTGTCAAGGACAGTTAAATTAGGAAGCCAGAAGAAAGACATTAATAACAACAGCTATTATTGATTCATTGACTTCAAACATCCCTTCTTTAGTATTTATAGCTTCCTTAGGACTAGGTAATAAGATTTTCATTTTGTAAATGAAAACACTGAGCTTCACATGACTAGACGGTGATGAATCCAAGATTCGATCCAGATCTGTGAGGCTCCAACGCTCATGTTTTCAGTCTGAGTATCACTAAAATGTGTTCTCTATATAGTCCATGTTGCAATACAATATTTAGTTGGCAACTGGAGGCCATCCAATCATTCTACGACTGTGTCTGGCACAGTTTTTCACTGCCTTAAAATTTATCCAGTTTAGTTGGAGGATGTTGCACTGTTTTTGTCCTGTCCTTTGGAATGTTATTTGCAGGTTTCTTTCAGAGTGACTCTCCTGGGTCAATTTTGGGACCTCTTCCAAGTGTCCCACTAATATTCTGTGCATTTCCCTGGGATGGCATTTTTGTTTTTAACCCTGTTTTGCTACTTTTCTTTGTTAGCCTCCCCTGAGTCTGTGAGCTTGTTAAAGGCAAGCTTCCTGCACTGTTTCAAAATATGTTTTCAAGTACACCTCTTGCCAAGGCTTGATTTGAAATTCTTTTTGAACCATATTTGTTAGTATGAAGATCACATAAGGGAGGGTAATGGTGGTGCCAGAAGCCTAGGATATCGGTGAGTTGAGTAATATTCTTAGAAGAGTATCTGTGACACAGTTAGTGCTTAATAACTACTAGCTATATGATGATTATTCTTGTAAACTTCTGCACTGATGACAAAAAAAATGCAAGGGAACCAGGGAGTTCTTTAGCAGCACAGGTTTTGGACAGAATTGCCCTTTTCCAGGAGTTTTGTTCTGTTTTGGTTTCTTGGGAGAGAGAGTGTGCACACACATGAACCGGGCAAGGGCAAAGGGGAGGGGAGGGGAGAGAGAGAGAGAGGGAGAGAATCTTAAGTAGGTCCCATGCTCAGTGTGGAGCTCAACTTGGAGGCTCGATCCCATGACCCTAGGATCATGACCTGAGCCAAAATCAAGAATCGGACACTCAACTGAACCACCCAAGGGCCCCATCAGAGTTTTATTTTTTATTTATGTATTTATTTTTTAATTAAAAAAAATTTTTTTTAACGTTTATTTATTTTTTTTTTGGGACAGAGAGAGACAGAGCATGAACGGGGGAGGGGCAGAGAGAGAGGGAGACACAGAATCAGAAACAGGCTCCAGGCTCCGAGCCATCAGCCCAGAGCCGGACACGGGGCTTGAACTCACGGACCGCGAGATCGTGACATGGCTGAAGTCGGACGCTTAACCGACTGCGCCACCCAGGCGCCCCAAGAGTTTTATTTTTTAAATGTGGTAATTAATTTAAAAATGCAGAGCAGTGTCTGACATGTAGTAGGCACCCCTTCGAGACGAGCTGTTTCTGTGATTACCAGTGGGGCTGGTTTCCTCAGGCTGGCTACCACCTTGTCATGTGTGTAATCACTCAAGTATTAGGACAAAGTTAGCCCATGCAGACAGTTACCAGATCTCACCTCGAACTTTGATCGCGACTCTTTCTCTGATCTTCTATATAACAAAATTAGTGAAGCCTCTTCAGTGGAATATCGTACCATCACTTACCTGTGAATATGTAAAACAGAATTCATTTTTCCACCCTTGCTGGTTTAATGCCTTTAGTAATGCCAGTCCCCTAGCTCAGCTAGAGAACTGCCTCTATTTACAGTAACGAAACAGGCAGTCTGCAGTCCAGATTGTGGCCCCTCTGGTGGCTATTGACAGTGCCATTAGGCCGTGTCACAAAGTTCCTCTGCTTCCTGAAATATGTGATGACATTTTTTCCTGAATAAATCCAGCTGACTTGACTAAGATACTGTGGAATCAGGCCTCACTGTTGCTGAGAATTGCAACTAATTGTGAATTTTCAGGAGATTTTCGATGTACTTTGTAAATGTTTGCTCCTGTTTCACTATTCACTCATTAAATGCAATCATGAAATAACTCCTTGGAAGTAAATGTAAGTATTTACTTTCTTCTGTGATTCTGGCAAAACTAATTCGTATTATTTGAATGGAATTTACTGTATCTAAATAGCAAGTAATGTACTCATACACATTTTTTCCATTTTAAAATATGTGGAAAACATGTATTGTGTTGTCTTTTTTAACATCCCCAAATCCCATATTGTTTTTTAGCAATAGGAAAACGAGGCTTTTAAGCATTTTAACGAATGCTTAACGAGAATTTTAAGCGTTAAGTCTAACCTAATGCCTTGAAAATATTGAACACTAGATAGAAAAGGCACTCAGTTTGAGGGGAAAATGGGGGAATAGACAATAGGAAAAATACATATGTTGCTAAGGAAAATCATAATTCACAGTTTCATTTTTTTTCTGATTTTCCACCAATTTAATATTGGTGCTTTCTAAGGACATGACCACGTTGTCCAATTGTCAGTGGAATAATGTGGTTTTCGGGTGCCAAATTCTGCATTCCATAAGGCTAACTGCCGATGAAATTAGACGAGCTTGTTGAGTATTAGAGATTCTGGTCTCTTGGCATGGAAATGAAAGAAAAGTGTTCCACCACATAACTTTTTATGCCTAGAATTATCTAATTTCTGCATTGGAAATTGGCAAGAAAACATTCTTTCCCAATAATGTTATTTACATGAAAATCTGTATAAATGCCTATGAAATGAAATTTGTACCTAATGTTACTCAGGGGAAAAATATTCTGAGGTCAAAAATAATTGCAGTGGTTTTGTATTGCTGATTACACAAAAGATAGTTCAAATAAAAATAAATAAACAAATCAAATAACCACTCCCCACCTCATTTCAGAATTTTGAAATTGCCTGAAATTGATCTCTATTCTATTTTTCCTATGTTCTGCTTTTCTATTTTCTCTCCTTTTCTGCCTTTTTGCTGATATAAAGACCAAAATGTAATCTAAATTTTTATCTTTAGTGTGTATGTTTAATAAATATAATAGGCTAGGGGCACCTGGGTGGCACAGTCAGGTAAGCGTCCGACTTCAGCCAGGTCACGATCTCGCGGTCCGGGAGTTCAAGCCCCGCGTCGGGCTCTGGGCTGATGGCTCAGAGCCTGGAGCCTGTTTCCGATTCTCTGTCTCCCTCTCTCTCTGCCCCTCCCCCGTTCATGCTCTGTTTCTCTCTGTCCCAAAAAATAAAAAAAAATAAAATAAATAAACGTTGAATAAATATAATAGGCTAGCCTGAAAGAGCACTTTATGGAAGTGTGAATTACATACAGTATAATGCATCCATTTTTAAGTGTATATTTTGATGGGTTTCAACAAATGTATGTGCCCATGAAACTATCATTACAGTTAAGATATAGAACATTTCTATATTTGGGGGCTCCGGTATTCGGCGCATAGACATTTATAATTGTTAGCTCTTCCTGATGGATAGACCCTGTAACTATTATATAATGTCCTTCTTCATCTCTTGTTACAGCCTTTAATTTAAAGTCTAGTTTGTCTGATATAAGTATGGCTACTCCAGCTTTCTTTTGGCTTCCAGTAGCATGATAAATAGTTCTCCATCCCCTCACTCTCAATCTAAAGGCGTCCTCAGGTCTAAAATGAGTCTCTTGTAGACAGCAAATAGATGGGTCCTGTTTTTTTATCCATTCTGATACCCTATGTCTTTTGGTTGGCGCATTTAATCCATTTACATTCAGTGTTATTATAGAAAGATACGGGTTTAGAGTCATTGTGATGTCTGTATGTTTTATGCTTGTAGTGATGTCTCTGGTACTTTGTCTCACAGGGTCCCCCTTAGGATCTCTTGTAGGGCTGGTTTAGTGGTGACAAATTCCTTCAGTTTTTGTTTGTTTGGGAAGACCTTTATCTCTCCTTCTATTCTAAATGACAGACTTGCTGGATAAAGGATTCTCGGCTGCATATTTTTTCTGTCTAGCACACTGAAAATCTCGTGCCAATTCTTTCTGGCCTGCCAAGTTTCAAAAGAGAGATCAGTCACGAGTCTTATAGGTCTCCCTTTATATGTGAGGGCACGTTTACCCCTTGCTGCTTTCAGAATTTTCTCTTTATCCTTGTATTTTGCCAGTTTCACTATGATATATCGTGCAGAAGATCGACTCAAGTTACGTCTGAAGGGAGTTCTCTGTGCCTCTTGGATTTCAATGCCTTTTTCCTTCCCCACTTCAGGGAAGTTCTCAGCTATTATTTCTTCAAGTACCCCTTCAGCACCTTTCCCTCTCTCTTCCTCCTCTGGGATACCAATTATGCGTATATTATTTCTTTTTAGTGTATCACTTAGTTCTCTAATTTTCCCCTCATACTCCTGGATTTTTTTATCTCTCTTTTTCTCAGCTTCCTCTTTTTCCATAACTTTATCTTCTAGTTCACCTATTCTCTCCTCTGCCTCTTCAATCCGAGCCGTGGTGGTTTCCATTTTGTTATGCATTTCGTTTAAAGCGTTTTTCAGCTCCTCGTGACTGTTCCTTAGTCCCTTGATCTCTGTAGCAAGAGATTCTCTGCTGTCCTCTATACTGTTTTCAAGCCCAGCGATTAATTTTATGACTATTATTCTAAATTCACTTTCTGTTATATTATTTAAATCCTTTTTGATCAGCTCATTAGCTGTTGTTATTTCCTGGAGATTCTTCTGAGGGGAATTCTTCCGCTTGTCATTTTGGATAGTCCCTGGCATGGTGAGGACCTGCAGGGCACTTCCCCTGTGCTGTGGTGTATACCTGGAGTTGGTGGGCAGAGCCGCAGTCAGACCTGATGTCTGCCCCCAGCCCACCGCTGGGGCCACAGTCAGACTGGTGCGTGCCTTCTCTTCCCCTCTCCTAGGGGCGGGATTCACTGTGGGGTGGGGTGGCCTGTCTGGGCTACTTGCACACTGCCAGGCTTGTGATGCTGGGGATCTGGCGTCTTAGCTGGGGTGGGTAGGCAAGGTGCACAGGGGCAGGAGGGGCAGGCTTAGCTTGCTTCTCCTTAGGTGATCCACTTCAGGAGGGGCCCTGTGGCAGCAGCAGGGAGTCAGATCCGCTGCCGGAGGTTTGGCTCCGCAGAAGCGCAGAGTTGGGTGTTTGCGCGGAGCGAGCAAGTTCCTTGGCAGGAACTGGTTCTCTTTGGGATTTTGGCTGGGGGATGGGCGGGGGAGATGGCGCTGGCGAGCACTTTTGTTCCCCACCAAACTGAGCTCTGTCATCCGGGGGCTCAGCAGCTCTCCCTCCCTTTGTCCTCCAGCCTTCCCGCTTTCCGAGCAGAGCTGTTCACTTATGACCTCCCAGACGCTAAGTCGCGCTTGCTGTCGGAACACAGTCCGTCAGGCCCCTCCGCTTTTGCAAGCCAGACTCGGGGGCTCTGCTTGGCCGGCGAGCCGCCCCTCCGCCCCGGCTCCCTCCCGCCAGTCTGTGGAGCGGGCGCCTCACCGTCCTTCCTACCCTCTTCCGTGGGCCTTCGTCTGCACTTGGCTCTGGAGACTCCGTTCTGCTAATCCTCTGGCGGTTTTCTGGGTTATTTAGGCAGGTGTGGGTGGAATCTAAGTGATCAGCAGGACGCGCGGTGAGCCCAGCGTCCTCCTACGCCACCATCTTCCCTCCTCCAGTATGTCCGATATAGAACATTTCTATTATCCCTGAAAAGCTTTCTTGTGTCTTTCCCCAGATAATTTATCCCTCTTCCAGTTCTAGGCTACTCCTGATCTGCTTTCAGATTAGAATTTTCTTTTCTAGAGTTCTGAATAAATGGAATCATACATGATGATTGGTGTGGGGCTTCTTTAATTCCGCATAATATTTTTGAGATTCATCTATGCTTTTATGTCTATCAATAGTTTAGTCCTTTTTGTTGCTGCATAGTATTCCTTTATTTGACTGTATTTCATTTTGATTACTCATTCATCTCTTTATGGAAAGTTGGGTTATTTCTGGTGTGGGAAAGTTGTAACGCTTCAATGAACACCCATTTACAAGTCTGTATGGAGATACATTTTCATTTCTCCTGGGTGTTAGGAATAGTGTTACTGAATTGTATTGTACGTATATTCTTAACTTTGTAAGCAACTGTATTTTCTGGATACAAATCCTTTGTTCTATAATGCACATAGTTTCTCCAAGTCTATGGCTTGCATTTTTATTTTCTTAATACAATCCTCTTAAGAGTAGAACTTTAAAATTTTTATGATGTACAATTTTTATTGCTTTTATACCTTGTACTCTTTGTGCTTCATCTAAAAAATCTTTGTGTATCCTGAGATCATGAAGATATTTTTCCTTTGTTTTCTGCTAGAATAGTTCTGTCTGATAAAAATTTCTGCAGTGATGGAAAACTTGTATATCTGTACTGCACCACTAGCCACACAAGGCTATTGAGCATTTGAAATGTGACTAGCACAGCTGAAGAACTGAATTTTTAATTTAATTTGAATTTATTTAAATTTAAATAGCCACATGTATCTAGTGACTTATTATACTGGGCAACACAGGTCTAGAAGTTTTTATGGTTTTAGCTTTTGTGTTTAGGCAGGCCTACAGTCTCTTTTGGGTTAAATTTTGCATAAAGTGGGAAGTAAGGCTCAAGATACATTTTCCCCCAAAAGGACTAAAAGCACTGTTTATTGAAAAGACTGTCATTTTCCCGTTGAATTACTTTGGCACTTTTGTCAAAAATCATTTGATTATAAACATATGGTATGTTTCTGTTCCACTGATGTATATTTTTCTCCTTATGCCAATACCACACTACCTTGATTACTCTGAGATTGAGATCAGGTAGTATGAGTCTTCCAACTTCATTCTTCTTTTCCAAAGTCATTTGGGCTATTTTAAGTCCTTTGCAGTTTCCATAATATTTTAGAAACAATTTGTTAATTTTTACAAAAACAGCCTGCTGGATTTTTGATGGGGATTGCAATGAATCTATTGACTATTTGGGGGAAAATTGACATTTAAAAAAATATTTCATCTTCCCATCTCTGAGCATCTCAGCTCCATTTATTTATCTCTCTGTTTTATTTCTCTCAGAGATATTTTATAGTTTTCATTATATAGGACTTGTACAAATTATTTAGAAAAATTTATCCTTAAGTAATTTATGTTTTGGGATGCTGTTGTAAATGCATTATTTTAAACTTCAATTTTCTTTGTTCCTTGCTAATATAGTTGAGGTAAATACTGTTTTGTTTTGTTTTGTACATTGACCTTTTATTCTGGGACCTTACTAAATGTACATTTTATTATCAGTTCAAATAGCTTTTGTGTAGATTTGTAAGAATTGCAAAAAAAGAGGTAGGCTACATAAATTTTCTGTATTTTCTTCCATTTTATGCTTTGTTAATTTCTGCTCTCTATTGTGTCTTTCCCTGACTTATTTTGGACTCATTTTGCTCTATGTTTTCTAGTTTCTTAAGGTAGATACTGTTTCATTGATTTTAGACCTTTCTTATTTTCTGATATAAGCATTTAAAGCTACCCATTTCCCTCTAAGCGTTGCCTTACCCATATCCTTAAATTTTTATATGCTGCTTTTCATTTTCATTAAGTTCAAAGTATTTTCTAATTCCCCTTGTGATTCCTTTTTTGATAGATGGATTATTTATAGTGGTATTATTTAATTTCTAATATTAAGGTATTTTTCAGATTTCTTTCTGTTACTGAATTTTAATTCAATTTTGTTGGCAGAAAAAAAAACCTATCAGTTCTTTTAAATGTAATGAGACTTATTTTATGGAGCAGCATATGGTTTATTCTGGAAATACACCATCTATTCTGAAAAGAATATGTATTCTGCTGTCCTCAGATGGAGTATTTCATAAACCACATCAGTTAATAGTATTTTTCAAGTTTTCTCTGTTCTGCATGATTTTTTGTCTACTTGTCCTCCCAGTGCTAAAAGAGGAGTATGGTACCTTCCAACAACAATTTCGGAGTTTCCTTTCCTTGTAATTCTGTCTGTTTTTGCTTTATGTATTTTAAAGCTCTCTTACACAGTGCACACACATTGAGGGATGTCATGTTTTCTGGATGGATTGATTCTTTTTTGCTTATGAATTCTCCGTTTCATCCATGGTAATAGTCCTCATTATGAAATACATTTTGATGTTAATATAGACACTCAGCATTCTTTGGAAAATAATTTGCATAATAACACCTTTTTCGTTTGATTTTTATCTCATCTATGTCTTTACATCACAAGTGCAAAGATTTCTTGTAGGCAGTATATAGTTGAATCTTGCTGTGTATCTAGTCTGACTATTTTCAGCTAAAGGTTTAAATCAGAGGTCAGCAAACTTTCTCTATAACGAACCAGATAGTAAATATTTTAAGCTTTGCAGGTCTCTCCTTTCATCTACTCAGCTTTCTCATGGCAGTACAAAAGAATATATGGACAATGCATAAACACATGAGGCTGGCTGTGTTGCAGTAAAGCTTTGTTTACAAAAATAGATGGCAGGCTGGATTTGACACATGAGCCCTAGTTTGTTAACCGCTGATTTCGACCATTTAAATTTAAAGTAATTATTAATCTGGTTGGGTGTATAGCTACCATTTTCTATTTGTTTTCAGTCTTTCCATCTATTCTTTATTATATTTTTCTTTATTCTCATCTTCTAATGGATTTAATATATTTTGGTGTTTCATAGTATCTTCATTATTGAGTTACTGGCTATACTTATTAAATACTTTATTATTGTAGTAGTACCTCTAGGGTTTACAACATGCGCTGATCTCTAGTTCTCTCGTTAAGCCAAAGAAAAGCCTAGGTTCTATATCATCTTTACTTCATAAGGAATGTATTTGTTCTGTATATGCATTACCTCTTTTAAAAAAATTGATATTCTTGGCTTATTTAAAGTAAGAAAAGGGGCACCTGAGTGGCTCAGTCAGTTAAGCGTCCGACTTTGTCTCAGGTCATGATCTTGCAGTTTGTGAATTCAAGCCCCGTGTCAGCCTCTTTGCTGACAGCTCATAGCCTGGAGCCTGCTTCAGATTCTGTGTCTCCTTCTCTCTTACCCCTCCCCCACTCACGCTCTGTCTCTGTCTCTCTCTCTCAAAAATAAATAAAAAATTAAAAAAATAAAGTAAGAAAAAAGGCCAAATTCATTTTATAGTTATTTGATTTCAGCACACTTAAAAAGTAGATATTTGAAAAAAAAACCTACAGTAAGCTAATTGACCATTTGAAAATATGTTATTGAATATTTAGCAAACACAGTTGATCTCAAAATCTTGTACATAGCAAAGCAACAAAGAAAAAGCTATGAAAAAATGTTGACATGACTAACAGATTATATTAACATGAGCTAGAGAAGCCCACAAAGCATAAGTCTGTTGCAATCCTAAATTAAAGAAAGAGGAAGAAGATTCTCTTAGATAAGAGATTCCATGAGGATCATGAAAACTACCTATATGTATCAAAATGAAAAATATGAAACCAAACCCAGTAAGACTCCTTGGTGATCATGTTTGTAAAATGGAAGTCAGGAATAAAAAGGAGCTAGCAGAGAGACTCAACTGAGTCTGACTTTTTCAACAACGTGAAAGAAAGCTCTCAGATTTTCTTTTGAAATGACCCCTGCATTTGTTGTATGACAGGTTATAGTCCCACACCAAATTTGACAGCTGTGGAAGCTAAATTTTTAATTGCCTTCCTTCCATTGAATCTGCATCCTATTCTAGCCCAGCATCTGGTTCAGCTTCCCCCAATTAAAGCCTGACTACATTCTGATAGCCTCTGTGTTTACTTCCAGCAAGTCTCATCTTGTGTTGAAAAGAGGTGGTTTTGAGATGAATAAAGGCAAATGCAATGCCACATTACTTAGCAGGTTATAAATTTACAAAAGTTATTATCCCAGATGATCATTAAAACAAAATTTCAAAGAAAGATTGATTTGTGAAGGGACACTGGAATTGTCAGATACTATCTTCTCATCCTACAATGTCCTTCAGGACCTCTTCTAAGAGAGCTATAGAAGGGCCAGCTGTTTGTTTTTTTATGGCTATTTTGAGAAAAAATGCAGGGGGTAGAGAGAAGAGAAGAGAAAAGAAGAGAAAGTTGATTGTGAAAGAAAAAGGGAAGAGAATAACAGTACTTTACGTGAAAGTACTTTCAAAAGTCAAGTACCATCCTATTTGTGGACTTCAGTAAGGAGCAGAGAAGTTGGCTGAACTTTGGAATGAGGACAGTGGGTGTCTCTAAATTAGCAGCAAGCACTGTACCACTGTATTTCAATCAGTGTGTGGAGAGAGTGGTGAAATCCACTTGGATGTGGTTGTGACTGGAAAGAATGACCTTAGTCCATTGTAGAAGGCCATGGTTCCCTCAATGTTTATAGCCACCAAACTCATGATGTATTGAAAACTTGACCATATGAGCTTTAGAATACAATCACTTTATTTAAATTCAAAACGAAATGTGTATGCCTATAATTTTTGCAAAAGAAAGGAGAGGAGTAAGTTGTAAAACAATTACGTTTGTTTAAAACAGCCTGTCAAACGGATGGTATGTTTGGGAAATATTATTGGTATCTTTAGAGAAGTCTCACTTTACAAAGAAAGCTCACACAACCCTCTGAGCTAAGTGGAGCAAGTATTTTCAGCTCATTTTAAAGAAAGATATGGAGGCAAATAATTATTGACTTCCCTAAAATGAAGTATCTAGTTAAAAATACAAAGTATACCAGAACTTTTATCTCTTAATTCCCAAGGCAGTATCTTTTCTTCTCAACTCTGCTGCCTGGCTCTGTGCCCATGCAAAATACTAACAAATCTTGCTTAAATTAAATCCATGTGATGTTGAAATCCAAAGTCATATCAATAAACAGGTTACTTTTAATAGCCTGTGAATGGTTGCAGCACATATTGTAGACACTAGATTTGAACAATAAGAATTTAATCATTTATTTTAAGAGATCGGTATGCAAGTTGGTCTCTTAAAATAATCACGTTTCTTAACTGTGAGTTTCATTATATCCTTCTTTTATAATATGAGGATTAGAGCATATTTGATTATTTTTTATTGATATATTTTTGATAATGAAGCACATTTGTATGAACTGCGAAGTTCTCCACTCTGAGGATTACAAATATTTTTTACTTGGAATTTCAAGATATGAGAATCTTGGCACATTATCTGTAGTTCTGCATTCCAGTAAATAGTCTGAATAATCACGATATTGAAAGAAGATCATATTTGGAACTAATTTTACTCCAGCTTTTGCTTTCATAGCATATGCATTCATAGTTCCTCTGAAATTCTTATAATTCATAGGATTTTTAAATAAAATTAAAAGATACTATGAATAGAGCTTGAAGGCTAGAATAAAAGGTAAAACAATAATAATGTATTACTTTTTTAAACCTTGTTTGGACCTTTGTTCAGGCATATCAATTGAAACAAAATATCTTTGAGGCAACTGGGAAATTTGAATATGGATTGGTATTATATAATGCTGTTAATTTTGATGATGGTATGGCATCTGTGTTTTTAAGAAAGTACTTATTTAAAGATGCAGACTGAGGCACCTGGGTGGCTCAGTCGGTTAAGCGTGAGACTTTGGCTCAGGTCATGATCTCGCAGTCTGTGAGTTTGAGCCCTGGGTCAGGCTCTGTGTTAACAGCTCAGAGCCTGGAGCCTGTTTCAGATTCTGTGCCTCCCCCTTTCTCTGCCCCTCCTGCGCTTGCACTCCGTCTCTCTCTGTCTCTAAAAAATGAATAAATGTTAAAAAAATTTTTAAAAATAAATAAACATTAAAAAAGTATTTTAAAGATGCAGACTGAAATACTTATGGATAAAATACAATGGATTATAACAACACTGATGAGTATTCATGGTAGATATAGATATGTGAGGGAGAGTCTTAAGACAATTCTAATTTTGTATGTTTAAAATTTCCATAATACAAAACTTTTTTAAAAAATAGAAAACAATGAAGGCGATAGATTGGATATGTAAGACATGTTTCAGAAGAAATAGGGAGATCAGGGGAGGCCTTACTAAGAAGGAGACATTAGGATAAAGATTTGAATGGGAAAGGTATGTGGATCTCTGGGAATGTTCCAGGCAGAAGTAGGAGCTAGTGCAGAATCCTGAGATGGAAGTGCAGCTGTCATATCCAAGGAACAAGAAATCCAATGGCTAAATAAGAATGAGTAATAGATAAAATAGTAGGAGGTGGTGTCACAGAGTTAATAGGATGGGTGGGAGGAGAGAAAATTCCTAACTGCAAATATGCAAAATACATGAAGAATACCTTTAGGCCAATAAGAAAAAAAAAGGCAGACAACCTAATATAAAAAGTGGGCAAAAGACTTGAACAGATACTTTACAGAAAGGAAATGGACAATAAGAATATGAAAAGGTGCTTTACTTCATTAGGCATCAGGGAAATACAAATTAAAACCACAACACTACAACAATACATACCCACAGAAAGGTTAAAATGTAAAAGGTAGGGAATACAGGTAGTTGAGAGGAAACAGAGCTCTCATATGCTGGTGTTTAAAATGGTACAAACTGCAGTATCTATTGAAAATGAAAATTATGCATACCTTCTAAGATATCAATTCTCTTTCTAGGTGTATCTGCAGCAAAAAAAAGCATATACGTGTTCACTGAAAGAACTGAATGATTAGAGCAGCACTGTTCTTAACATCCCAAAACAGAACTACCCATATGTCCATCAACAGTTAAGTGGATCAACAAACTGTCTTATAGTCACAAAATGTATACTATACAACATTTAGAAAAACAAAGTAAACAGTATAGATAAATCTCACAAATGTATTAAACACAAGATGCAGACACACAGTACTTAATACTTTGTAATTCTATTTATATGAAGTTCACAAACAAGCAACAGTAATCTATATTGTTTGAGCAGTGTCTACTCTTCAGGAGGAAGTGCTTAGAAGGGAAGATGGCAGATGGTGGGGAGCTGGTAATGTTCTGTTTCTTGGTCTGGATGTTAGTTTAATAGGGAGTTTAGTTTGTGAACAGTCACCAAGCTGTATACTGATGATTTGTGCACATTTCTGTATCTAGATAATATATTATTAATAGTTTAATCATGTAGGAGTAGCTTATCATGTCCAGCATGTGGGCATCACTGTCCATGCTGAATAAGAAGGACATGGGACATGATGGATTGTTGGTTTAAAAAAAAAAAAAAAAAAAAAGAGGGGCGCCTGGGTGGCGCAGTCGGTTAAGCGTCCGACTTCAGCCAGGTCAGGATCTCGCGGTCCGTGAATTCGAGCCCCGTGTTGGGCTCTGAGCTGATGGCTCAGAGCCTGGAGCCTGTTTCCGATTCTGTGTCTCCCTCTCTCTCTGCCCCTCCCCCATTCATGCTCTGTCTCTCTCTGTCCCAAAAATAAATAAACGTTAAAAAAAAAAAAAGAGTGGAAGTCTTGCGTTTTCAACCTGCAGCTGTAACCCCTGTAGTCAAAGATAATAAACCATATATACATAGTGAGTTCTTTGGCTCTTGGAAAGGAGATATCTGTTCCAAAGCAACTGGGAAAAACTGTAAATAAGAAATGAAAATATGATGAGAGGTATATTCTTGTCAACTTTTTGAATGATAATATATCTTACTATGTGTTATGCAACAGAACATTTTGTATAGCATCATGATGCCAGTTAACTTTTGGCATCATTTAAAAAAATTTTTTTTTACATTTATTCATTTTTGAGAGACAGAGAGAAAAAGAGCATGAGCAGGGGAGGGGTAGAGAAAAAGGGAGACACAGAATCAGAAGCAGGGTCCAGGCTCCTAGCTGGTAGCATAGAGCCTGGCACGGGACTCGAACCCATGAACTGTGAGATCATGACCTGAACCGAAGTTGGATGCTTAACCCCCTGAGCCACCCAGGCACCCCAACTTTTGGCATCATTTAAGTCCAATCACTAAGAGTTTACAAAAAAAATTGAATATGTAAGTGTAGATGTTATGAGTTCTTTGAAAATCAAAAATTATTACAGTTTCTTAAACTAGACATCAAAATGCCACAGAAGCATTTTAAAATTTTTGATTCTCAAGTAAATATTGACAGCTGTAACCCACATAAACAAAAAGCTCTTAGGGGTTTTCTTTTTTAAAAAAAATTTTTTTTTCAACGTTTATTTATTTTGGGACAGAGAGAGACAGAGCATGAACGGGCGAGGGGCAGAGAGACAGGGAGACACAGAATCGGAAACAGGCTCCAGGCTCTGAGCCATCAGCCCAGAGCCCGACGCGGGGCTCGAACTCACGGACCGCGAGATCGTGACCTGGCTGAAGTCGGATGCGCCCCAAGGGGGTTTTCGATAAATTTGATTTTTAATGTAAGCTCTAGGCCCAACATGGGGCTTGAACTCACAACTCTGAGATCAAGAGTCACATGCTCTAACCACTGAGCCAATCAGGTGCTCCATAGGGTCCTCAACAATTTTTTAAAAGGGTAAAGGGTCCTTCAGACAAACATGAGAAAACCACTATGGATAATCCCCATTCTTTGCTCATTGTTAGTTCATTGTCATGGAATTCCAAGCCTGTTTTTAAATCCTTGGTTGGGCCTAGGTTTGTGGTCCTTCCAGCTCAGGAAGTTGATTTTCAGTAACCTACGGGATTTTGATTAAAGATAGTTTGCTCTTTGGCATTGTGGGTATCTTGTCTATTTTGTTTGTTGTTATTATTTTTTTTACTCCTGAATTTGTGTCTCATTTTTTTTCTTTATCCTTTTTCCCAATTTTCCTTTACTTTTAGAATACCTTTAAGCCAAAAAGAAAAAAAGGCAGACAACCCAATAGAAAAAATGTGCAAAGGACTTGAACACTTCACAGAAAGGAAATGGACAATAAAAATATTTTCTTATTTTTAAAATTTAGCTTGCTAGGCCTTTTGTTTTTTTGTTTGTTTTTGTCTGGCAATTAGGTTTTGATTCTGTTATAAAGATCAGCTCATCAGGCATGCTTGGGAAATGTTTTTCTTCTAAGGTGATTTGGACCAAGTTTCTAAAACCAGCTTTTCCAAATCTTAAGCTGCCTTTGGGACACCTTGACTCCAACCCCATCAGTAAGTCCAACACACTGCAGTGCCTCTCAGCTAGTCCCGTCTGATGAGCAGGAGACCCAGGTTGGCAACTGCTGGTCTTTCAAGAACATTGCCAATGGTAACCTCACCAAGCATAACTTCACCAAGGTGAAACTGACCCAGCACCTTTTGACTGGGAAAGAGATAGATGTGAAGATCATTGATAAAACTCAACAGAACTCAGCCTCCAGAAATGATTCCATGAAGTAGATTCATGAAGGCATTGAATCACCCCAATGTAGTGAAATTATTTGAAGGGATAGAGACTGAGAAATACTCTATCATAGAGGATACTAGTGGAGGAGAGGTATTTGAGTCCCTGGTGCTGCAGGCAGTAGCCAAGAAAGACATCTGAACCAAATGCCATGAACTAACATCTACTGTACAGTTCTGTCACCAGAAGCTTATTGTTCATAGAGACTTAACTGCAGAGAACCTTTTCTTGGATGCTGCCATGAACATCAAGATTGCAGACTTTGTGTTCAGCAAAATATTCACCTTTGGCAACAAGCTGAACACCTTCCATGGCAACCCTCCTATGCTTCCCCAGAGCTCTTCCAGAGTCAAAAGTAGGATGTACCCCTGGTAAATATGTGTTGCTTGGGAGTTATCATATATACACTGATTAACAGTTCCCTGCATTTTGCTGAACAGAATTGTGAGAAGCTGCATGAGCCAGGACTGCATGTATTCTATTTTACATGTCCATAGAGTCTTAAAACCTCAAGAAATTTCTCATTCTCAGTCTCAGCAAGAGAGCCTGACTGTGCCAGGGTCTGAGGTCTCTATGGCCTCTGTTTCTCCTACAGTCCCCCAGGCCCAGCCCACCTGCACCAGGAATCCAAGTTAGCCTGATTGGCCCAGCCAGGCCTCTAGGCTGTGACCGACACACAGAAACCGTGAGGTGCTGCAGTCCTTAGAGTGGCCCTATAGCCTCCTCTTCCACCCCCATTATCAGCAGCAGTGATAGAGGCCCATATGGAAGCAACTTCCGCATGGAACAGGTGGAAATTTGTTCATTCTTGGCATCTGGGACAGATGCATGACCACCAGAATTTGCCCTGTGGGTGACCTGAGCCTCTCTCTCTGGCAACAACCATGGCCAGCAAGGAGCCATTGGGAGCTTCTTCAGCAACCACAGCTTTGAGTTTAAATGCAGATATATGTATTTCAGGTTTGCCAGAAAGAACTTGAAAACACAGATGATGATGATGATGATGATGATGATGATGATGATGATTGTTTTTAAGGTAACTTTTTAAAAAAGATTTTATTTTTAAGTAATCGCCACCGAATGTGGAGCTCAAACTCACCACCTTGAGATCAAGAGTCACATGCTCTACTGACCGAGACAACCAGGTGCTCCTGAAAGCACAGATTAATTGGAGATGCTCCAACCTCATGTAGTGGGCAGCCAAGACAGTAATGAAAGGAAGTTGGGGAGGAAGGAAGGATAGAAGTTAGGAGAGGTGGAAGCATGGATGGGTGGATGCCTGGATGCATGGATGGATTTCCAGAGGCTAGCCCTGCTCATTACACTTTACATAGAATATGGAGATCACCAGCTCCTACGTGCAAGGAGATGATGCAGGAGATTGTCTTGTGTGAACTGAAACAGAAACAGGTTCATCTGTGCATGTGTAGCTGGCAGGGCCAAGAGGACCTCCAGCAGTGGAAGACAGAGGTGTGCAAACCACTACAGAGGTCTCTCACCCTGGCTCATTTTCAGTGAGTATTGGTACCCTTACAGCCTTCATAAGCATTGCCTCCAAAATAACCAAGAAATTAAGCTTTAAAAGGTTGTAAGGAGAATCCTCAAGTCAAGAGGTGGGGCTGGCTGGCCCTAGCTGCCCACTGGCCACTCTACCCCAACCTAGGAAAAATTGCAGAGACTAGATTGGTGTGTTTGCCCTGGGGCACTACCCTACTGCCCTTTCCCCCCACCCCTATCTCCTTTTCTTCTGTTTGTCCTAGAGGGGAAATGGTTCATGGAGACAAACGAGTCTCCTATTTCCTCAGAGGAAAGGAGGAATAGAGATAAGGTAATGCTAATGTCACAACATCTTGGTTTCTACCACTTTAACATTTGCCCACACAGCTGCTCTCCATTAAAGAGCCTTTGGCATGGAAGTCTGTATGGGATGAAGATTATGTCAGTCCTCTGAAGATGAATTTTCATCTTCAAAATGTAAAACTATAATATACAAGGCTTTGACTATCCATTTGCATATTTAAAGATTTCTAGCATGCTCTGCTCATGACAAAATCATCCATTTTTTTCTTTCTCTCTTAAAAATACTTCTGGACCTTGTGTTAGAGACCACAAAATCCCTTCAGTCTATTTCTCCTTCTTACGCAAAAGCCAATAAACTCTGAGAAGCCAGGGGCATGAAATATTCCATCTTCCATTTCATTCTAGAAGGATTTTGTGCTCAGATCAAGCCCTTTGTGGGGCTTGTATGAATTTTTAACCCTGTTCACCGCTTTTGATAATTACTACTTGAGGGTAAGGTGTTGTAAAAGTAGGAATTGTTCCTATGAAGTGGAGTTATGAATAACTACTGCTGGAGAGATTTGGTCTTTGCTTCAAGTTAAGTTCCTGTCTGCCATGAGAGTTAAGGGCCACCAAAGTGGGACATAATATGGGTATAATTTGTCCCAGCTTGAATAGCTGTTTCCTATTCCTTTCTGTCTTCTCTTTTTTCAAGGGTGGGGTGGGTGTTTTGTTTGTTTTTTGGTGTTGTTTTAGGTATTTAAAATCTGTGATCATTTTTATAAACTGTCATCTCTGTTTCAACTCCTGAGCTACACTATTCTTCCCATAAATTATGTGTCTTTCTGTATGATGATATACTTGCATTTTGTTGTTGTTGTGAAATGTCTCACTAGGGAGCCATTGAAATGGAGCTGATTTAAGTGGATGCTTGTTTTGTACTGAGGAGGGAAATTGTCAGGGTAAATGACACCTGTTGGACCACAGGGATTTGTGCTGGACAGGAAGCACTGGAGACTGAACAGGCACAGTTGCAGTTGACATCATGTCTATATTGGGTCATGAAATTTAGAGATGCTCATTCTTCTGGGTGGAATTTAGTTGCAAAAATTTTTAGGCTGAGCAAAATTTATAGATGGCCTTCCATTGAGAGGCCTTTCATTTTTATTCTTCTTCTCCAAGGAAGAGTCTAAAAACATCTAACATGGTGTTTTGCATAAAGCACTTGATGGAAAAGACAATTTCTTTTTGGCTTTCCGGGTACATCACATTACATGCATAAACTCCTTCTGCCCTAGCATGCAAAGTCATGAGGCTGTCACTAATGCACGATAGAGTGAAAGGGAAAAGAACTACGCATTGCAAAACTTGAGTTCTGGTCCTAATTTTCCAAATTTGTGACTTCAGACAAGTCAATTGTAATATAGGCCTACTGTTAGTTTTGAATATTAAATGAAAATAAACTTCAACATTGAAGGCTTAGTATAGTAACTAAGTAGGTGCTTAATATATGCCATCTATCTCAGTGTTGATTATATTTTCTATCTGCCTTGCAGCTCTGTGTGGCCATGTGACTAAGTTCTTCCCCAAGGGATGTAGTCAGAAGTGAGGTGGGCTATTCACAGGTTGTACTGTAAAAGGAGGCAAACTGTCTTCTCTGGTCTCCTTCCTCTATCCTGCCTCTTGGAAAGTGGACATGGTAGCAAGTCCTCAGACCATGTAAAGAAAGACAATATGCTCTGGACATCAGATAAGATGACTTGGTGGAACAAATTCTTTATAGGTTATGAGACAGAGAAATTTCTAGCTCAGTTGAGCTAGATTCTATCTTAGCTAGAAATAGATTCTATAAACACCAAATAAACTACTAAAGTATTTGTTTTGTCAATATACAAATAATAGTAATTATAAATAAATAATTATAAGTAATATAAATAAATTATAAGTAATTATAAATAAATAAAATTATTTGTATTCATTTACTAATTATACTAAGAGAAAATTAGTATTATAATATTTTTAATATGAAGTACAATAATACATGTGCATATTTTAAATATAGGTCATTATTTTATTTAGTTTGCATATGACATTAAACACATTTTCTGTGTCCACTATCATATCTATACCTTGTTATTTCTGTATTTTCTCACGCACACATATCATAGAGTTATCACACGCATATGCATCAAAATATAGATATAGTCTTATCTCTATTTAATACCATACAATACCTATTTGAGACAATTGAAGTGTGCAATTAAATTACTTCAAATTATAAACATTATTTGAGATGTTACTTTATTACAATAAACTGGTATTTGAAAACTTCATTAGGATTAGAGATTTGTTTTATCCAAGTTTATGTGAAGCCACTTTCTAACAGTCTAACTCCTTTTTGGCCACAGAAGTCATCTTACCATTTCTTAATCCATTGTTTACAAATCCAGAGCATCTTGAATGAAAAAAGATCAGGAATCCTTGAGAAAGAACACTGCAATGCCAGCACAAAGGGAAAACAGAGAGATATTTCAGAAAGGGGTTGGGTCAGAGTGATTCAAAGCATAAGGAATTCATCAGCCATTGCTGGCTTTGAAGGTGAAGGAGGTCATGAGCCAGACTATGCAGGTGGCATCTACAAGCCAAAAATAACCCCTGGATGAAAGCCAGTGAAGAAATGGGGACCTCAGTCCAACAAGTACATGGAACTAAATTCTGCCAGCGATTGGATGGATCCTTGAAGCAGCATCTTGATTTTAGCCTGGTGAGACCCTTAGAATTCTAACCTACTGGTTGTGAGATAATGAATGGTATTGTTTTAAACTTCTAAATATGTGGTATTTTGTCACATCTCCAAGAGAAAACTGATAGCACCACCCAGAACATTCTTGTGGTTTACTAGTCATGATGGGCTTGAGGAGAGTTGAGGTCAGGTGATACATGGAGTTTTGGTATAAGACCATGTCATAGTGGGCCTATGAGTTGTGAAAACACAGCCCTCCCATTATTTGTTCTATTTCCTAAGTATATGATTGAATTAGGCATCCTCAGCAATTTCAAAAATAGTATGAAGATTGTCAAGGAAGAAGAGTCAAGTGGTAGATCGTGGAATACCAGTTCCCTACCAAAATGTAAGTCAAAGAAGTACTGTATCCCTAAGAAATCATACAGATTAATTTTATCCAAAACTTGAAAGATGCAGGTGTGATTATCTTTATTACAGGTTCATTTACCTTACATGTTGTACTTGGGCTTTGGGAAATAAGGGTTATGAATGTCAGCTTAATAAAGTGATGACTCCATTGAGGATGTAGTTTTTTACTAGAGCAAATTTACTGGTACTTGATGTGGTGCTATTGATCTGGAAAATACATCCCTCTCCCCCTCACTTCAGTAACTGTACCTTAAAGAGTTGGCTTTTACCATGTGGAGATGGCAGTACACCTTCAGGGTCAACAAGAATAGGATCTGTTCGCATGAGTCCCAGATATAATCATTGCTCCAGTTTCTTAGCTCTCATTTGAGAAGAGCACTTAAACCAGGGAGGCCAAGGGTGATAAATGAACCCTTAATAATGGATCCTCTGATTGAACTATATTATTATATTTTATAGCACCTAGATTGATGACATCTGCCCACCTTATATGATATTGCCTTTGGCATATAGCCAGATAAGCCTGTTTGAAGAAACTTTTCAGGTTTTAGTATATGACATTGGGGTAGAAGGAGAGCATTTGAGCTTTCAGAGAATTGACATAACTTTCCATAAGGTTTTTCACCTGCAGTTTTTCCCTTTTTTGGAGAACATAAGTCATATGAAAATTTATTAATGGATAATGCTGCTGATTGTTGCAGTTCTGATTGCTACATTCTAATTTGCAGTATTCTGATTGTACTGACTTCTTTCTATACTAAGATAAGTAAACCGTACTTAGAAAAGTAAATTTTATTTTACATACCTATGTCATGTTTGTGTCTGTTTATGTCCGAAATGACTATTTGCTATTATGGTGGTTTCATAGCTCAACATGGATGTCCCTTCATGAAAGGTGACCAGTCTACTGCTAAATGTTAGATTTCTAGCAGCAGCGCCCGACCCCGACATAACTGCCACCACCCCTTACTGGCTCCCCACCTCTGCCCTGTGAGAATGCAGTTGCATACCATAGGGGACTAGCAGCCAACTGATGTTGAGTTGAGTGGCATGGACACCTTCTGTCACGAACAGGGAAGCACTTTGTCCTTAATAGAACACACGCTTGGATGTAGGTAAGTCTTTCCTGTGCACCAGAGGTCTTAAAGTTTCCTCCCATCAGATGTATTCATGCAGGTCTTGGATTCAGAAATGAGCAAGTTGAAGAGATGGCTACATTTTGAAGAAGTGATCTGGTCCTAGGTGCAGAAGCACACTGCTCAGATCTTCCCTTGAAGTTTAAGGAGCCATCTTGAAGTTGCCAGAATGTTGCTAATGATAGATGTCAGCTGAGTCTTTCTCCAGGAATTGCTCTTGGAGGGCAGCTCTTCCCCAGAGACAGCTTGTAAACAATGACTGGTCAGTTCTAGAGGTATAAACTCTTAGTCTAAATTTAGGACAATTCTAAATGTCCACAGCTCTCTAAGGCATTGACTGAGGCCTCTGTTACCATTTTATTACAGTTCAATTTCTCCCTCTGTCTAAGTTACTTCCCTCACTTTCTTAGAGGCTCTGTTCCTGAGAGTATCCCCAATAAATATACCCCACAGAAGTCTCTGCCTCAGAGCCTTTTCCCCCAATACCCTGACCAAGGCATCTGATTAGTACAGTGGTGATGTACTGTGTTTTGGTGGGGGGGGGGGGGAGTGGTGTGTTGGATTTTCTAGTACCTACTCCCAGGGACTTGTTGGGGTTTAATATTCATCTTTATTAATCTTCTTCTGAATGTGTACATAAAGTGATCTGATCAGGCAGATTTCGTATTTATTACTTTATAATTAATAGGTGTGTGATTCCCCCTCACCTGAATTCTTACCCTTGAGGTGATGTGATGAAAGCCAGATAGAAAAACTCTCTACATATGTAGCTGGACATTCCATTGGTGAGGCACAGGGAAAATGGATTCCCTCCTTTTATGCAAGAGAGCTGCCTTCCCTCTCCTCTCCTGGAAGGAAGAAGAAAAACCTTTGCTCTGTGGAGATGGGATGCAAAGGATTCTGGGTTCTCACTTGAGCCTTTTGGAATATACATATATGTCTCTAGGAGTCATAGAAGCCTCATGTATCTCTCTGTTTTTTTGTGACCTACAGATGTCTCCAAGGTCCTGGGCCTTATTTTCTTTTGAAATGTACACACATACCTCTAGAATTAGGTAAATATCTCTGGAAATCTCTGACTACTCTCCCAGGATCCTAAGTTTTCAGCAATATTCATCCAGAGTGCCCAGACACAAAGTTATTTTCTTTACATCCCACAGCTTCACAGTTACTGATTAGAAGCCTTGATGTTTTCATTAGAGAAACTTTTGTGATGTGGTTAAACTGTGCAGTTTTAGACTGCCTTTTGAGAATCCTGGACATTCTATGAATTATTTAATATTCTCTAATAAAATCCTTTTCTGTTTAAACTAACCAAAGCAGATTCTTTTGTATTTGCAACTAAGATTTTCAGCTGCTAAAGATAAAATTTTTATAATGTTATAAAACATTCAGATATTGTTTAAGAAAACATACATACTTAGTAAAATATAAAAGCATGACAAGGAATAATAAGCATCAACTTCAAGATTACTTGATATATACTTCAGAGGTTGAGGAAAGACAGAATTTTGATTGGTAAAAAGCACACAGGACCATAATCATATTGGCGATGTTTTATTTATCATGAGAGAAGAGTACAGGGATGGTCACCGTCTTATTATAAGTGTGTGTGCATACATATACGTGTGTATGTATATATATGATATTACAATGTTATATGCAATATCATAAATGTAAATATAATGTAAAATATGTAAATGTAAAATGTAAATGTAAATAAATGTAAAAATATCTAGAGAAAATCTTTTAGTGCTCACTTAACCTGCTACAATAGAGCTTCCCAAAAACCATGGCTTAAGGAAAAACATTCATTTACTCCTCTCTCACATAATAATCTTTAGGAAACAATCCAGGTTTTGGGGGTATCTCTGTTTCACGTTGTCAGAGACTCAAATCCCTTCCTCTCTTATGCTCTGTCCTCCCCCAGAACATTAACCTCATTTTCATGGTAAAATCTGGGTCACAGGTGTGCGTGTATGTGCATGCCAGCTCATAGGAAGGGAGAGAAGATCACAAATGTCCAAGGTTAAAACAAGGCCAAGAGCAGGAAGTGGCTCACATCACCTCTGCTAACTTCATGGTACAGAGAACTGATGTCTATGGTCAGACCATAGGCCTGGCTGGGAGGTACCTTTCCAGCCAGAGGATACGCCCAGCTTCAATTTTCTTGCTGTGAAAGAAAGGAGGGATGCATTTTGATGAAAAGTAGCAGCCTTCTCCAAAGGAACTTTAGGAAAACTGTGTACAAAAAATAATATTTTAATAAGACACAAATACCTAAGTGTAATTTTCTTCCCTGTCACAAGTCTACCAATATTATTGGTCACCATTTAATCTTACCTTAGGGGTAAAATTCTGCATCTGAGCCAGAGCAACTCCAGAGAATATGCCTTGTCTTGCTCTTTGTGGGTTTAAGGACTTTGTGTGAGTAACAATCGACTTAAAAGGAAAAGGATTAGAGGGCGCCTGGGTGGCTCATTTGGTTGTATGTCCAACTTTGGCTCAGGTCATGATCTCACAGTTCGTGAGTTCAAGCCTTTCATCGAGCTCTGTGCTGACAGCTCAGAGCCTGGAGCCTGCTTCGGATTCTGTCTGTGTGTGTGTCTCTCTGCCCTTCCCCCGCTAATGCTCTGTCTCTCTCAAGAATAAATAAGCATTAAAGGATTAAAAAAAAAAGGAAACAGTTTAGAGCTTTCATGAATCTCTTCATTGGACCTCCTGCCATTATTGACCAAAGCTCTCCACAAGTAAACTTGAGTGTCTGCTGTGCAGAGTGCTTTCTCTGCTGTTTGGCTTGCTTTTGTTGGGTTTTGTTATTTGTTTGGCTTGGTCTTGAATTCACCTTTCAATTACAGGTTCTCACTTGTCTTCTCATAACAGAGAGTGGAGAGAAAATTGTTTCCTTTGTATTTGTTAGAACGTGTGAAGATCTTCTCCAAAGTAGAGAAAGGTTACCCATCAACAGTGCGTCTCCATTACTATTCTCTCCAACTAACTAATCCTGGTTCCTGTCCATGCTTAAATAAAAGCAATGGTTTGCCGAAGCAGAATTCCAGCTGGTTTACAAATTAGTTTGAGCGTGGTTTGGGCAGCACAGATTTTTCTCTTTCAATATTTGTGGTCCTCCCTCAGAATATTTAAACCCTTTTTGAATAAAACAGTCTTTAAATTGAAAAATGTGGTTATTTCCACATACTCTTTTCAGAAATAAAAGAACTAGAGATAAAAGAACTAGGAGAAAATAGAGATAAAAAAGTAATAGAGGCACACCCCTCCCTTCATCTGCATTCTACAAATAGGGTAGGGCTTAAATTGGAGTCCTTATTTCAGCAATATTGCTGAGGACAGGGATTCCACACTTGACCCTTACCTCCATCCCCAAACACATTTCCCTCTATACCTACCTAGGATAAAAATTGCTAATCAGTATGTTTCCTGCTGAATCCAGCTGTAGTCCATAACTCATTCTCATCAAAGTGTTTTAAGTAGGTGCTATATAATTTGGAATTGGTACTCGAGTTGAAAGTATTTGCCAGCCCTAGTCTAACTCCTTGTCTCTTGAATTCTAGTCCAGTATCTTTATATTTACCACTCTGCAATTTTTGCTGTTATACAGATGATTTAGCTATTTTATTTTAGAGCAGACTAAATGAACTTTTTAAAAAATGTTTATTAATTGTGAAAGAGAAAGAGAGAGAGAGCATGAATTGGGGAGGGACAGAGAGAGAGAGAGAGAGAGAGAGAATCCTAAGCAGGCCTCACACTGTCAGTGCAGAGCCTGCCGTGGGACTTAGACTCACAAACCATGAGATCATGACCTGAGCCAAAATCAGGAGTTGCATGCTTAACCGACTGAGTCACCCGAATGCCGCCAAATGAACTTTTTATATAAATCAAACTACTTTTGTTATATCCATATAGCCAGTCATGCACATTTTTCCAAGGCACAGTTATTTCATTGATAAGTAGTAGTCAAAAAATAGTAGTCATAAAGTTCAGCATTCTGCCTCACAATTTTTACATTTGAATTATATTATAGTTGTATTCTTTTGTTCAATTATTTTTCCTCTTCTTGGGTCATTTTAGCAATGGATCCCTTAAATGTGTGGATGTCGTAAAACAGTTACCTACAGGTAAAATATATTTGCATAACATGAGATACTGATGACTAAAATACGTATACACTCATGCCCAATAGAAAAAAATCCCCAAACTGAATAAATTCTTAATATCTCCTCTTTTCAAAATGTTTTGTGTAACTTTAGTCTTTTTCAGAGTATTCTAACAGACACAATAACAAATGACAGTTAAGATAATGGCTATTGAACCAGATAAATGTGACAAACAAGACTGGATCTGCCTAACACAGGATATTGGGCCAAATTCTATCATAAATCCACACATGAGACTTTCTCTAAGACATCCTGTCTGCAGTCAAGGGCACAATTTAGTTCTTGGTGGTTATGTCTGTGTACAGCTTGAGTGGTGAAAAAAGAAGGGGTTTAGAATAATTCAGAGTTCCACCATTGTTCCTTGCTATGTTTTGGTAGATTTTGTAAATAGTTTAAATTAGACTTCAAGAAGAGAGACCACACAGAAAAACAATCTTGCATCTTGTTCAAACTTTACAAGTCAGTTTCTCCATCTCTTGTGATCATGCATACACATTTAAAGACAAGGAAAGTAGCTATTCAAATTTCCATGCACTCACCACCCAATGAGGAATGCCATGCTAATTAGATTACAGTTTCTAGATTCAGAGTGTCTGTTGCCTCCTGGTGCCTTGAATTGACGTTGACATTTTGAGTTATCATTTTATGCCTAAATATGAACCCAGAATAGCGCTTCTTTTATAAAGGAACCTGATATTAAGTCTCCATTAGATTGTTGGTGATTTTTGTGTATTAGTAATTGTGATGATGGATGATGTAGGATTAATTATCAATCATAGTAAATAACAACTCAAACTTATACCTTTGTGTATACCAACCCCCCCTCCAGATTTATAAATGTCTTATCTGAGTTTTTCTTGCATCAAAGCATCTCTTTCTTTTAACTTGGTTTATTTGTGATATTTAATGTAACTGGGTTTCTAAGAACTAAGAAAAGACTTAAGGCATTGCGTCTTCCTTCTCTTCCTTTGTGCTGCCCTCTTCTGGAAGTAGTTGGAATGGCAGTAGTATAAATGGAATTTTCTCACCTTTTTTCCCCCCCTCTTATGATAAGTTCTTTGTACGGTCATAAAATTTATAACTTTAAAGGAGGTTAGGATACATTCTGTCTAGTGTATTTATTTTACGAATATAGAGATGAATTTTTATCACATCTTATCCTTTCCTTATTTCTCATATTCTGAAAGAAAAAAAAAGTGCCTCTGCATTTTGGGTATTATCCTCTCAAAATTATAATTTTAATCATTCTCCACTTACAGCTCAAATTATTATCATTCATTGTTTTTTTAACGTTTATTTATTTATTTTGAGAGAGAGAGAGAGAGAGAGAGGGAGAATTCTAATTAAATTCTAGGCTGTCAGGGCAGAACTCAAAGTGGGGCTGGATCTCATGAACAGTGAGATCACAACCTGAGCTGAAATCAAGAGTTGAACACTTGACTGACTGTGTCACTATGCATCCCTCACTGATCACTTTTTTTAACCAAGTGCCATGATTAGTACATGTATGTATATCCTGTATTCCCAAATTTCATGATCCACGATCAAAACAGTTGACAAAAAATTGTTGGCCACAAAATTGACTCAACTCTTCCCCTAATATAAAATGAAAGGCTAGGGCTATAGGACTATAAATTTCTGAACTTATTTTCTCACACCTATATTATTATTTTAAAGGTTGTATGGATAAATTCAAGTTTTGTAATCTAAATATGTAGGAGTTGTTTTTGAAATCCACCTACTTTGCCACTGCCATTGGCATAAATATGGTTTTTCGAATTATACCCTCAACGTTAGGAGTTCTTCAACCTTTTTTCTAGAGTAGCACTAGTAATGTGACTTACCTCCACTCCATTATCTCTCTTTTCTAAATGTTAAATTCTTGGGAGACAGATTCCAAATGGCCTACTTCAGGTCTGAAAACTACCCATGAATTAACTAATAGTGTGGCCAGAGTGCCTGGTTTCTTAGCCCAAACACCTACACTTGTATGCAAAAATCATTCTCAGAAAAGAATGAGTGTGAATTGAGTACCTCTTCATAATACTATTTATCTATTGTTATGTAATAAATTGCTACAAAGGTAGTGGCTTAACATATTTATTATTGTACAGCTTCTGTGGTGTCAGAGTCTGGGCATGGCTTCTCTGGCTTCTCTGACTTAGGGTCTCTCATGAGTGTGAAGTCAAAATGTCAGCCAGGGCTGAAGTCTCATCTGAAAGTGTGACTGAATGAGGATTTACATCCAGATTGAAAAACTGACAGAATTCATTTGGTTCATCCCAGTGTACAAGCCCAGAAGGCAACACAGGCTGCTAGTAAGATGGAAGTTATAATCTTATCTAATTTAGTTGTGGAAATGATATTCCATCACATTTGGCATATTTTGTTGGTTAGATACAAGTCACAGGTTCTGTCTACAGTCAAAAGGAGAGGATTATATTAAGAGGGACCACTGAAGGGTGATGTCTACTATAAGCACTATTAATCAACCATAAAGACATTTTAGTTAGTTCAGCAAGTACCATATATCTACACATATCTAACAGAAGGCATTATATTTAAAAAAAGGACAAGATTCTTGCTATTGCCCTTATAAAATTTCTAGTCCACCACATTATTCAATAGACTCAAAACTATATAGAAATAATAGTTCAGACTGTATATTCCTCTTCTTAAACCTTTTTAATTGGTTCATGTTGCTCTGAGACGAAAATACAATTTCTTATCAAACCTCAGCATGGCCTGTATTATCTAGTCCTCAACTACTCTGACATTTTCACCTTGTGTTTCTTCCCCTTTTCCACTATGTTCTACCCATCTAAGCATCTGACAAATCCTAGGACATGTGTATCTTTGAAAACATTTAAAAAAAAAAACTAAAAAAAAATTATGTCATTAAATTCCCACCATTAAAACCTCAATCATACAAAGAATGTTTGGCTTTAAACAATATAATTTCATATTGTGACCACTAAGATAAACTAGTTGTCAAAATGTACCCTTTGATAATGAACTGCCCTGATTTGCTTTATGGGACTGTTAGTTGTACGCTGGTTGATTGCTGAACGCAGCTTTCCATAGATGAATGTTTTGATCCAAAGAAGTAACTTAACTAGACCTCAGAGTCCTTGGGACAGTGTGCAAGAGTTGGAAGGATCCCTATAGGTTATGTACACCAATCTTATTTATTTATTGTTCACTGTTTTTGTTTCCTGCATCAAAAAATGCCTTCTTACCAAGCAACTGCAGAAGTTCTCTTGGCTCTAAGAGAAATTTCTTAGCAATTGTTTTTAGCTCATCTTATGGCCACTTACTGACCAGGATCCTTTTTTTCTTGGTCAAAAGACACATTTGAAGTTATAGCCACACTGAAACCCACCTATTCTGACTCAAAAGCTCATGGTCTTTCTTTACATGGAATTTACATCTTCTCCCCTAATTCCTTTGTCTTTGTGTTAAAGTTCACCTGAGTCAGTAAGATCTTTCTGCATCGTCCATCAAACTGACCCCATGATCTATTTAAGGTTCTGGAAGACTTGAGGTGACATGTATTGTTTCTCTTACACATTTTACCCCCATTTTTTCCCTTGTTACTTACTTTGATCTGAAACATCTGATTCAGGAATTACAAATGGGTAAGTAGAAGAAAATGATCTTTCTCTCTCTTTCTTTCTCCTTTGCTTCCTTTTCCCTTTTCCTTTAATTTTTCCTTCACCATCTATTACACAGGAGACATTTTTGTCATATCCATGTTCAAGGTAGAATGCATAGAATTTGAACAAAAAACCTGTTGGTTTCTATCATAAAGCCTATAAAGAAATTGGCAGATTATGCATATACTTTGGCCCTCGTTCTTTTTCCATATAATTGTTGATGTCACTTGAGAATGTTTTATACCTGGTAGAGAAGAAGAAAAGAGAAGGAAAAGTCAAGTACAGAGTAGGATGACTTCATAATTAGCTGGAGGATATAGGCTTTCTGGGTGTAAATTACATAGGGGCAGTGTTTTCAGTCAAGTGAAAACTGACTTGGAAGTAGATTTAGCTACACGTTTTGGGTCTCTAAGGGACTCTGATCTTTATGCTATTTAAAGATGATCACTCTCTGGGTGAGCCAAGCTGAGGCCAAAAGAACAAGGCTCCCCTGCTTCTCCTGAAAGTGTTGAGATTTATTTCTCTGGGGTGGCCTAAGTGAGTACCGATTCATTCCAACAAATCATCCTGTTTTCATTTAGAGATTAATATGTTACAATATAACACCCAAAGAAAACTGGAGGAATTAGTAATGATATATTTCAAGAACCATCGTACCATAAAATAAATTGAAAACATAGGGCCTGTTGTATGTTTAGATATACAGAGACTTGCATGAGATTACCTAAAGGAATAATTTTGAAACGTAGGCCAGGGTGTTAGAGAATTAAAGTATCTGGGTTTCACATACATTTATGAGAAATCACAGTTGGAGTTACATTTAGGATTAACAATCTGTGTTATATAGATTTCCATTTTTACTGTTGGGATTTATTTACATCAGTTCCTTCCCATTTAAACATGATTCGTTCACTTATTCATTACATTAATTCAATAAATATTTATTGTGTGCTAAATACATGCTAGGCATTTAGGATAAAAAGATTTATAAGTGTGGCATCCTGCTGAGAGGAATTTATAGATGTTGAGACTAGAAGTCTCTGAGGAGACTTGTTCTGCTTCTTCATCCCTCCTTCTTCCCTATGGGAGGAGTAGAGGAAAACAATGATGAGGCAAGATATAATGCTACTTTGCAGTTAAAACATAGATCTGGAGTATAACCCACTCATGATCATATTATTTCATATTTTCAAAATCCTCCAGTTCTTGGGGCGCCTGGGTGGCTAGTCAGTTGAGCATACGGCACCGGCTCAGGTCATGATCTCATGGTTTGTGAGTTCGAGCCCTACATTGGGCTTGCTGCTGTCAGCGCAGAGCCTGCTTCAGATCCTCTGTCCACCCCCCCTCTGCCCTTACCCCACTTGTGCTCTCTCTCTCTCAAAAATAAATAAACATTTAAAAATAAAATAAAATAAAATAAAATAAAATAAAATAAAATAAAATAATAAAATAAAATAAAATCCTCCAATTATTTACCTAAATATTTGGGCCAGAGTCCTTCCAGTTGCTCTTCAAGATCCATTTCCTTGATTTCTGGCTTTTCCAGCTGGGTTTTACCAAAGGGAAGCCCCAGCAGATCAGAAGGAGGCAGGAAAGTAAGGTCACTAAGACCCTGGCACTGATTCCTTCCTTCCTGGGTGATCATCTTGGGATGGTGGCACCCTTCTACCAAAAGTCATTGCTCTTCTCTAGGCCCACTTCTCTGCAAGACTCTGATTGTCGGTTCCACCACCTGCTGTCACCTCTGTCTTCTGAGCTTCTGCGTAACAGGCTTTAGTGTTACTAACTCTAAGTGCTTCAGCGTTACTGTGGTTTATCTGACCCTCTGCCTGTGCTTTTGAAAATAGTTCCTTCGTCAATAAATGTGCCTAGTATTTTTCTATTTTGACTATTGGAACTCTGATTATTACAGTGTTCATGTCATCCTACTGTGGTTTCTTTATTAATTTGCTTCCTGACTTTGTTCTAAAAAACCCCAAGGCAGTTTGTGGTACATGTTTACTGTTTTTAGATACAAAATTATAATTCTCAAAGAATCCAAATCTAAGTAAATATAATAAATTTAAAAATAATACTCTTTTCTTAGACCAAGAAATATATTCTCACCTATTTTCAAACTTTATAATAACAGTATAAACATAAAGATCTCACATACAAAATGAGATGGATAAAATTGTGCCCTAAACAGAAATATTTTACTCTTTGTTTTTTTTTGGTATTTCTCATTCTTGATTTAGTTTCTTTTCCATTCTTCAAAACAGAAATGAAACAATACTTCTTTCATTTCTTATTTCAGGATTGTTACGGTATTCTCTGACTTTTAATGGAGCATGTGTAGCCTCACAGTCTGACAAATCTGGCAAGATTTCTTAAAAGAAACAGAAGTTAACACTCTTTGACCAACAGGTGTTTTGTTATTCTCACAGGTCCAATCAAATGAGTGAGTTAAAAATTCAAATGTAGTTTAGCAAACTTTTTTCAGCTTAAAGAATTTTTTTTGTCAAGATGGTTCAACCAATACTTCTGAAAATAAAGCATAAGTCCTGGTATATTAAATGACTTTTTAATTCACATGTATTACAAATATTGAATATATTCATTTATATTTATTCCATGGGATATGTTGATATGTTTACAAACAGATTAGAATTTTAATCAATCAAATTGGAGTACATTCTGTTTTTCTCAAAATATGACCTCTCCACTCTGTAAAATTTAAAATAACCTGAGATTTCTCCTGGCCCCAAAGATGTAGAACATCAAAGCTATATAATCAGAGGTTTTTAATCTAGAGTCTATGGCCTTTGGTCCTTGGGTAAACCATAGGGGTTCACAAGGCCTAGGATATTACTGTCTGAAAAATATCCATATTTGTTGCATATTTGTACTTTTCTGTAAGAACTTCTTAAGAATTCAAAAGATTAAGAACCACTAATTTTTAATTTTTATTGAGCATCCACTCATTTATAATTTTTATTGAGCATGATAGATTTTTCTATTGTTGAAAACATTCAGGAGACTTACATTATAGGGCCCCTGCTTATAGGGTCCTATATCCAGATAAGAATAGGCATGTGACTAGTTTTTGTCAATAGAATATGGGTGAATGTGATGTGCACCGTATCTGAGAAGAAGCAATAAAACATTTTGAAGTTTTGGCACTTTTTGGGTTAACCCTGACTATCAAACTAGAGACCCCAGATACAGGCTGTTACACCAGCCTGGGTCCTGTGACGGAGCAGTACATAAAATTTTGGGGGTATCTTTGTTTCTGCAGGAAGAATCACCCTATTCTGACCCAAAATAAGAGGTCAATTTCCACATAATTTCTTAAGTAGACTAAATTAATTTTCCTGTGCTTGGGTTAAATAAGTAAATCAATGAAATATTCATTTATTATTTTCCATGCCATTCCACAATGGCTGGTATGTCATCATCTACAATTGCCTCAGCAGTGCTTTCTCTCTTCCAAAAACTTTTCACGAATCCTTTCTTGTTAAAATCAGTTCACACACTTTGCTTCCAGTGTAGAAAAAGTAATAGAGACCATACTGAATAGGGACCTTATTGAAGCAATAAGACAGATACAGACAAAATCTATGAAACAAAGCTTTTCAAGATCCTAGATAACACTCAACAAAAGACACTGATCCCAAGAGATAGGAAACAGATGAGGTGCATCTTACCTGACAAAAATCCTCCCACTGGTTTATTAAACTACTATTATTTAAAGTTACAAATTAGTTTAGCCCATGAAATAATAAATTTAAACCCCTAACTTTGTTTCTTTAATATTGAAGATATTTTCATTCATTCCTTGGGTAACCTCATCAATAAAAACTAGAGAGTGATTTAAGCATATGTTGATTTAATGATAAAATAGCTGAAGTCATTCATTCTGCAGCCAAAAAAATGCGTGTTGAACTGTAGAAAAAAATTACATTCAGATGACAATTAAACAGCTTCTGAGTATGAGTGATCTTCGAGGATTCTAACCTGAAACTCTTGGAAAAGAGCTTCCACATGAGTTGGCTTACAAAATTCAGCTTGCTTCTTATTACAATGAGCGTTGCATTTGCAAACTCAGGTTTCATCCCAGTATTAAATCATGACGCTTTTGCTGTGCAGAGGGCAAGAACAATTAGGAGCTCTTTCATTGAAATTAAAGACTTCATGACTCTGGGATTCTATTAGGAAATGATGCTCCTAGCTTTATACACTTAAATTATACTTTATATACTTTAAGTATACACTTAAGGGAATTATTAGTGGGCATTTTTATTTAGAAAAATCCCCCAAAGAAGAAAATATGCAAGACTTTGAATGTGTAAAGTTGCTTTCAAAAATGACAATTACATACAAGTTTCAAAACAAATACAAAATTATTTAAAATTTTTTGAAATTCTTTTTGGAATAAGCAGCTATCTATAAGGATACTTCAGCGAGGAGAGAAAAGGGGGGAGGCTAGACACTGGATTCTCTTCCCAGATTTGTCACTGGGTGTCTCTAAGGCTTGCAGCAAGGCAACTAGTCTAGCTATGCCTTTGTTTCTGCATTCTTAAAATGATAATTTTTTAATCCTCTCCCAATTAGGAAAGTCTATAACATTATGAAACAACCTAAGAAAGTCATGCCAAAGAATGAAACATAACTGCCAACAATGTCAAAATGTTTCACAGTTCTCAAACAATTACTCTGTCGTAGTGTTATGTGAGAAAAACAAAATGAGAAATTTGTAGTTTTCATTTTGAATTCAAATTTAAATAAATTTCCATAAGAAATAAATAAATAAATAAATAATTTCCTGAGCTAATAAATTCTAGATATTATAACGTATAAAAATGCTATTGAAGGATGAATTCAGTTGTAAACATTTTGTTTTTGTTAGAAACACACACATATACATATATTCCCAAATGATAAACATTAGTTAGAAATCTTAACCAGATAATAGTATGCATTTGACAGCATTTGTATTAATTCTTCTCTAAAGAATATAAAGAGAGGTGCCCACATTTCCACATACCTTGGCCAGCGTAAAATCCATTTGGAAATGGGTGGGGATTCAACTTCACTGCTTTCTCTGGTAGTGACTCAAGTATTGACACATTTACTTTAGATTCAAAAAAGCCATTATTTTTCATCAGTGAACATTTGGGGGTGGCTACTGCACAAATAAATGTACAGTTTCCAAAATCATTATAATCAATATTTTGATGTCTTAGAGTAAACAATCAGTAATTAAAAATTGATACATAAGCTTACAAATAAGACTCTGCAAATGATTTTTCAGCTTAATCATGAACATATTTTTACTCTCGTAAGGTCATTTTTTTGATTTACTATATATTTGAGCATGTCCCTTAAAACTCTTATGTTTCAAATAGCTATAAAGGGAATATATTTGTCTGGATAATTAATGCCAGCAACCCTCAAAACTTGGTAACGTAACACAATAAAAGTTAATTCCCTGCTGACATCCAATATCATGAGAGCCAACTAGCACTTTCGTTGGTTTCCTTCAGGCAGTAATTCAGGAGTCCAACCTTCTTCCATTGAGTGCCACCAGCCTCTGAAGAAGAGGAGAGGGAGTATATAAAAAAGGCCCATGGCGATTTCAGGGCCAGGCCTGGGGGTGTACTTCTCCCCTTTCCACACCTCATTCACTGGAAGCTACTCACAGGGTCTCAGCCTGATGCAGAGGATGGCTGGGAAATGTCATTTTCCTGACTGCCTAGGAAGAAGTAACAGATCAGAGAACATCTAGTCAGTCTCTAACACAAAGAATGCAATTTTAACATTTTAAAATCAATGGTGTTCCAGTATTCTCTCCTCAAATTTATGTTCCCTATTAGTCACTCTGGCATTCCCTAACTTGAGTCATTATATCTGCGGGGGGATAGGAGATCATGGCCATGCCAAGTATGGAACTGAAGCTAAAATCTCAATATAAGCCAAGTTCCTGTCAAAGCTAGAAGAAATCTATCCACTGGGGAAGAAAGATGACAAAGAAGTTTGTCTATATCAGTGTAGACCATGGGTGATCTATTTTTTTTTTAATTTAAACTATCTTTTTGCAATACTACATATCAATTACTCTTCAATAAAAAACAAAATTCATAAAAAGATGAATTGAAATGTTTTTTACATTAAATCTCTATGACTATATTATTATTGGCATTGAGAAATAAAATATGTTTGACTCATTAAAAAATGTCTATCCTTTTCTTTTTTTTTTTAATTTTTTTTTTTCAACGTTTATTTATTTTTGGGACAGAGAGAGACAGAGCATGAACGGGGGAGGGGCAGAGAGAGAGGGAGACACAGAATCGGAAACAGGCTCCAGGCTCTGAGCCATCCGCCCAGAGCCCGACGCGGGGCTCGAACTCACGGACCGCGAGATCGTGACCTGGCTGAAGTCGGACGCCTAACCGACTGCGCCACCCAGGCGCCCCATAAAAATGTCTATCCTTTTCAATGTCAGAATACTTTCTACTGATTTCATGACTTATCTTTATTACTTTCATTTCTTATTCTGGAAAGTGAGAGTGCAATGGGGAAGGAGGGGTGGAAAGAGAAGGGGAAGGTGAATACCAGTCAGAAAAGGAGTTGTTTCCAAATTCAAGTCCATATTGTACAAGCTAGGTGATGTTGGGCAAGGCAAATTACTCAGGTTCCTCTTCTGTAAAATGAGATAATACTACTACTCCATGGTTTTCTTTGAGAATTCATTTATATATGTAAAGTGCTTAGAACAGTGCCTGGTATAATGTAAATGTTAGCTACCAATATTAACATACTATGTGTTTTATAAATATGTAATATAAGATATCAAGATAATCTAAAATACTTGTAAATTTGCTGATATAAAACATTCATGCTCTTAGAAAGAGTTTTATCTTCTTATTCTGCATGTTTGCTTTTAAAAGTTTTGCTTGTTATGGAGCATGTCTCCTTACTAGTGTATTTAATATCTGAAGGCATCAGATACCCTTAAAGATGAATTAATAAACACAGATTTCAATATCCTCTTGTATAGTAAAAACGACTTACGATAGCTTCTTGGGACATACCGTTAGATCATCATTACTTTACCTTTTAATGTGGCTGAATAGAAGTTCATACTAGGAACAGAACCATAAACTTTCCTATTCTCTTGTGTTTGCACTATTAGGATTATATATTTTGAAGATTGTTTTTGCAGGAATAATTTAAAACCACATGACCTTTTTATTAGATTAGATGATAT
Source organism: Herpailurus yagouaroundi (assembly GCF_014898765.1). Classification (NCBI taxonomy): domain Eukaryota; kingdom Metazoa; phylum Chordata; class Mammalia; order Carnivora; family Felidae; genus Herpailurus; species Herpailurus yagouaroundi. The sequence goes on along the minus strand of NW_024412394.1, from coordinate 21,760,997 downwards.
GTAAGAATTTATCTGAAATCCACTTATCAGATCACAGATAAACGGAATAATTCTGTTTCTCCTTCATTGACTCATATATTTCCAGTGCCAGATGCCATAGACATTTTGTATCATTACTTTTGGTCGTGTATCTTTGTGCCTCGATGTTGGGTAAATTGGAGGAGGAAGGTAGTTCCTGGACACATCATTTGTACACTGAGATGGTTAGTAAGTATTCACCTCTACATGAGAGTACCTGCGAACTAAATGAACGTAGCCCACCAAGCCAAAACTAAAGAAATCCCTTAGGGCAAATCCTAGCCAGATGGTCAAAATGCCGATGGCCACTCCTATACTGCCTGGTGTGAGGAGAAATATGATGGAAAGGAGTCTGTGAAATGAAACAGGGATCTTATCTGGTTGCAGTTAGATTATCAAAAACAAATACCCTGTAAATTTATTACTAGAGTCCCCTTCAGGGGCCTTGAAAGAGGCCCATGCACATGAAAGATCCTGAACTTCAAGTTTTACTAGTGTTTGAGTAAATACACTTTTGGGTTAGGAGACTTCATAGCAGAATTTGATAATTCCCAGTGCAAAATCCAGATTTACTTGAACTGCCCCACAGTGTGATTTCCTGAAGATCAAGGCCAGGACGGTTTAATCGGCTCTTCACAGTGACAGGAACAATGCTCATTCTGGTGGATACTTAGCAATTACTTACCTAAGAGTATTAATTTAATTAATTTATTCGATTTCTTGATCTTGAAGCCAAACAGTTGTACATTTTGCTGTCAAGTAGCATACTCTGTTACAGCAGGAAAAGGAGAATTTTTGACTACCAGAGTAGACTGTTTTTTTTTCAGTTAAAAAAAATTATCAATGTTTTTATTTATTTTTTGAGAGACATAGAGAGACAGAGCGTGAGGCATGAGTGGGGAAGGGGTAGAGAGAGAGGGAGACACAGAATGCAAAGCAGGCTCCAGGCTCTGAGCTGTCAGCACAGAGCCCAATGCAGGGCTCGAACCCACAAACCGCAAGATCATGACCTGAGCCGAAGTCAGATGCTTAACAGACTGAGCCATCCAGGCACCCCATGTTTTTTTCCACTTTTAATTCTTATTTGTGCACTGTGATTTGTATAGGCATTAGAAGCTCTTCATGGTTTTTGGCTGAATGAATTGCTTGGTACTGAGCCATAAATGTCAACTGTGTATTTCTATGTTTACCTGTAGATAAACAGTTGAGCAGTATTGTTAGGATACTCTGCAGAATAATTTAAAAACTACATTTAAGACTTTTACTGCTGGGCCACCTGGGTGGCTCAGTCGGTTGAGCATCCAAATTCACTCAGGTCATGATCTCATGGCTCCTCAGTTGGACCCCCACGTTGGGCTCTGTGCTGACAGCTCAGAGCCTGGATCATGCTTCGAATTCTGTATCTCCCTCTCTTTCTGCCCCACCCCACTTGGACTCTGTCTCTCAAAAATGAATAAATGTTAAAATTTTTTTTTCAAATAAAAAAAGACTTCTAGTGCTATTGTTCTATAGACTTTGATTTTGGAAAGTGCTCAAGAATGTTTAAATTTGTTCTCCAGATCTCATTTGAGATTATAGCTTATTAAAAGTTTAAAATCTTTGGGGCGCCTGGGTGGCGCAGTCGGCTAAGCGTCCGACTTCAGCCAGGTCACGATCTCGCGGTCCGTGAGTTCGAGCCCCGCTTCAGGCTCTGGGCTGATGGCTCAGAGCCTGGAGCCTGTTTCTGATTCTGTGTCTCCCTCTCTCTCTGCCCCTCCCCGTTCATGCTCTGTCTCTCTCTGTCCCAAAAATAAATAAAAAACGTTGAAAAAAAAAGTTTAAAATCTTTGAGAAAGTCATAAAATATATTAATAAGATTTATAAACTATTAATGTGGCTAGGAATAAGTTTAATCTGTTAATGCCTGATATTATTTCTAATTTCTTCCTTCCCCCCTCCCATTCTCTCTTTCTGTTTGCCTCCCTTCCCTCCCCTCCCCTCCCCTCCCCTCCCCTCCCCTTCTTCCTTCCTTCTCCTCCCTCCCTCCTTCTTTCTCTTTTTATTTCCAGACAATATCAGCTGTCGAACAGATATTGGCCGGTCATTGGCTTCTGTCACTTAATAAGTCCTTGCTCCAAAAGAAGTTAATTCTCTTATAGAAAAATCAGACTTCCTTGATTTGTTATAAATAAATAAATTTTCTGGAAAGTGATGGGTTCAGTGCATGTATTTTGAGCAGTCATCCATACTAAGTGATTAAAGATATTTTAATATAGATTTTTATATATTAAAAATCTATTTTTACCAAAGATCTACAAAGATATTTAAAAATGAGAAGTATCTGATACTTGTATATCTTCACTGGGGGTCCTATTCATGAAAATAATTGACATACCTGATACAGTATTTCTGATGAATCAAGATTCTTTAAATGGTGTTCAAAAAATAATGAAAGGACAAGTGTCCAAGATATAATGAACAAATTGTTCTTGTTTCTTTCTGGGATAAATCTTAGATCAGTTTTGCAGAGACTCATTGGGAGTTAGGAAGGAGTTGTTTCTTCTTCAGACCAGGATGTGAGCATTCAGAGAATAACTCACATGCATGAGACCTCTTTACAACTTTCCTTTCCTTTAAAACTTTCCTGTATATAGGAATTAGTTCTACAGAACAGACTTCCTCAAAGTACTTACCTTTAGCCCATACATGCCAAGGATGTTGTTACCACTGTTGATATGGTCGTAGGTAGTTAAAATAGAAAAGTTGGTTGACTGGACATTTTATTTTGTTCATATCACCAAAAGTCAGATGCTATGTTTTCTCATGGGAAACTTCTTTAAAAATATCTCTGCTCTGGGAATGGTTTTGGAATTCACACACCAAGGTTAATACAGAATGTCTTGAACAGTATTAGAGCTATTATTTGTTTTTAAATTTTTTAACATTTATTTATTATTGAGAGACAGAGAGAGACAGAGCATGAGCAGGGGAGAGGCAGAGAGAGGAGGAGAAACCAAATCCAAAGCAGGTTCCAGGCTCCCAGCTGTCAGCACAGAGCCCAATGCGGGGCTCGAACCCACAAACCGCAAGATCATGACCTGAGCTGAAGTCAGACACTCAGCCAACTGAGCCACCCAGGCACCCCAGTATTATAATTATTTTAAACACATGACAGAAGTCATGCTGTGAGAATTCTGAAATGTGAAATAATAATTCTGTCTGCAATCATATCTTAGATAATAAAAATAGGTAATGTCCACTCCTTGTATCCAATCTTGATTTTTCACAAATCTAAAAATAGCAATTCTCTCTTGGAAAATAGAAATTCAGCATCAACATTTACTAAAATGAATGAGATTTGGGGCACCTGGATGGCTCAGTCAGGTAAGCATCCAACTTCAGCTCAGGTCAAGATCTCATGGTTTTCGGGTTTGAGTCCCGCATTGGGCTCTGTGCTGGCAGCTCGGAGCCTGGAGCCTGCTTCAGATTCTGTGACTCCCTCTCTCTCTGCCCCTGCCCTGCTCATGCTCTCTCTCTCTCTTTCTCTCAAAAATAAATAAAATATAAAATAAATAAATAAAACGAATGAGATTTGATACAAGAAGGGTTCAATTTAAGCAAGTTAGGTGGAATTAGATGTCAGTGTAGAAAAATAAGTTCAATATTTTCCTTTTTATTTCTTTTTCACTACCCAACCCTCAACTATGTCAGAGTTAAAGGAAATGAATTAAACCTTTAACAGGTGTTTTGCAAATGCCAAACATCAACAGAAGCCAGTATTCACTCTTTTAAAAAATAGCAAATTTGTTACTTATTTTCTGGTTTAACAGGAAGAATATATTTATCATATGGCAGACAACTAAAAAACCAAGAAAGAACAAAAATATCCCATTTAAACTACCAGTTAGAGGAAACTACTATTAACATAGTGATGTATCACTTTATAGACATTTGTGTGTATAAGCACATGAAAACATTGGTACTTTGCAGATATTTGTGTATGCATGCTTTTGAGAGTGTTGCTATTTAAAAAATTGATTCATACTCTTTTTGTAATATTATTTTTTCATTTAATTCCAGGAGATAAGCTGTCTTTGCTTTATTCACTGATGTATCCTAGTGCCTGATACATAGTAACCATCAACAATTATTTATTGAACTCACTGGTACAGTATGACTTTTATTCGTGTATCAGTATTTTTTGAATATATTATACTTAATGGCTGTATGGCAGTGCATTATAGCTTAAATGGTAAGCATACTACTGCTGGGAATTTAGATTTTTTTCCAATTTTTGATGCATAAAATTCCAGGACACCTTTTGTTCATGATTCCTTTTTCTGTACAACTTTGATTATTTGAAACAAATTTAAAGAACTAGATTTATTTGAAATTCTCCGTGTTAAAAAAGCTTCTATAAAAAATTGACTCCTACGCCTCCTTCATGGAAATAGTATTTTCGGGGCGCCTGGGTGGCGCAGTCGGTTAAGCGTCCGACTTCAGCCAGGTCACGATCTCGCGGTCCGTGAGTTCGAGCCCCGCGTCAGGCTCTGGGCTGATGGCTCAGAGCCTGGAGCCTGTTTCCGATTCTGTGTCTCCCTCTCTCTCTGCCCCTCCCCCATTCATGCTCTGTCACTCTCTGTCGCAAAAATAAATAAACGTTGAAAAAAAAAATTAAAAAAAAAAAAAAAGAAATAGTATTTTCTATTTCCTTTGATGGACCCTCCCTCTGATATTCTCATCCAGAAGGTATTAGAGGGATTGGCCCCATCTCTGAAGCCATTCTCTGGGCCACAGTGAATGGGCCATGACTCAGGAATGGATACAGAATTTAATTCTAGCCATTGAGGTGAGAAATATTGACTATTGGGAAAATAATTTCTTGGCTCCTTTGTGGAAAGGAGAAAGAATACAGCTATGAGAATTATTGTGTATTGGGGTTAACTTTAGGGTAAACACTACTGAAGCAAAGACATGGCAGAAAGAATCTGGATTTTTGTGCCCTGGGGCTAGTTCTCACTTGAAGCTTGACCTAACTTGGAAATTTTTAGTACCTGAACTGAAAAATTTCTTCCTTTCTCACTATGAGGTAAGTTTGCTATTTGCTATAATATAAATATCCTGATACAATGATAATTCCTCACAGCATAAAAAGAGATAATTTTCCCCAAATCTACTCAGTATTGGTTGTCATTATATATTGGCTGATTTCATAGGAAGCACATTATATTTCACAATGTTTTGTGTTTTATACAACTGCTAGTGAAGTCGAATATTTTGCTTATGATCATTAGCACTATTTAATTCTTGTATGGTTCTAATTCCTTGTAAGGCATTCCAAACACTTAGGTCCCATGAGATACATCAATATCCTTTTGTTTATTTTAATCCTTTATTTTGGAATAATTTTAGATTTGCACAAAAATTGCAAAGATATTGCAGAGGGTTCCCGTATGCTCTTCAGTCTTCTTTCCCTGACATCAACATCTCACAAAATCATGCTGCATTTGTCAGAACTAAGAAATAAACATTGGTACAGTACTATTAACTAAATTACAGACTCTTTTTGGGTTTCAACAGTTTTTCCATTAATGTTGTTTTTCTGTTCCACGATCCAATCAAAGTTATATTTAGAACATTTATTCTTGTTCGTGAATTTCTCTCTGAAGGTCTTCAAATTCTTGCAATAGAATTTCACTTGCTTAAGTCCATCGTGAACATACAAACTGCTAAGTGATTTTTAACATTAAGCTAATTTGAGAAAGAACTTCCTATGATAATGCATTCATTATTTTTGTTTTTATTGTCTTGTCTGTAATAACACTCAGCGAGTATCTCGAATGATACAGAGAAGACTGACTCCGTGTTTGGCTAATAAATAGGCTGATTCTAAGTTGTGTACCATAAGTACACATGGTACTTGAGTACTCATGTACCATGAGTACCATAATTTCGGAGGTCACCTCCAAATTTGCATTTGCTTTGGAATAAGAAGAGCTCAATTTCAAATACTAGAACATGTACCCGCTGTGTATGATTGTGGGCAACTTACTTAAATATCGACTTTGGGTTCCTTGTGTGTAAACTCTCACTGGATTAGGCATTCCAAACGTAACATGCTGAACTAGGAATATTCGATTCCTCCTCCCTCCTCTTCCTTGTGCTCCCAGCTGTTGCCTCTTAGAGAACAGTACCCCTTCAATCCTCTGGAAGCCCTGTAGGTGTCATGCACTCATTCCTGTCTTCCACATCCTCCACATGTGGCCCGTCACCGTGTCCACCCCCCACCCACAGCTGACTTTCCCAAGAGACCTCAAATGTATCAATTTCTTTGCTTCCACTATTAACATCCCAGTTCACGTGATTTTCACCTCTTATTTGGATTACTGCAACAGCTTCCTCATTATCCTTTCTGATTCTAATTTTACTCTTATAATCCATTCACCACAATGTACTCAGGTGCTATTTAAAAAATGTAAATCACGGCTTGATTTTTTAACTTAAAATTTTTTACTTAAAAATTATTTTACTTAAAAATTTCCAATGGCTTCTCACCTCCCTTAGAATAAAATCTGATTTCCTTTTTGCTGTCTGAAAATCGCTGTACAAGCTGACTCCTGACTTCCTCCTAATAATCTCCCATTATTCTTCCCTTCACTCAGGAGGGAAGCTGCACTGGCTTTTGGTTTGTTTCTTGAACAAGCTTCGCTTTGTGCACCCTTAGGGCCTCTTGTCCTTGCTATTTTCTCCCCTGGAATATGTTTCCCTTAGACTATTTCAAGGCTGGATTTTTTTCTTCTTCTTGTTACTGAAGATCACTTCCAGCTTAAAGAGGTCCTTCCTGTTTGAAATTTTTGTGGTGTATATTTTTACATTTATTTTCTCTTTGTCCGTCTTATGCCTTTAAAGTGTAAGCTCCCTGAGAGCAGGAAACGTGTCTTTGTTTTGCTCTTTGGTGCTAGTATAGTGAGTGGGACCTAACAAGCTCTCAACAAATGTTTGCTGACTGCAAAATGAAGGATAAAATGATGCCAGTTTAACATTCTGCTGAAGTTGGGAGGAGAAAAGGGAGAGAAAATACGACTTTAAAACATGTATTTAACGGAGACTCTTGCCTACTAGATTTTTTTCATGACATATCTGGAATGACCTAAATTGGTACCTTATGGCTAATTAATGAGCTTCCCTTCTTGGAAAACACTCACATTTTCCAAATTTGTATCAGTTGTGAACAAACAAGGAATTGCTAAGTGATTCAGTTCCAGGAAACACTCTTTGTCAATCAGCAATTAGGGGGTTTGCACATGTAAGGAAAAAGTGTGTGCTTTTGAGGCTGTGGATTTGGTGGTCAGCTCAGGCATTTTGTTCCAAAAATATAAAAATATAAACAGCATGATGTGGTCCTTTCATTAGCACGTGTTCTTGATAGCAGCCATAATGGAATATGTGATTGTAGTGTTTCAGCTAAAATATACTTTTCATTTGGATGCTATTCCTTTCTGGGAAATCTTGTTTATGTTCTATGGATTGTTAACATTTTAATATTGAAACTGAATTCTAATCCCTACTATTTAATTGTTTACTTATATACTTTTAGATTTTAATTTTTTTAACATTTATTGATTTTTTGAGACATAGAGTCAGAGTGTGAGCAAGGGAGGGGCAGAGAGAGAGGGAGACACAGAATCGGAAGCAGGCTCCAGGCTCTGAGCTGTGAGCACAGAGCTGGACGCGGGGCTCGAACTCACAGACTGCGAGATCATGACCTGAGCCGAAGTCGGACACTTAACCAACTGAGCCACCCAGGCGCCCCAACTTATATCCTTTTAGATTTTAAAAGAGGCTTTCATGCTGGTTCCTGCAGCTATTGTCTGCCTCAAAAATACCCCTGTACCCTACCCCCAATACATGTGTATAGGCATCTTTAATATATTTAATCTATTTTGGTTTCCATGAACACTGGTAGGTAATTAACAGTGTTTGATTTTTGAGAGGATGTTGGCCTGGAGACTTCTTCTGTATCCACTAGCTATCAGGCCTTGTGCCATGCACTGACAATATTGGGTGAGAAAAAATAGAAGTATTTTCTGCTCTCATGTAGCTTATAGATAATAGGAGGAAGTAGGCATTTCTCACAGGAGCACATGAATATCCATCCAACCACAGTGGAGGACATATGCTGTGAAGGAGCAGTTCAAGCTGCTCTTAGTTCTGAGAGGCAGGGGCTGGCCAATGGTAGCAGATGTACTTGCTGAGGAAGTTGACATTTGTCTGAGACCCATAAGTGCAGATGGGAGGTACTGAGTAGATGGGGTGTGGAATGGGGTAAGGTGGACATCAAGGGCTGTGGGAGGTGTGGAGAAATTTCCAGGCCGAGACTAGTATGTGCAGTAGCTTTGAGGAGTGATGGAGGCACGAACTAGGATTGCAAAGCGAGCAGATATGTTCAAGAGAGAAAGGAAGAGGAAGCTTCCTGTCAATAAGAACCTGAGAGGCTCAGAGAAATAGATGAGAGACATCACTGAGTGCTGGGCCTGGGGACATGGGGTGGACATGTGTGTGGATATAGTAGGGAATTTTATTTGAGGTCAGCCTTGCCCTGATGTCCATTAGATATTCTATTAAAACTTTCATACACGGGGTCTAATCATGATAAAAACATCAGACAAACCCAAATTGAGTACATTCTAAAAATAACTAACAAGTATTATTCATAACTGTGACCCATCACAACTGTGCCCATCACGTGTCATCGAAAACAAGGGAAGTCTGAGAAACTGACAGAGCCAGGAGGAGTCTGAGGGGATATAACAAATAAATGTAAAATGGTATCCTGGTGGGATTTTGGAACAGAAAAAGAACGTTAGGTACAAACTAAGGAAATGTGAATAAAGTATACACTTTAGTTCATAATAATTTATCGGTACCGGTTCATTAATTATAACAAATGTATTTATATTAACGTGAAGATGTGAACAAACTAACATCTTTGCTACACATCTTGATTAACTCAACTAAATTTTCTTACTTTAAATTTTGTATTCTACTCATGGTAAGCCATTTTCAGTTCTCTCAAGTCGGGCTATCTCAGACATTTATTCTCCTCAGTTCTTCCGTCTACCAGAACATATTTCTGTCTTTTCTGGGCCATAGTAACTCCTACTCATCCTTCAAGGTTCAGCTTTTGTGTTGCTTCCTCCGGGAGGCCATCTGTGATTTCCTCAGACTGGAGTGGGCTCCCTATTCCCTCATAGCAACTTGTGCCTCATGGATTACATCACTCATCACATTACCGTGGGGCTAACAACTTACTGTCTGTAAGCTCCTTCAGCACAGGGGTTCATATTTATGTTTCTGTACTCAATGTCCATCACGATGCTTGCACCTACTTCAAGACATTCTAGAAGAGTTTGCTGAATGAACCCCTGAATAAAAGCTGCTAATTCTTTTAGGCTACCTTGAATCACAATGCTACAGAAATACCCAGGAATAACTTCTAAAAAAACATCTCTTGTTCATCTTGAGATGTTGTGATGAGGCAATTTTGGTTATAAAACTCAATAGCTCTGTGAGGTTATTGAATGGATCAATTGATATCCTGGAGTTGGTGTTACAATGGCTTTTAGTCTTCTTCCAAAATGAAATAAGATGGAGAATAAACCACCCTCTTCCTCTCCTCCCAGATGGAAATTGAGAACAAGGGTATTTGGCAAAGTTTATTGTGGACTTGGATAATTATCTCCAAACTCCTTTTTTTTTTTTTTTTTTGAAGGGATCCACCCTTGAGAAGTACAGTTACTGCTCTATTTAATGATGTGACTCACTATATCAGAGGAGGCAGAGGTACCACCCAAATTACAAAGCAGCCAGGAGGCAGTTGGGAAACTTTTGTGCTACTTTATGAATTCAAGCTATCTGACAAGTCTGATAATTTGTCTTTGCCCTGGAGAGAAGTGTCCTTTGTCCACCATTCTGCCTGGGTCATAAGGGCCCTATGGGACTTGGGCCACCAGCTGGCTTTTGTCCTCAACTCACACAAGAGCCATGTTTAGGAAAGGAGGGCTGTGCTTCTCATCAACTATGTTGCTGAAACCCCCTCCCCTTCCTTGAGTATTATACACATAGAATGAATCCAGTTTATGGTACTGTGCTGGTAGGTTGAGAATGGGTAGGGAAAGTGGTCGGAAATTGTGAATAGGAAATTGAGTGTTTCCAAAAATAGAATGGAGAGTCTCATGGGGGAATGGAGAGAGTCATAGGGGAGCCAAGAAAGAGTTATATTGGAGAGTGCACAAAAAAGGAGACAGAGGGTAGGGCCTAATTTTTTAGAATTCTCCCCTTGGGCCATAAAAGTGAATGTAGTTTGCATTGTTTCCTCTGGAACCCACAAGAAGATAGCAGTGCATACGTAGGGGACTTTGGAGTGTGGCAGGCTGTGAGCCGCTCAACTGACAATGGCTCATGGCTGGAGGTGGGTGTGGGAAAGAAGAGAGCAATGAGGAGCAGGGCAAGGGAGTTTGCAGTAGGTGCCCATGGAAGGTAACTCTGCAAAGAGGTGGGAATGATGTTTGCATTAAATAATAATGAATCTGTTAAAGTCCAAATTGGCATAAATCAATACTGAACCTTCGTCCTTTATCATTTTACATAAGAATAGAAATGAAAGCCAAGATGAACATGCCAAATGAAATTAAGAAACTTTGGGCAGCCTATATTCTTTTTTTGACTTCTATAAGGATTCTTATATTGGCTTTCAACTATGCATTACCAAATTCACATATCAACGTACTACTTACTACTTAGAACATGAAGTTGTCTAAATTGAGACTTCATTTCCTGGAATATACATTCCAGGAAAATGATCAACACTGATGAGTAAAAGCAGTACTTTAACATTAATCTTTGTAGAAGAGAACCTGCACCAATGGGCAGAAAATTGTCCATTTGTGTAGTGTTTGGCTTCTAATTGGCACCATTCAAAGATGGATCTTGCTAGTTGGGAGTCAAGAAGAAACAGGAAAAGACCAGAGGTAGAGGTCACGTTTGGGGTTTCAATGAGGTTAGTCTTCCAGAGGATATATTTTCAGATTTCTCTTATGAAGCTATAGCTTTTCTTAGAATTAACCTGTCCCATCCAGCCCCAAAGTAATTGCACTCTTTTTCTCCTTATCTTCTCCATGAAGTGTGAACATGTAGACACCATCTCTGTAGAGAGAGGTTCTCCTGACTTGGGCCCTGCATTCTGTATTCTTCTCCTGCCTGTGTGATCAGTCTTTCTCAGTCACCTTCTTTCCTCTTAGGCTAAAATGTTGTTGTTTCTCAAGGTGCTGACTTTGGCCTTATTCTCTTTGTACCCTATATACCGTTCTTGGCCTCTTTGCTTAAATTCTCAGCTATCCATAGATGCCTCTAAATGCATGATCTAGTCTGAACCTGCCTCTTGAGAGCTCCACTGGAATTTCTGACTGCTTTTGAGATATTTACATATGAATACTACATAGGTCCTCAACACAACTCATTCTTCATAGAATTTATCATCCTTATACCACATCTTCAAATTATTCCCCTTCTTAAATTTCTAATTTCATTTGCTGATACTATTATTCAACTAGTCCCTAAGCCAACAAGGTAGAGACAGAACATTCATTCCCTTTCACCTTCTACATCTAATCTGTCACCAAATCACATTGATTCTACTTCCTGTATCTTTTCCTCTGTATTTTAAAAATTCTATAATTAAAACATAATTATTATTAAAAATGATGCAACTTGGAAGTATAAGGAGTAGAAAGATAACATTCCCCTTCCATTTCTCTTGTCCATAAATCTGAGCCTGCACAATGAAACTCTGTCTACATTCTAAAGAAATAGCTTCCCATCAGCTAGCCTTTGGGTCTAAAGGTATCCACACTCACAGCACAATCTGCTCAGGTAAGATGTGCTCAGAGAAGCAGACCACACAGCCTCAGAATGTGGATTCCGGTTAATTCTGTGTCTTTGTTATCCAAAGCATGATGTAAAAGGGTGATCATAGACTTTAGGTGGCCATGTTGTGTTGACCACTGAAGGAAGAAGAGAGGGTATTCTAGCCTGATGGAGAGGGGGTGCAGCTTGAGGAGGGCAAGTGGAGCCTGCAAAAGTGCAGGTTCTGAGACAGGGGAACCTCTTGCTTAAGGGCAGTTCTAGTTCCTAGGGTAGTACCAGGTTTCATGTGAATTAATTCAGAAATTGGGCAAGGCTGAGACTACAGATCATTTAATTTCTTCATGAAATATTTGAATTGTTACTATTAACTGGATCCTATACATGTACTGAAGAAACAACTAGTTAACAAGACACGGTTCCTGCCTTCAGGGAGTTCTCATTCATAGAGGGTACCATCTATTTTCATGTAGGTCTTCTGCAGTGGGGCTGTGTAGGCAGAAACTTACATATTAATTAATATTTATAATTTAGTGGTGACTATTTCTAGAAATATTCTAAACACATGCCATATTGCTAATATCAGAATAAAATTTTGTAGTTATAGAGGTTAAAGTAAACTTATAGTCTATTGTTACTCTTTTTTAAATTTTTTTAAAAATTTTTATTCATTTTTTGACAGAGAGAGTACATGGGCGAGGGGCAGAGAACAAGGGAAACACAGAACCTGAAGCAGGCTCCAGGCTCTGAGCTGTCAGCACAGAGCCCAATGTGGGGCTTGAACTGACTAATTGCATGATCATGACCTAAGCTGAAGTGGGCCACTTAACTAACTGAACTACCCAGGCACCCCTATTCTATTGTTATTCTTAGATAAATTTGATCTTCAAGTGAAACGGCTTTGGAGGCCACTGAAGTCCATTATTTAGATTGTACTGCCCTCTGGTGGTTAAACTACAGTTTTATTTATTTATTTATTTATTTATTTATTTATTTATTTATTTTTCAGTTTATCAGAGGTTCCCTGGAAAGACCCATGAGTCTTTTCTTTACCATGAGATTTTTGACATTCTTAATTTTCTCATTAAGACTTATTTATTTACTACTTGCTTATTTAAAGTTATTTAAATTCCAGTTAGTTCACATACCAGGTAATATCAGTTTCAGGTGTACAATATAGTGATTCAATACGTCCATACAACTTGCAGTGTTCATCACAAGTGCCCTCCTTCATCCCCATCACCTATTTAGTCCATCCCCCCCACCCACCTCCATTCTGGTAACCATCAGCTTTATTTTTCATTTCTTACTGTTTTCTTGAACAGATTCTATTATTTTTGAAACTGTGTTAAAATTACACAAAATAACTACCTTGTGGAGAGTTTCAAACAATACTCTGAGAATCCCAGAACTGATTCCAATGAGATATTGGGAAAAAAGCCTGATTAAAGGAGTTTAAAATTTATCAGAAAAAAAAATAACATTAAAGAATGGTGCAGAAACTGGAATAATCCACCTAAAAAGGGGAACTTCTTGATAAGATATAAACACAAAGAGTATTATAATACAAAAGGTATTAAAGAGATACTTTAATCTCCTTAAAGATACTTAACGATACTCCTTAAAGAAGTATACTGTACACCTGTATACTTCTAAGAAGGTGGTACCACCATTAAAATACATATGTGATATAGAGCCAAAAAAATCGAGAGACAATCATAATAATTTTTTTTGTATTACAAATATAGCATTTCAAGGCTATTGGTCTACATATCGAATGATATTAGAACAATTAGCTCATTGGAAAACCAAATTTAAATTTATACCTCACAGCTTAGATGCAAATACTTTCTTGACGTATTGAAATTAAAGTGGGAAAATGCAACTAGGAAAAGTACAGGCAGATAATTACATGATCTTAGGTCGCTAACGGCCTCTGGTGTGACACCAAAGTCAGAAATCTAAAGAGAAATTTTTGTAGGTTTGGTTAGAGTAGATGACATTAACAAACAAACATAAAGATGGAAAAAAAGGCAATATATGGTAGATAAAGGTACTGTATAACAGTGTTATGTAAAGAACTTCCAATTTCATAAAACGTTGGAGAAGGAAACAAAGCCAACTCATAAAGAACAATTAAAGGTCAATGAACAAAAAATGTCCTTTCTATTTTGTAATTAAAACAATACAAATGAAAAATAGCACTGGGAGATTATTTGTCACATACCAATATTCCAGTGATGAAGTATAAAATAATGTAAACTTTGTGGCAGATAGTAAGTCATTGTACATTACAATGTAAAACATGAACATAATTTAAACACAATTCTAATTATAGCAATTTTCTAAGAAGACAGTCACATTACTCAGCAAAAATATATACTTTGGTGGTGTTTATAAAATTGGCCAAATTGTATTTTTCTTTTCTTTTTTTTTAGGTTTTTATGCATTAATCTGAATTCCTTTATTAATTCAACTAATCTTTACTGAGTGTCTACTGTTTATCAAGAATTGTGATAAATGCTAGGGATACAATGCACAAGACAGACACAGCCTCTGCATTTGGAAGGTTTTTTTTTATCACTTTAAAAATTACAATAGGGAGGCGCCTGGATGGCTCAGTCAGTTAAGTGTTTTGACTCTTGATGTTAGCTCAGGTTATGATCTCACTGTTGTGGGATTGAGACCCATGTTCTGCTTTGAGAGGACAGAGCCTGTTTGGGATTCTCTCTCTCCCTGTCTCTCTTCCTTTCCCCTACTTTCTCTCTCTCTCTCTCTCCCTCCCTCCCTCTCTCTCTCTCTCTCTCTAAGTAAATAAATAACTGTTTTAAAAAATTAGAATAGGAGAACCACGGATATCTCAGTCAGTACAGCATGCGACTCTTAATCTTGGTGTTGTGAGCTCAAGCCCCACATTGGGAGTACACATTACTTAAATAAATAAAACTTAAAAAAATTAGAAAAAAAGCAATATAATTACTTAAACTTACTTTGGAAATAGCTTTAAAGGGTTAATTACATCTTTATGTTGTTTGTAGAATATTGACATTATTAAAGTTACAAAGCATGAAAAGTCTCTGCAAACCATTATCAGTAGGCTTTATAGGATTTTGTGTTATGATTATGTATATGGATGCCTATTTCTCTCCTTTAAGGCATTAATCACTGTCACTACTTTACCCAGAGTTTTCACATAGGAATTTCTTAGTAGATATGTGTTTTGGGGATGAGACAAAACTGAAAAAAAAAATTTGATTTAAGAACAAAGGAATCGTGACAAATAATAATTCAGATTTTACTCTAAGTGTTATCTTAGCTCCAAACACATACCTATCAACTAGATATTCTATACCCTGGATTCCTTCTCTGTAAAAAACCATTAGTAAACATTAATCTTGTGGGCAAGTTTATAATTTATGGTCTCGGATAGCCCACCTTTTTCATTTTGCACGTTCTGTCGGTCATCTTACACAGGGATCACATCATACTCAATGGACTTCTTGCTTCTGAGAACAGGTAGAAAGATTTTAGTCTTTGCTGACGTTCACTTAGAGAATCGTTTTTGCTAAGTCACTTCTGTTGAAGATTTTCCTTCCATTCTGTTTTATGTTCAGAATGCTCCATGACAGTTTTACAACGTAAAGAAAATATGTGGTGTTCCAAGGTATGGGCATTTGGCCTATGGTCTTTACCTTTTCATTTATAGTCAATGGGCCCTGCACTTAGAGACAATGGAGGAATACTTTAAAACACCCTTTAAGGGCGCCTGGGTGGCTCAGGGCTGAGCATCTGACTTCGGCTCAGGTCATGATCTCACGCTTCGTGAGTTCAAGCCCTGCATCAGGCTTGCTGTTGTCAGTGCAGGGCCCCCTTCGGATCCTCTGTCCCCTTCTCTCTCTGCCCCTCCCCCGCTCATTCTCTAACTCTCTCTCTCTCTCTCTCTGTCTCTCTCTCTGTCTCTCTCAAATAAGATAAATGAACATAAAACCCCACAAAAACTCTCTTTAGAAGTTGGGATGTAAGCTGAGAAAGATTTCTTGGTAGGGAGAACCACCATCCCACTTCCTTTGGAAGATGATTATAATATGCCCCTGAGGCAGCAGCAAGGGGGTTCCTGATTAAACATTTCATGCTAATGTATGTGTGTGTGTGCGCGCGCGTGTGTGTGTGTGTGTGTGTGTGTGAGTGTATCACTGTGTAGGTGTATACAAACTTGAGCAATCATTGATTTGGAGAAGTGCTGGCTGACTGACTATATAGCTACACCAGGTCTGCATATGTATCTGCATTCCAAACATGTGCTTCCTATTCTGAGACCTTAGTGAAACATGATCCTCTGGGAATCGGTAAGCAAAAATGTCAGAAAGCTTCACAGCATATATGATTGATCGATTGAACCACAGTAAATCCTCTTAGTTCCTCTCTGTTATTTCTGGTTAAATTTGACTATCACAGGAAGAATCCTGCTGCTTTACTGGAGAGGAATTCTTTCTCGCCAAGTGAAAGGACTATTATCAGGAACTGTTAGTTGTTTTGAGAGTCATCCTTAATAAATCTACCTATTCTTTTAATGACAGAAAAATTTGGACTCCCTTTGAGGGAGAATTTTCCAATATTTGTTAAAATTTTAAATAAGTGTATGTTATGACTGGTCCATTTTGTTTTTAGGATTCTGACCTGTAAAAATATGAACATGTGGGAATAGTTAGACATATGATTAAGGATTTTCATTTTGGTATTTTTGTGATAGCAAAATACAAAGACAAATCAATATAAATGCCTATCGATAGGAGGATAAATAAATAAATTTTATTATATTGGAATACCATGTACTCTTACAATGGGAATTAAAGAGGTATTTTTAACTGACCTGAAAAGCTATCCATACTCATAGGTTGTGAAGTGAAGAGGGAGATTTTAAAAATATGTATCCACTGAAAACCTTGTAAATAAGGTTTACTTGTAAATAAGAACCTAATAAATGAGTTCAGCAAGATTGCAGGATATAAGATCAGTATATAAAAATCAATTGCATTTCTGTACGTTATTGATGAAAAATCTGGGAATTAAATTAAGAAAGCAATTCCACTAACAATAGAATCCAAGAGAATAAAGCTACTTGGGAGTAAGTTTAGCAAAAACAAAACAAAAAAAAAACAAAAAAAACAAACAAAAAAAAAACACAAAACAAGGCTACACTTGAACTACACTAAAAACTACACAATATAGCTTAAAAAAGTTAAAGAATATCTAAGTAAGTGGAAAAGCATCATGTTCATAGATTGGAAGACTTAATATTGATAAAATATCAGTATTTCTCAAACTGATCTACAGATTCAATAAAATTCCTATCAAAATCCCCATTGATGCCTTTTTTTTCTTTGCAGAAATTGGCAAACTGAACCTAAAATTCATACAGAAATATAAGGAACCCAGGCTAGCCAAAAAATGTTCACAAAGGAATAAAGCTGGAGAACTCACACTTTCTGATTTCAAAACTTACTACAGAGCTGCAACAATCAAGACAGCGTAGTATTGTAAAATAAACGTCTAGATCAACAGAGTATAATTGAGAGCTGAGGAACAAACCCTTACCTTCATAGTCAATTGATTTTCAACAAGGTGCCAACACAATTCAATGGGGGAAAAGACTCTTTTCCGCAAATGGTGCTGGACAACTAGATACCCACATTCAAAAGAATGAGTTTGGGCCCTATTCTCACTCCATTTGTGAAATTTGAGCTCAAGATGGATGAATGAATAAAGTGCAAGAGCTAAAACGTGAAATCTTAGAAGATAATACAAGAACAAATCGTTATGATTTTGGGTTGGTCAATGATGTCTTAGATAAAACCAAAAAAGCACAAGCCATAAAAGAAAAACAAAAGTTGGACCTCAGAATTAAAAACTTTTGCTTCAAATAGTACCCTCTATGAAGTGAAAAGACAACTTACAGATGGGGAGAAAATATTTGCAAATCATATATTGAATAAGAGACTTGTATCCAGTATATATGAAGAATTCTTGCAACAAGAAAACAACCCAATTAAAATTGTCAAAGGACTTGAATAGAAATTTCTCCAAAGATGATAGAAGAATGATTAACATGCACAGGGATGTATGTGTAACAACATGAGTCATTAGGGAAAAGGTACATCAAAACCACAATGAAATACTACTTCATGAGTACTATAAAGTCTACAGTCAAAAAGGCAATAGCAAGTACAGATGAGAATAGGGAATTAGAACTCTCGTATATTTCTGGTGGGAATGTCAAAGGCGGCAGCCCCTTTGGCAAATACTTGGGCAGTTTATCAAAATGTTAAACATAGAATTACCACAGGGTCCAGCAATTCTGCCTCTAGGTATCTACCCAGGAAAAATGAAAACATGTTTACCAAAGACTTGTACATGAATGCGCAGAGTAATATTATTCATACGAGACAAAAAATGGAACAACCGAAATATGCATCCATTGATGAATGGATAAACAAAATATGTTAAATCCATACAATGGAATACTATTGGTCAACAAGAAGGGTCCACATACTGATACATGTAGCAATGTGGATACATTTCCAAAACATTCTTCTGAATGAAAGAAGTCAGACACAGAAGACCGCATACTGTGTCAAGGTATGTAAATTTCCTCTTAATAAAGTGGTTAAAAAAACATGTATAATAAGATTCTAGTTCTGTTTAACAGCACATATATATCTAGGTGCTTAAATACCTCTATCTGTTTTACTTAAATATATGTATATGTATTTAAATAAGCATGGAAAAATATGGGGTCACAAACATTCAGTAAACTGTTAATGGTTTTTCCCAGGGGAGGGAGGAAGAAAGGTTGAGAGACAAGTATTCATATCCTACTTTATTCAGTTCTGATTCATTTACATAGGTTGTAATACACAAATTGATTTAATGTGTTTTTCTTAAAAAATAGAAATGAATCCATTACAAATGAAGAAAGAAAAAGAGAGAAAAACAGAAAGAACAAAATAATGAATTGCTGTAATGTATCAAGGTTGCAGCTCTTGTTAGTAATAGATCTGTTCATTCATTTGTCAATTAAATGACAAATAAAAGAGGTCCTGGAGATAAACCTTATAGGACAGGATTTTAAAGACCTGCATCTAGTTCGTGTATAACTGTAAAAACAAAGACATATTTATAATCTGAACACTGTTCCTTTTTAAAAATATTCAGTATTTCTGATCATTAATGTTATTTGGTGGCAAGAGGGAAAGTGGTATCTTTTTTACATATTGCAATTTAAAATATTTTTCCTTATGATGTTAAATAAAATAAACCTTAGATCCATTTTTGTTTTTGCATATGATTAGCAACTACAATGGTCTTTTGCATGTTTCTGTGGTTATACCAAACAAAACTGTGGCATGCTGAATTTACGTCTAGATCCCTTTATTATCACTATTTTCTTTTCCTTTAACATTCCAGCTGCCTCACCATTCTTTAGGATGAATTATCAGTTATGTATCTAATCGTTATTTATGTAAATATTTATCAGTATAACAAACCAATAATTGGTTTTTGATAGCAACAGCAAGAGTTCTGAGGTAAGAGAAACAAATGAACTTTATTTGCTTAATTTGCAGTAAGAGTACTTGGGTATTATTCATAACTCTTTTGTCATTGGCAAAATAATTAACAGTTTGTAGTTCTGAGTTCACTTTAGTCAGAGTAATTGCAAATACAGTTAGCCCTTGAACAACAGGGGTGTTTGGGGCTAGGGGCATTGACTCTGGCTCAATCAAAATTCCTCATATAACTTTTGACTCCCCCAAGACTTAACTGTCAATACCCTATTGTTAATAGGAAGCCTTACTGATAACGTAAACAGTCCACTAACACAAATTTTGTATGTTATAATAATAACATACAATATAATAAAGTATGTTCGAGAAAAGAAAATGTTATTAAGAAAATCATAAGGAAGAGAAAGTACATTTGCAGTACTGTATTGTATTGAAAAAAAATTGTGTGTAAGTGAACCTGAGTAGTTCAAACTCATGTTGTTCAAAAGTCAACGGTAATGCATATACCATCCTCTCTGCTTAGTGGTTTTCTATGTAACGATAAACTGTTACATTTGAAGAGGTAATAGTATTTTACAAAATTAAAAATATTTGATATAAATTAAAATAGTCCTCTGGAATTGAAACGTGACATATATAGCATAAGAACCAAAATATTTTTAATATGCTTTTTTTATATTTTAAGATTTATTTTAATTGTTATAGCCATATTTCCTGCATGCACTCATTCCTTATATATTTATTGAGTTATTCTAATTTTCTGGCATTCTACTAGGTGATGTAGGAGGGAACGTGAGTAGGATATTGACCCTGCCTTCAAATACTCATGATCTTTCTAAAAAGACAATCTTATAAACCAGGCATTGAAGTCACTGATAAAAAAGTATAAAATTGTAAACTACCTCAACTTGGATTTTAAAATACTGTGTAAAAAGAAAATATATCTCATTAAAGATGACACAAATTTAAAATATATTTTTAAAATCCAATACTGTGGCATCACAAAGAAAAGCAATGTTAATACTTTCTATTTTCCCTTTTACTCCCCCAGAATTTAAAACAACCATTTTAAAGTGAACAGATACTTAAGTTGACTTTGAAGAATATTAGATCCCACTTTACATTTTTAAGGGTAGCTTGTTAGAGTAGCTGATGTCACCCAACTCTATTTGATTGTCTGATCTCCAGACCCCCTCCCATTTTCACTCAAAATAGAAGTAATTGATTTTTTTTGTTGCTGGGGTCCTCAGCTCACATCTCTTTGGAAGCTCTTTATCATTTTGAGTTATAATTATTTATATATACATTTTAGCTCCTTGTGCAGACTATAAGGTTATTGATAACAGGGGCTCTGCCTATTTATTCTTGCATTTGCCATAGAATCCTGTGCAGTTCTTGTACAAACAGGTGCTCAGCATTTATGGCACGCATAAATGATCTGCTACCAATCCAGGAAACTCAAACTTCTGAAATTTACATCCCCTCTCAATGAAAAACTTTGACTTCGAGAATGTTTCTCTGAAATCCCTGGGAAAAGTTCGTCAGAATCTAAATCTACCATGTCACTTCCTTTCTACAGTCCAGTGCAACTATTCTTCTGGCGCCATAAAAGTGTCTGGGACAGGGGCGCCTGGGTGGCGCAGTCGGTTAAGCGTCCGACTTCAGCCAGGTCACGATCTCGCGGTCCGTGAGTTCGAGCCCCGCGTCGGGCTCTGGGCTGATGGCTCAGAGCCTGGAACCTGTTTCCGATTCTGTGTCTCCCTCTCTCTCTGCCCCTCGCCCGTTCATGCTCTGTCTCTCTCTGTCCTAAAAAAATAAATAAACGTTGAAAAAAAAAAAAAAGTGTCTGGGACATTTGCCAGGATGTGTTGCCTTCAAATGTAAAGCTTCAGCACTTTAGAAATTGTTTTCCCTTTCAAATACTTTTCCAGTAATTAGAATTTCCTGCCATCAGGTAGCACTAACAAATGCAATACCTTAAAAAAAGAAAAAGCAGTTTTCCTTGAGATCCAGACTCTAGTTTTCAAAATAACCTAAAATTATCAACTAAGCGTAAATAACAGTAAACACATGTATTAACTAAAGGTATTTGAAAAGACCATGAACAACTTTGGGATTTGCTCACCGCATTTTTTTAAAGTTTTATTATGTATTTTGAGAGAGAGAGAGAAAACACGAGTGGGGGAATGGCAGAGAGAGAGCAAGGATCCTAAGCAGGCTCTTCACCACTAGCGTGAAGCCTGATGCGGGGCTCGAACTCGCCAACTGTAAGATCGTGACCTGAGCTAGAGTCCAATGCATAACTGGCTGAGCCACCCAGATGCCCCTTGCTCACTTCATTTTGAGTATAAGATGCCTTTGATTTTAGCTGGCACCAGTCTTTTCTGTACCTCTAAGAAGGAAAAGATATTGTCGATTAAACAATAATATAATGCTTTCTTATCATTTAGAATTGTTTTCAGCTTTATTGAGGTATAATTGACAAATAAAATTGAAAGATATGCAAACAGTACATTGTGACGATTTGATATATGTATACTGTGAAAGGTGTCCCCCCCCCAAAAAATTTATTCCATTTTTTTTTTTTTTTTTTTTGTTCAGCTCTAGTATATAACATGGTGACTATAATTGATAACATGATATTATGTAACTGAAATTTGCTGAAAGTAGAACTTAAGTTTCTCACCCCAAAATAATTTATTTTATAATTATTGAAAAGGGTCTTTTGTAATTATTAGATACAGGTGTTTATATTATATTACACTTCTCCATTTACGTGCTTTTTTGGCAATATGGTAACTTTTTATTCAGTGCTGAGTCATACCACAATCTTTTTGAGGGTGTTTTGTGGCAGTTTAACACACCATGCATACTCAAAGTGCACAGAGTTATTAAAATTATGCCGAAACAAATAGGTACCTCAAAGTTTGTGCACGCTTAGGCATAAGTTACATTGCTAGTGCCACAAGAATGACAGCAACTTTAAGATGACTAATAAAAATACTGATTTCAGCGATCATTTACCATTTTATCATGAAAGAATTTGAACTTGAATCAATGAAATACAATATCCTTAACTTTTACTGTGTTAATTCAACTTGAATTTTAGATGATGAATAAAATCCCTTCTCTGAAATTTGGGCTCATTTTGTTCAGCAATGTCTATTTTTACTCTCTTTTTGAGAGCCCTTATTTCCAACCTAATCAAAAAAGTTCTTTAATTTGCTCTCTCAGCACTGCTGAGTATCTACGTTATAGCCTTGGACCTAAATGAATGCTGCTTCTTCTAATCTCATGAAGTACAGTGTGCTCTAAGGATTGACAACAGTTAGCATTCATTTAGTTGTTCAGGCCAGAAACCAGAAATATCTATAGGCTTGTGCCATCAAGGCCCATATGGTGTCTTTAATTATCTGCCTGTCTCTACTATGGACAAATGTTTGTATCCCTCCAAAATTCATAAAATGAAACCCTAACCCCCAATATGATAGTATTAGGAGCTGGGGTTTTTGGAAGGAGATTAGGTAATGAGAATGGAGCCTTTATGGTTGAGATTGGGGCTCTTATAAAAGAGACCCCAGTGAGCTCTCTCTTCCTCCTCACCAAGTGAGTATATGATGAGAAAATGGCAACTCAGAAGATGGTCCTTCTTAGAACCTGACAATGCTGGCATGACGGTTTCTATACCTGTGAGAAATACATTTCTATTGTTTATAAGCTATTCTGACTGTGGTGTACTATTTTACCTGCCTGAACAGAATAAGACACCCACTCTAGACTTTAAATTCTGATACAATAGAGACCATCATATTCTGTTTGTCTTGCAAACTCAGTTGCTGGTCCATAATATACATATTAAACTAAAAACCCAAATGAGAATTCACTTACCTTATTTCTTTGAACAAGTGAACCCACATATTACTAGTTAGGGACTAAGATTGAAGGGACACTTGGATTTTAATTTCCTTGATTTTAATAAGATTTTATTTTGTATGTATTTTGTGCTTCCTAGGGCAAACCATGAGGATACCTAGTAAATGCTTACACTGCTCATAGTTACATAGAATTTTAGAATTAAATTGGAATTTAGAAATCAGTGAATTCTAAATACCAGATCCAAAGAAGTTCTGTATTATATGAAGTTTTAAGAAGGAACACCAAGGCAGTTGGTTAGGCACTAGACTTGACTTTGTGTCTCCTCAGTTGGTGGGAAAGAGTCAAATGTTGCTCACAGAACAGCTTTATATATATAAAAAAATAATAAAAATCGTTGAGCAGAACTTGCCTCTGATAGAAAGCTAACAAAAAATTAAATATTTAGCTCAAACCTTGTTTGACAAAGTTAATATATTATGGACATTTCAACATTCAAATTCAAAGAATATCCAAATCTGGTTTTCTTTGGAGTATAAAAAGCACTTTGGAGGATATAGAAAGATATAATAGATGGAGTGGGAAGAAAAAGTTATGGGAAGTTAAGTCTTTCATTTGTTACTTTTGACAAGCTAAGCCCAAGTAATAAGAGGCAAGGTAGTATTCTAATAAAGCATGCCTCACTGGTTATAATCGAGTTAATGTGTTCTCATCTCCAGCACATCAAGCTGCCAAGAATTTTAATAATCACAGTGCACAGGAGGATTAGGGAAGCGATATACTGTTAAGTTGGTTAATGAAGTAAAGTGTTATGAGATATGTTTTCTCAGACGGGGGAAAAAAAACAGGCAAAAACTGACTTTGGTTTGTATATAATAGCCATTTGCTTCTTATTTTAAAATAAGTTATCTAGAAAGAATGCTTGCAGTCCTCTGTATCTTACATTTTTGTCTTTGCTGGTGCCAATAGTTTACCAAAAGTGTCCTTGTTAATAACAAATATTTTGGAGGGAAAGGGAATAAGGAGTATTCTTTTTTTATAATTCTTCTTTTTTTTTTAAATTTTTGAGAGAGAGGGAGAGACAGAGCACGAGCTGGTGAGGGGCAGAGAGGGAGACAGAGAATCCAAAGCAGTCTCCAGGTTCTGAGCTGTCAGCACAGAGCCCGACTCAGGGCTTGAACCTACAAACCTTGATATCATGACCTGAGCTGGTCAGAACTGACTGAGCCACGCAGGCACCCCTTGAACAAGGAGTATTCTAATGCTTATGAAACTTTTTGTATGCACCAGGTTAAGTGCTTAGCCCTACAGTGACCCTGTTGGATAGATATTATTCCACCTTAGAGATCAGGAATGTGAGGTTCATGGACATGAAATATCTTGCCCAAAGTCAATTGGAAAACAGGAGAACAGGTAGAATCAAGGCTTGATTTGATCACAGGTCTGTGTCAGCTCCCAGCTGGTTTTTTCTCTAGGTCCTCCTGTCATTTCTCACTCTGCTGCTGCCCCATACAAGTTTTGTGTGTGTTTTAACTCAGATTTTGGTTTAGTGTGTGGAAAATTGTGTTTACAGGACACAATAACATGAAGTGAGTCTTTCTTGCCATCACAAACAGCACTTCCTACAACAGTGATAGGAAAACCATGGATCATGTAAAAGTTATTCTTACTATTTACCCCAGAGCTGCAATCAAATTTTACTGTATCTAAAACTAATAGACGAAATTTAAAAAGTGATTAAAATAAAAACAAAGACATACCACAATCAAAATATTTAGTTTTTGAAGGTTAAATCAGATAAACTAACATACTGGTAAGAGTGAGCAATGGGGAGTCCTAAAGGAATAAAACTTCAATTTTAATGTATTTCCTCATGTGCTTGCCCCCTGCCATTACACTATTTTACAAGAAAAATAAAGAATAAAGCTATCCACTTTATCCCTTATCCCTCATTCTACTCTGCCTTCATTGAACCAGTCTTTTGGTTAGCAAAGCTTTCTCCAGGCCTTTGGCTCATCTGTCATTTTCATAGCTAGAAACCAAATGATCTAGTTAATGTTTCCACTTCATTATTAAAGAGCTAACTATCACTTGATCAGAGTGGAATTTGTTCTTTCTCTTCTAGAAGAACAAATGTTTAAAATACCATAATTTAAATCGGGACAGAGTTAATCAATAAAAATGTCATCAGAAAACTGAAAATAAAGGCCGATGTACATACTGATAAATTCAAACCCATCTATCTAAGACCGAGAAGCTATTAATAACATATGCTTAGCCATAATTTGTACAATTTTATTGAATATAAATACTTGCATCAACCACTTAGGGAGGCTATCCATTTTAATTACTTTCTATTTTTAAAGTAATGTTTCACAGCCTTATGTCCAAGGTAGTAACTAGGTCAGCAATTTATACAACTTGGATATTATCTAATTTTCAGTGAACTCATTCTAAATCAAAGTGGCATATTTTAAGCCTGGATTTCTTCAGGTCAACATTCTTATCTGAATTTCAGGGAGACCTATCTAAAGGCTAAAGAAGAAAATCAACCATGCTAATGGCTTATGCTTAAAGAGTAATCTTATGACTTGACATGAATCTATATATATTTCTCCAGGCAATTGTTAACATGTTCAGTTAATTCTTTGTTTAGCAAAGTGAGTTAGAAAATACCATTACCTGTAAAAGGGACCATAGCATAGTTTTGATAATTAATTAAAAACAACTCTTCCGTTTTCAGTCATTCATCCACACAATATAAATCTATACACACCCACATTTCAACATCATAATCAATTTTAGAAAAAAAAATGTTAAAAACTCCAATATCCCAAAACTTTAGGACTGATATTTAAAGTTATTATCTTCTGTATTCCAAACAAAAATTACTCTTTTGCTTAGTTCTGTTTATTAAACATTGCCACCAAGAAAGTGTCTGCATATGACCAACAAAAACTTAAAAAAATAGCTGTGGTTCAATATAGATATTATGTTGGATCTTTGAAGGTTTGAGAATCGGTATATATATATTTTTAATTTTTTTAACGTTTGTTTATTTTTTGAGAGACAGAGACAGAGCATGAGTGGGGGCCAGACAGAGAGAGAGGGAGATAGAGAATCTGAAGCAGGTTCCAGGTAATGAGCTGTCAGCAAAGAGCCTGACCTAGGGCTCGAACCCACAAACCACAAGATCAATGACCTGAGTCAAAGTTGGACATTTAATTGACTGGGCCCCCCAGGCACCCCTGAGAATTGGTAGATGTTAAACAGAACAAAGCTATAGCTGTATCTCCTTACAGAACTGGCTTAAATTCTAAGATTCTAGAATTCTCTCATAAAGTTTGTTCCTTATCCCTTAATTTCGTGTGGAATTTAAAAATCCAAAAGTAGAAACAGTTTTGGAAAATTTCTATATCAGTAACTATAAGGAAAATAAAACCTCTACTCTGGGCATAATCCTATCCTTTTAACCAATAGTGTGGGGTTTTGGAAAGGGTTAACCACAATGATATCCTCAACTCCAAATTTGAAACCAATTGAGAGGCACAAATCAGACAGAAGGAGGCTCAAATAGAAGTTTTAGTGGAGATTAAAACTGGATAAAAAGACTTGGTGCAGGTACATGGCCACACTGGGCTTTCTAAACCTTGACCTCAGAATTAAACAGGTTTGCCCACCAAGGGGCTGGCACCATGGAGCCACTGCAGGGCCCCTGACAGGGTCAGGGCGCTTTCCCCTGCGGTGGGGAGGGCTGCTGTTTTGGAAGATGTGTTGATTTAATGAGAGAAAGAGCCCCAACAGTTGAGCACAGCATCATAAACTCCTTTCCCCAAATTTCCCAGTCCAAGAAGAAGAGTGAGAGAGTGTGCAAAGAATATGCCTACTGGGCACTAAAAAGGTCCTCACCATCAAGACAAAGGGAGGCATGGGGAACCCGTGTTCCCCCTCAACTCTAAATTTAAGTGGGAGACCACTGCCTCATCCTTTTGGATTGCTCATAGATTATTTGAAATGGATGGCTGGAAACCACGGCAGGGGTTGGACTGAGGGGGTGGGGGTGCATTCTACAACTGTGTTTTGCAGTAAAAGTTGACACAGGACTATTGCATCCTACACTGATTTCCTCAGAAACAACAAATTATGGTTTAAATCACCAGCAGCAGAGGTGCTTAATCAGCAGAGGTACTGGCTAAAGGGAAGGAAAATAGGAAATCAAGAATGAAGGAGGGAGTATCAGTCATAGTTTAGAACAAGTTGCTGAAAATAACTGTGGTCTCTATATACCCTTAGTGCATTTTCTTTCCCTTTTCATTCTTTTTCTATTGCATCCACAGTATGTTTAACACTTTGCCCAGGATATGGAGGAGATGCTGGCAAGAAACTGTAGGTATGGATCTTTCTTAGAAATTCAGGATTCAGGGAACAGAATTTCTACATCATTCTCTTATGGATGGTCCCTACTCTGTAAAAATTATTTTAAAATTCTAAGAAATATAAACTCTGTATGCTGCTAAGTATATACATTAGTATAAGATGGGAGTGCCTGGGTGGCTCAGTTGGTTAAGCATCCAACTCTTGATTTTGGCTCAGGTCATGATCTTAGGATCATGAGATCGAACCCTATATTGGGCTCCGTGCTGAGCATGGAGCCTGTTTAAGATTCTCTGTCCCTCCCTCTCTACCCACCCCTCTCAAATAAAAAGAATATATATATATATATATATATATATATATATATATATATATACTGATATAAATCAGTACAAGATAGTACAGAGCTCTGCATGTTGAAGGAATTAATGGAACACAGAGAATTGTGGTTCTCAGTGATGATTTTCATTTTGTTAATGCTTGGTTGCAGCAAACTAACATAAAAATACCAGAAACAAACGTTGGTATAATATTTTCATGAAATAGTAATAGATACAGATTTTGCCTCATGAAGTTCCATTGTATACATAAAAGATTCTGGCCATTATTAGGAAGTCACATTTTTATTTTTAGAATAATCTTTGTGTGCTACATCAAAAGAGATTGACTGCATATGGTGATTGTAATAAAACTGACTTTCTACTTAATCACAGTGGTTCCTTAATTAGGGGCTCTCTCTTCTTTTCATCCTCCATTTTTTGAGGTTGATTTAATATTCATTTCTAGTATCCAAATAATGGTACCATCCCCACCAAAGAAAGAAAAGATACATTTAAGGCAAATTCCATCCTATGATGGTATATTATAAAATGTACCTTCCTAATGAGTTCAGATATTTTAACCTGGTGTGTGGCCTCTAATGGATCTAGTTAGATTTTATATGAATATTTTTCTTCCCTACAGAATATATCTTTAAATATACATTTTCCCCTTTTTCTTCTCTCAGCATGTATATTCATTTATACATTTTTTCTTTGTTTTCTCCTTTTCCTTTCCATCCTTTCTCTCTCAAGAAAAATAATTATTCACGTGGGACAACAACAACAAAAAAAACCCCAGGCAGGAAAGAAAAGTTCCATGGAGTCTAATCAAACATGGAAACTGAAAAACAGTGGCCTCTATTCAGAGAAAGATAGAACACCCTTCCCTGGTGAGGGCTTAGGACAGAAGAGGCTTTGTGAAGAATTCTGGTATAGATGGCGAGTAGATTGTCAGAGTGGCAATGGTAGCCATTTTCATTCCTGGAACAGGATTCTCTCTGACCTACTCTAGACACAATAGTGCTCTTGTGAGACTATTCCCTGAGTCCCCTACTCCCCACGAAAATCAGGAGCAATATAGATCTGATTCTGCTTTTCCTTTTTTAATTTTTTAAATGTTTATTTTTTTGAGAGGAGAGAGAGAGAGAGAGAGAGAGAGAGAGAGAGAGAGAGAGAGAGCAGGAGTGGGGGGGGGGCGGGGGCAGAGAGAGAGGGAGACACAGAATCCAAAGCAGGCTCCTGGCTCTAACCAACACGGGGCTTGAACTCACAAACCACGAGATCATGACCTGAGCCAAAGTCAGACCCTCACCTGTCAACTGACTGAGCCACCCAGGTGCCCCTGTTTTTCTTTTAAATATGCATTTCCAAATATGACATAAAATGTATTGCAAAAACGCTGAACAGAAATAAAATATGATGGCAAAGATTGTAGGTGATTTTAACTGTTTTCTTTTGAGAATTTAAGTTTTTTTCAACATTATAAAATAACATTCACTACTTTCAAAACCAGGAAAATGTGTTATTAAAAATTAAATACAGTTCAAACATACAACTGCATCTTCCCTTTGGGCTGGGAAAGCTCAGAGTATAAGTGTACTTTCTGAACTCTGTCTTGCTGTTGTGATTGTATGAAGAAGAGCTACAATAGTTTCCCATTCTCAGTTATTTGCAGGAGAGTTTTCCAAAGTGTCCAAACCTGATTTTATTTTTTTTGTTTTGTTTGTAATTTTTATTGGAAAACATTTAGAATTAGCATTACTTCGATCTTTTGCAACTTAATTTTTTAAAGAATCATATTAATCCAGAGTCTTAGATAACCAATACGTTTTCAAGGGTAAGAAGTTAATTAATTGAAAGGAAGATCTGACTTTTATGATACAGATTTTTAAATAAAGCTGTTTCAGTGATATTGAAGTAATTTGTCACTTATCTGAACTTCATGAACTGAAATAAAGCAAAAGTGTTTTTGTATTCCAAGTATTATAGACAGTTATTTAAATGGTGGTCTTCATTTACTTAAAAATATATGATTAGAATTTAATTATTTGTGCATATGCCAGGGTAGTGAAAAATAAGTTCTATTAAAGAGCACATACATAATAATCAGGGAAAAATTAATTCTTGAGTAAATTTCATTCTAAGGGTCC
The DNA here is from genome assembly GCF_014898765.1 of Herpailurus yagouaroundi. Lineage (NCBI taxonomy): Eukaryota > Metazoa > Chordata > Mammalia > Carnivora > Felidae > Herpailurus > Herpailurus yagouaroundi. The sequence continues at coordinate 21,730,799 of NW_024412394.1, read as the reverse complement.
AGCAGGGAGGTATGTTAGGGCCCAGATAAGATGTAAGAGTTGGTCTAAAAAACTAATGGGATTCTCTAAATCAGGAATGTTCTCATCATAATCTAAGAGCATAGGTTTCTTAGACTCAGAAGAAAAAATGTGATTGCTAAAGTGATGTATTAATTCTTGGGGGGGAGGGGCAAAGTTTTGTACTTGTGGAGATTGCAGAAAGAGGGAGTCATAACAAGGGCCTTTCCGGATTTGCACCCAGAAAGCGTGATTTTATCCTATTCATGTTAATTCTTCCCTGTACCTATGTGGAACCCCATTTAAAATCTCATGAGAGTGTTGAGGCATGTCCTTTACATGCAGAGAAGAGACATCTAACTCAGATGCTGAGAGGGACCATATTATTGGTTTGTCTGAGAGTGTCCTGAGATGTGGGAACTTCAGAGCTGAAATCTGGGTAGTCCCAGACAAACTAGGGCAGTTGATCTCTCTACTCCATTTTCAGTAGGGGATTAGACATTTGTCACTCACACAGAGTGGGCAAAGAAATGCCACTGTGGATCAGTGAAGTCACCCTAGTATCCAGATGGGAGACATATATTTTTCTTTATCTCTCAGTCCCACAGTACCAGAGGAGGCAGGTCTGAAATCTTCATACAACTTCTTGCCGTATCTCCTTGATCAAGAGGTAATTATGTGTTCCACCATTCACAGGAAAATAACAAAAACAACTCAACAAAAAGGTGATCTTGATCACATCACAATAATAATTTACACTGGAGCTCAGATCAGAGAAAGATGTTTCCAGAAAACTCAGCTGCTGTACTAGACCCAAGTGGGTGATTGATTATCCAGAGGCACAAGTTTATTTTAGGCACTTCCTTTGATAACATTTAGAAGAGAAAGTTGCTGGATTAACTATCAGGTGTAGGTATAATCCACCAGTTTAGGGTAACTGAGCCAACTGATGTTTTGGACATCTTTCTGTGGAGGGGTATGATGACCAGATGTTTTTTAGAATCGGATTTACATTTATTAATCTTTAAAACATTGTATTGCATTCTGTTTCAGGAAGGTAGTTTGTGTATTCTGTCTAAAGCTTTCTTCAGCAGAAATATTTAGTCAGTTGGCATGGACTTTCTGATTAACAGTAATTTGATATTTTATAATCTCCTTCTATTCTGAAATTTATGGTTTATTTATTGAATGTTGTATTAGCCTAAACTTCTACATTTGTCAACTGCTGCTTGTTTCCTTCCAGGTCACAATTTTTTTGAGTAAATTTCTGGTGCAGAATTATATGTTGACTGATTGAGCTTCCTAAGATTCTCTACTTTGACCTGAGGGGTTTTCCTTGAACATCTTGGAGATTTGGCCCATTTCAGTGAAGAAGGGTCATGGTGCATTGTCTTTATTTGTTTTTCATACTTGCAGCTCATTTTTTTCCAGTTTGGACTAGAACATAGTATCATCTCCATTATCTTCACTTTTTGTTAATATGTTTTGTTTTTCAGAGAGAAGGAAGAAAAAGAGGGAGGAAAGAAAGATCAAGGAAAGAAAGAGAAAGAAGAGAGGGAAGAAGGACCGAAGGAAAGCTGACCAGGAAAAAAAAAGTGCTTCTATCAATTTGGTTACTTCTTCAAAGAATGTGAAAAGTCCCCAACAAAAGTATACAAGACTTTATTATTTTGCTGAAGAAATGGATATGTTCAGCCTGCTATTTGGGGCAGGACTTCAAGGACTGGGTATCTATTAATAAATTCTCATAGGATTTATTTCTTGGTCTGGGTGGCTTAAAATCTAAATTCTATCATTTGACTTAGGTATGATCAGGCTGCTAGTGAACTCAATGAACTCAATTAAAATATATTGAAGGACCATGTCTGCTGTGGAACCATCTGGTTGTGAAATACAATTATAAAACACAAGGTCATCTGAACAACAGTTTTAGAATCTAGTTAAAATAGATTGGGTGTCTACTATGTTTCAGGTGCTGTGCTAATTATAGTCGAGGAAGGATGTCAATTTGAGGAAGATGCTTCAAAAGGGTATGTGTATGTTAAACACAACCAGTTAGTTTTATGTAATATTTTCCCTAAAAGATCCTTAGAAAGATGACTATATATATAATCTGTATTCTTACTAGCATCTTGCTAAAAGAGTGACACTTTCAATTCTTTTTCCTAAAAACTCTGATTTAATTTGGCACACAATAGCATGCTGTTAATTATTAATTTTCCTATTATTGGCAAATTGTACTAAGTTTATTTTTATCATCATGATTATTACTAATCTTAAAAAATAAAAACTTGAAAATATTAAAAAGTAGACCAGAGCATTTATCATGTGCCAAACGTCGTGAAAGTCTAGTTATTATTTTCTGTCAATATCACAGTTTTAATAAGGAGTGGAAAACATTTCTGTATGTTAACATATTTCAGCTCTTTCGACAAACGGTATTTGGCGACCTGCGAGAGGGTCTATTATAAAACCTGGGAACTGTGAATCACAACAGAAGGGATAAAAATAATGTTTCATATGTTAAATTTTAAACATTGATCATTTTTTATTACAGATTTATGTGTACCTTTTTTGTTTTCCTTTTCCCCTCCTTACCTTCCATCGCATAAGACTTAATAGCGATGCTGCAGATCTAAACTCGTTGACCTGACACCTACTTCCTAACTAATTAATTATTACATCACACGGTCAACAAAGGAAATTACTTAACTTTTCTGGCCTTTTTCTCTTTAGAATGAAAGACACCACCCTTTTCGGATATGGAATCCTTGGATGAAATGTGCTTTGAACAAAATTCTTTCTCCGTTTAGTTTGTTTGACACTACTCAGCCTTGTAATAGGGTTGTCAAGTTTAGCTAATTAAGAAAGCTTTATGGAGGGGGCCTGGGTGTCTCAGTTGGTTGAGCCACATTTCTCTTGGTTTTGGCTTAGGTCATGATCTTATGGTTTGTGGGTTTGAGCCTTGAGTTGGGCTCTGGGCTGACAGCCTGGAGCCTCAGAGCCTCGGTTGGAATTCTCTCTCTCCCTCTCTGCCTCTGCCCCCACCCCCCAGCCCCCCGCCCCCAGATCGCACATACTCTCTCTCAAAATAAATAAATAAACATTTAAAAACAGCTTCAGGTAATGAAGATATCTCTTCTTTTTTTTCAATATATGAAGTTTATTGTCAAATTGGTTTCCATACAACACCCAGTGCTCATCCCAAAAGGTGCCCTCCTCAATACCCATCACCCACCCCCGCCATCAACCCTCAGTTTGTTCTCAGTTTTTAAGAGTCTCTTATGCTTTGGCTCTTGAAGATATCTCTTCTAAGAGATACAATTCCTGTGTATGTTTAGAGTGAGATTTACTGAGCACAGTCCTAATAGGCACTTGTGTTAAACTTACATTGACCTCGTTTGCTGGTGTTTGCAAAAGGAGTGTTTAAGTTATCTGTTGTGGGAGATTTGTGCCTTAAACAACTTTCCTTTCCCAATCTAAAAGGGTTGAAAATCTGTGAAGCTGAAATTAATGACAGTTCCTAATGTGATGTGTCCAAATTTTTGTCTTCTGACTGGTTGTGCTTTTATTGCTGTCACTGGTAAAACTTTGAGACCTATTGCTTCTGGGGCAGGTCAGGTGTGATTAATGTGCTTTGTGAGACTCAAGTAATAAATCTATATACTTGTTAACAAGTATATATCTATCATTACACAGGCCAAGCCATGGATTCCTTTGCAACCTGCCTGTGAAAAAGACATCACCTGGTTACTTCAGAGCTCTGCTCCCCTCCTGTTAAGGATGCAGAGTTGACTCTTGGCACAACGAAGCATAAAGAAACCTGGAATGTTTTATGGATGCTGTCTGGCAGTTTTGATTCAGAACTAGAGGAAGACCAACAGGTGTGAACTCGTCTGCATCTGGCATCAAATAGTTCATAACTTGAAGTCTGCAACCTTATTTTGGTGAGACTCTTGAGGACCACAAAGGAGAAAAAGCACATGGAATTCTTAATAAAATCCAACAAAACAACATAGGAATAGGTAGTCACTTTAAATGTGGTAGGAAAACATATGCTTCAAATGAAAGGTCGCTCAGCATTATTGCCTTCACTTTTACGGAATGGAGAGCTGCTGTTATCACCGTTATTAGTCGGGGCTGTTCCAGAGTCTTTGCTCAGGCATTTAAAGGTGCACAGAATAAAAGGCAGGAGTGCGAATCATCAGCCTTTGTAAATATTATCATTGCATACCTGAAAACCATGGAGTGATGTTTTCCAAACTGTAAAAATATTAAAATGATCACAGAATTAAGGTATTTAGGAAATGACAACAAAAAAGTATCATTCTTTATACAAATAGTAACTAGATAGGAAAACAAATATTGTCATAATAAAAACAAATAAGATTGTCATAATAAAAACAAAAATAACTTATCTACAAATACATTTAGCAGCAATTAGGTACTACTGTGATAAGGATAGCCGTAAAACTCTAATGAAAGGAATAAAAGAAACTCAAATGAAAGCAAAGACAAAACCACCTTGTTCCTAGATAAGAATATTCAATATTTATAGCTCCCTTAATGAATCTCCAAAAGGCAGTAACAAATAAAATTAAAAGATATTTTGTTTTATTTAGAGATAAAGTGATACTACAATTTATTTGAAAAGAAATTAACATGTGAAAATTCAGAGGGCAATTTCTCAAAGGGTGAATAGTAAAAGTGCACTAGTCCCCACTGGATGTTAAAATATTTTATAATGCAGCAGAAGCTAAAACTGTGTTTTACTGGAATCTGAATGAAAGACGGGTAAAGGGAAATGAACACAGAGTTCACACACTATTCATGGATGTTTGTGTCCAGATGAGGTGGGTTAATGAAAAGAATCAGAACAGATTCTGTCACTCACCTGACACTGCTTACCATCTTCACTGCAGCAAAACAAGCTGGTCCCAGGTCAGCTGAAAAAAGAGCTCACCAGTAAGATGGACTCCAGAAGAAATACGCACCATGTAGGAGAATTTTCCAGGTATGTCACTGCTACCACATACATGAAAGCATAGCAGAGTCCCAATGTGGTTATGCTTAGGAAGAAAAAAAAAAGGAAGGAAAGATGGCAAAAAGCAACAAAAGTGGTTGCTAGCAGAATAGGGCTCTAAGTGATTTAAAATATTTTACAGTACCTTAACTATACTTTGGTTTTTCAAATATTGTAAGAAATTTCCAGGTCTCTGTTCAGATAGCAGTCTGTGTTTCACTGTCCCTGCTGGCGGGAGGGGAAGGTCTGGTTGTCCTGTTCTGGTCCAGGTTGTTTAGATTTGGTGATGAAAGGAAGAGCTACTCCCAGATCTGTCATTTCTTTGTACAGGTATATTCCTTTGTACAGGTATATCCTTCCTTTCACCAAATCTAAACGTGTGTGCCTCTCTCTTTTCCTCCCCTTTTATTTATTCCCTTTTTTCCTATGGGCTCTTCTCCATCCTTGATTTTCTTTTAAGAATTATAATCATTTATGCCTCTTGTCTTGAGGACCAGGTATTTATTTTAAAATATATCACATTCATCCATGGGATCTCCCCCTAAGTTGGTGTCCTTAGTAATAGGCTAATAACATGTAGGTGAAAAATGTATAGGGATAGTTCTTTGCTTTTTGTTTAAAATTTATTGGAAAGCATTATATTCTCATGGCACTTGGTTTGATATCATTTGTGAATTAATCAAGTTACATGAGCTGGAACGAAGGGTCCGGTCTCCTGTGCTACACAGTTCAAGAGTGTGAGAAGCGGTGAGCCATTGACACAGAGGACAGCAATATGGTTTCCGTAGAGGCTCTTTGTCTTCTGCCATTCACTCTCCGTTTCTCAAATTCTCTGTCTTTAACTATGCTCGACTCTGTATCTTACAACCTCTCCACCTCCTGTTCCAGCATATGCTCTTCTTGATTCAGTTTATTTCAGAGTCACACCTATTTGCTCATGGATTTCCTTAAGGACCTCCACTTCTTATGCCAAGGTTGTGCATTTATTTTCTCATCAAAAGGGGGAAATCATCATTTGCCAAATGATTTTTCTGTTTTTCAGTTCATCTCTAAATGACAGCTCATGATTCAGCCTGCGTTGTCAACAGCTTCTATCTTCCACTCTTGTTACTATAGTTATTATCTGTGAGACATCTATCATTTTCAATTTTCTCACACCAGTGGTCTGCTGGTTGGCTGAATTTATTCCATCTCTAGCCATTTCCTTTCTTATTAGATATGCCCTTAGATTCAGAGTCAGTAGCAAGCCCTGTCATCAGTAACAAGCAATTATTTACACTTTAATTTTATTCATTTTGTAAGCTAGAGGTTGGATATTTGAGACTTCTGGTTTAATTTAGTTTGTTCACTGAATTCAGTTGATCAGTCCAGCTATCTGCTTCCTGTTCTATGCCTTTCCTAAGCTCGATATTTTCTTACCAAACACAAAGATTTTGTGTTTTATTTTCTCTTCATTTAGTTTAGTTTCACAAGGGGAACTTGCTACTTTTGAAAATTTTATTGACTTCCTTACAAAGGTAGATAAGCAGCAATAAGAAATAATACATTATAGTATAGCACGATATAATACTGGTTCTTTTATCGCATAGTTAGAACACATTTAAAATATTTTTTAAAAATTCCAGCTTCATAAAAACCCTTGATGATGTCAGTTGTAAGTAATCCACTTTGCAAATTCCACCTGTAATTAATATCAAACGTATCAGCATTACCATGTGATAATGTAAGGTTTTTTACTTCTTTCACTTTAAATATCCAATGTTAATTTTGTTTCCTTATAGTCTTCACCAGTGTTTTTCAAACTTCAGTCAGAATCACCTGGAGGGCTTGTTACCCCACAGACTGCTAGGTCCCACCCCAGAGTTACCAATCCAGGAGATCTGTGTTGGAGAAGAATTTGCATTTCTAACAGTTCCTAGGTGATGTTGACCCTGCATTGTATGAATCTGTGCTAATGTAAGTGTTTTGGTAAAAAAAAAAAAAAAATTGTATTTTTTTCACTTAATTTAAAATTTGTATCACTGCTCTCCATTTCTTAAGTTTTAAAATCTGATGTTTTATATATAAAGCTATATCTAAAAGCTCATTACAACACAGAGCTAAGTATGTTCCTGACATTCCTTGCATATTTCAATTCCTTTTCCCAGAAGCAAGCATTTTTGGCTCTTAGGGTTTCATGAAAATCAGATCATTCTGGTGCTGATCTGTCAGGCAGCCAAAGAATGATGTCCGAAACTACTGCACAATGAAAGGCACTAGACTTGGATCTTGTTTGTTTGTAGCTATTGCTCTGAGCCTACAGGGGTATCTTTGTTTATAACTATACTTATGACCAAACCTTCCTTAATACTCTGTTCCTGGGTGACTTCTTAGATTACTAGGCATTGATGCCTCTGATCTCCTAAAGTTAAATGATCAGCATCTTTAAGCATGTTGTTACCCTCTTCAGGCATTTTCATTCAAAAGTCTACTTTTGTATTTATCCTGTTAGCCTAGTGGAAACCTATTTTCACCTTCTGTATGCTACTGGTTTGATTTCCTGACATCCTTATGTTGGCTTTACAGTCTTAGGTGGGTGTCACTGTGTTCTTCTATAGGCTCAGCTGTGGCCAATGAGATACCTCCTTCCAGTGAAGAATTACCGTAATTGACAAAACAGGTTAGGGTTTAAACAATATCCGAAGAGGGGGCGTCTTCAGCAGGCTTACAGATAACCTCCTCAATTCTCAGGTTTTGATTACCTGCCACTCAGGCAGCTACCCTTTTTTCTGTTAACTCCACAATGTGTGACTTGGAAGAGAAAAATATCTTGTGTGGGCTCACCTACCGAATCAGTATGAAGTGTAACTCGACGGCATGCGGATGTCTTTATCTGGAGAAACTTGGATACCACAGGTAATTACTGTACTGCTCTCCAAGCCTTTTTTTCATCCAGGAGGGCTTGAGGCACTGTCTGCACTGTGTCAGTGCTTTTGGGAGTCTGGATTGCTAGGTAAACTTTTGTATGTGTCCTTAGAACCGGTTGATGGCTTAAATTCGTGAATTCACTCAGTTCTTGGGGTCCTCTTGGGAGAGTTCTTTCATTTTGGGTTTCCTTTCATTTCTCCTTTCTCCTTTCCTTTCCTATGTGTTCACTCCCAACATTATTATAACTCTCTTTACCTAAGTGTGAATCTTCTTAAAAATTATTTTAATTATTTTTATATAGTTAGGATTTTCTTTTTAAGACTGTGAGTCTTGTATGCTGAATGGTTCTGTTTGCAACTTTTCACACTTTTTCCATTGGAGATCATAACAGAAGCAGTGTATTTCACAGATCATGTAGCGTGATAATTATGAAACTAAAGCCAGGTCCGTCTCAACAGTTAGAAAAAAAAAGAAATCATTATTAATAATCCATAATGGCGTCTGAGGGGGCTAATAATAAGAATAATATCTTTGCCTCCAAATTTCAGAATTTACTGAGAACCAAGACACAAGCATTGTCAACTGCCTATCAATATATCAGCTTATTTCAAATAAGGTTTAATGGGAATTAGGGCTGGGATCTGGGGCCAAATGGATTTTTCAATACTTCATTCTAAATTTAAGTTACTATCCGTAGCCAGAGTTGGATGACGACTGCTCCCTTCCCCACTCACTCCAGCCTTGGTGACAAAGGATGCTTCTATAAACTTATAGCTTGATAGAGCAGAAAATGTGTGTTTCTTGAGGAAAAGCCATTATGAGAGAGAAAGAGAGAGGATCCCAGAAGGGGGCAAGTAGAGTGTGCTTAATTTCTTCTCTTGAGTTCCCTAGTCAAGATGAGCTGATGGGATTCTATATGAACAGGAAATTTACTTCTGTCATCTCTAAATTTTCTGGGACACACAGCTGTCCAAGAAATAGTAGGTATAGACCATGCATGTCATAGAGGTCAGACACAAATTGTAAAATAAACTAAATTTCTTAAGAGTAATAATGCTTTTTTTCTCTTCCTGCATTTTCAGTATCACAAGATAGATGGGGATAATGCTCTGGGAAATATACAAATATGATTAACAATCCAAAAAAAAGTACTCAGGTTTGTTTTCTTTTAAAGCAGAGGTATTAAAATTAAAATAAAAACAGCTGCACCAGGGAACAGAATTTGGTAATTTCAATAAACCACAAAACTGGTGAGGTCCTTATTTGAACTTCTTAGAATGAGCTTGGATATAGTAAAATTAAAGAAGTTAAGTATGTAGATAGATTAAGAGGCCGTGTAACTATTGTATAGTACTAATATCAATAGAACTTTTAGCGCAGATTTTATGATTTTGAGGTTTTGTTCATAATCATTATCCATAAGGCAGTGAAATACTCTCTTGGGAACAATTTCATTTGACAATCTGAAATAGCATGAGTTTATGCATTCTGCTGGCATATGATCATGCAGGATAAAGATATCCATAAGGCATGCTCACTTTGAGATCATTTCAGCGTTCAAGTTGAACAGATGGACCGCAGAGATCTGCCAAGTGAAAGAAGTTGACGAGGCTGGGAATATTGCCATTACCTATAAGGACAAATTTCAAAGGAGGATTTTTGTCTACCTAACTCCAATAATTCTAATGAGCATACATCTATATTTTAGGGCTCTGTGGGTACTTAGGCAATATGTTCAGTCTTGTCTCTGTTAGGCTTAATAAGAGAAGATGAGTGCAGTGATTGCTTATTTTAAATTATATGTGAATTTAATTTGAATTAGAATTAATGACATTATAAATATCTGCCATTAATTCAATTGAATAATTTCAAATCATTTATTCATTAAAATTATTGAAAACGGTAGGTACTGTACATCATGAATTACAGGAGATATAAAACTGAATATGACATTGTATCCTCAATCAGGAAATTCATAGGTCCTTTGGGGAGACAGGCTTGCAAACCAATAATTAAAATCTGTATATGAATGAAGTATGATAAGTAATACCACACATTAACAACACAAGAGTACATTAGTTCATTAGCTGCACGAAAAACAAGCAAACAACTCAGGAGAAGTCAATGAAGCATTTATAGAAATATAGAGAAAACACATTTTCATGATATTCTTCCACAACATTCACATACAATCTCTAATGCATCACATAAGACAATTTTTCAGATGATGAAGTTTTGATAATATTATTAAGCATAGCTCATTGAATGGACAAAGGCTATTTACTTAAGGATATTTTATGACAAAAAGAAATGAGTAAAGATTTTGTTCTGTGTTTGTGTTTTATTGTGGTGGTTTTAATGGTGGAATGGGGTGGCATAATTTAAAGGAAACTCTCGGTAATTTTCCCTATGATTTTAATTACATCAATTTTCAAGATGAGCCCAAGGTTAAATTTTGGGATTTAGCTGATAGGATCCATGCTTTCATTCTTTCCTCTATGTTTAAAAATTAGGTAATTATGAGATTGGATTTTGCTGAAAATGTGATGCATTTTCAGGTTACTTTTCTATGATGTGGAAACTCTAAAAAGACATCTGATGAGAAGCAAAAAATTTGTGTTTCTTTGTTCTGAAGAACCAATTCACAGGCCAAGTTGCACAAATAATTGTTGTTCACTAGATGGCAGAATACTAAAAGAATACTCTGGCATAGTGAGGCTAGTTTCCTAAATGTGCTGGGCAATTTGATTTAAGGGCCTTTGTGTCACTGCAAAATTCAGTGACTCATTGTTCTGTGACATTAAATATATATGAATCTTCTGAAATATCCCCTACCACAGATGAAGGTAGTTTCAATAAATAAATAATAGAATCTTAGATTTGTAAGGGACTTTTTATCATCCTTGTTAACTCTGGCATGACCGCAGACCTATGCCTTCTTCTGTGTTTCCTAGGCCAGTTATTTTCATTATAATTATCCTGGCTTCCTAACTCATAAACCTAGGAAATATCTAGGAAATATTCTTGAATCCTTTCTCTCTCTTGCCCACCTTTAACACAATATTAAATAGCATGAACAAAGTTCTGTGGATCTACTTCAACAGCTGGTCTTTGTGATATGCTCCCTCTTCCTCTTATTTTTTCCTCCTAATACATTCAAGGCACTGCTCTGGTTAAGCCATCCATTTTTTCCACAGTCTGTTGTAACTGTTTCCTACCTGTCCTTTCTGCCTTGAGTCTTGGTGTGGCCAAGGTAACCTCCAGACTGCCTCAGCTTATCTTTCCAAAACACACATTTCAACACATCAGGCTATTTTTAAAATACTGTGAGGATCACTTTTCACCCATCAGGCAAAAAATTTAAAAACAAAATTTGATGAAAACTCCCATTAGCAGGAATATGGAGTAGAAGGCATTCTCTTACACTGATGGTAGGGCTACTGAACATCTCTATTTGTGACAGGCAATTGTGCAACATTTTGATATTAAAAAAATAAATTTTTTTTAACAATTCCTCTGCTATTAATTTTGTTGCAGCATTATTTCTAAAACCCAAGCCCGTAATGAACCTTAATATTAATCAATAGAGAAATGTTTTAGTTTGGAATGTTTACATAATGGACTATTGTGTAGTCAGAATAAAGTGGATCAAATGTGTTGATAAGGAACCATCTTCAAGGTAAATTACTACTTGAAAGAACAAGGTGCAGAGTAAAATGCAGTGTATGAGTCATTTGTGTTAGAATATTTATTGCATGGTTTTCCCACATATACCCATGTAAGCGTGTGACACATCATAGCATACTGGCTAACAGCATAGATCCTGGTGCCCTAGCTGCTGGGTTCAAAGCCTAACGTTGCCTCTTACTAGTTTTATGACCCTGGGAAAGTTAGTGAGTCTTTCTGAGACTCAAGTTCATCTTTGTGAAACGGAAATGATAATAGTAACTACCTAATAGCCCTGTGGTGAGGATTAAATGGGTTAATACATGTAACTTGCTTTGAATGGTGTCTGATACATAATAAGCTCTAGTGTTCACTGTGAATTTATACAGTAGTCAATATCTTCCTAGAAGGATCTGTAAGCAACATTTCTGGAATTTAGGTCCAAGGGGTAAAGGATATCTCTTTTCTTTTTTTTCCTAATATACTGCACAAGTACTATTAAAAGGGAATACCTCTAGAAAAAAAATCTTTCAGTGGTTCTCTGTTGCTTTTGGGTGAATTTGAAATGAATTGTGTCATCAAGACCTTTCACGATCACTTATGGTTTCCCTGTTTGGTTTCAATTTGTGTGCCTCTCCTATCCTCTGGTCACAGATTTTATCCAACACTCTTTGAATTTGTTATGTTCTCCTGGATATTCTTTCCTCCGATAGAATGCCCTTCTCACCCTTCCAGAAAGCCCTCACCTGGGCCCTGTGCTTCTTCACAGGCTCTCATAGCACTTGGAGTGCTCCTGTGTTATATAGCTTGTTTACATGATGATTGCTAGTCCAAATATTTACCTCATCCATTTATTGTGAACATTTAAAGCCAGGAATTATGTCATTTTTTTATCTTCTGCATTCATTGTTCATGACAGTGACCAAGTATTTGCTTGATAAATATTAAATTAATGAATAAATGAACCGTAAACAAAATCTACTCCCCCTACAGACCAACCCAGAAATTCCTTCTAAAAGAGTTATCAATGCTGGAAAACAGAAACCTCGCTGCGTACTTCAAACTGAGTGGATTAGGGATGTGGTTACACAGGTGTGGGCAGGCTTAATGAGTAAAAAGGTGATACTAAGGTATCTAAGTTTAATAACTGCAAGATGTGAGAGCACTACCGGGAAACAGTAGGGTTATGGTACCTAGGGGTCTGATGGAAGGACTGGATGGGGATGGTGCTTTGGAATTTGAGGGAAACTACAATTTGTCCTGGGAATCTGGACAGGGGGTGTCTGGTCCGTGTCAGATCTCTGAAGGTGGTGTGGCCCAGTGGGCGCTCACATTGCTGATGTAGAATGATAGATAGGTGTTGAATTGCCCCAGACCATGGCCCAGTTGGTAGGCATATGGCTTGGCTGGCTCTCCAACTACCAAGGTAGTGCTTCTGGCTATAGTTGGTAGCCTGTTTGGAGAAGCTGGGTCTAGGAGGGAGGATTGGTCCACAGTCTGCAGCTACACAGGCAGTGCAGAGAGGAAGTGGAGAATAGGAAGGCAGTCTTTTCTTCCTTCCTCTTCCTTCCAGTTCTCCCTCACGGCAGAATTTCTTGCATCTTTTCTTTCACTGCAGTTTTCCTCCATTGGCAGATCTTAACAGGAAGCCAGTTGATAAGGGAGTCTGAAAACTGTAGTTTGAAGAATTTCATCTCCACCATTTCAGAGGAGTCTACAGAAGGTTAGACTTGTTTCTGAAAGACAGCAACTGCCTCAAAGTGGAATGTGTTAAAGATTTCCTATCCTTCCCAGAGTTGAATTCGTAGACCTGCAATACAATTGACAATATCTATCTCCCCTTTAAATTCCTGCCTCAGAATTTCTGCAAAAATACTTCAAATTTATGTAACACTTCATGATTTTTCAGTGTAGTTTCACATATATTTCCATCTTACATGTGCGTTTAGATCATCCTGTAGTTCTTAGTCATTTTTGGGTTTTGTTTTTGTTGGTTGTCTTGTTTTCAAATTTTATTTAAAATATATTTCTAGAGTTACAAAGAATTTGCAAAAATATACAGAAATGTATTACCAACAGCAATGTATGAGTGTGCCTGTTTACCCCACAGCATTTTTATCAGGTTGTCTTTGCATACTTGCAGAACTTTGCCATTCTGAAACACCTCAGTGTTGTTTTAATATACATTTCTTTAATTATCAGTGAGTTTGAACATTTTTTCATGCTTTCAGAATTATTCCTATTTATTTCTTATGAATTGTCGGTTTATATGTTTTTTTTCCTATTTTTCTGCTTGATTGGATCTTTGTCCTTCCATTTTTAAGAGTTACCTATGTATTGGAAATTTTAGCCCTTTGTAACATATGTTGAAAATATTTTCCATTGCTTTTTGACTTTACTTTTGATATTCTTTGCAACAAAACATGTATTTTGTTTTTAAAATGGTATGTAATCAAATTATCATTTTTTAAAATCATCCCTGGATTTGGACTCAGCATCAAAAAACCTTTTCCTACCCAGTAATTAAAGAGGACCCTTCGATGCTTTCCTCTAGTACTTGTATGGTTTCAAATTTACATTTAGATCTCTAAACTATTTGTAGTTTATTCTTGTGTGTGATGCAAAATAAGCATGTAATTATCTTTTCCCAAATGACTACCAAAATGAGAAAAATTTATTAAAATATCCATCTTTCCCCTGATTAATTTTAGATGCTACCTTCATTATATACTAAAGTTCAGTGTGTGTGTGTGTGTGTGTGTGTGTGTTTATAAATACATTTGGATCTGTTTATGGGCTTTCTATTTATTTCACTGCTGTATGTGTCTCCATAAGCCAGTACCAAACTGTTGTAATTATACACACTCTATATTATGTTTAAGTATCTGATTGGGTTATCCCTCCCTAATAGTTTTTCTTTTTCATTTTTGCCCTGAATATGTATGCATTTTTCATATGAATCGCAGTATCAACATTTCTAATTCCATTGAATAAAAATACTTGTTAATGTTTTTGTTGGGACTGTATTACATTTATAAATTAATTTAAGGAGCACAGACATCTTTATAATGCTGCATTGTCCTATATTAGAACAAGTAGTGTTTTCCCATATGTTCAAATTTTACTTTTATGTCTTTGGAGTTTAAAAAACAATTTGTTAGAGAATAAAATACATTGGACACATTTCTTTTTTTAAGTTTATTCCAAAATATTTAACCTTCCCTTCTGTTAGCATAGGTGAATCATATATATCTACTATCATATATAACTACTTGGTTATTGTTTGTATATGTAAAGACCATTAATTTTTTGTCAGTTTTTAATCCTGCTACCTTACTGAATTATTTTTGAGTTAGTTTTATGATTGATTGTAAGCTTTTCTGGCTATATTATTATGTCATCTGTAGATAAAAATACTTTCACAGCCTGTTCTTATGACTTTAATTTATTTTGTCTATAGCAGCTAATACTTCTAGTACAATGTAGAATAGTTTTAGAGTTAATGGGCATACTTGTGTTGTTCTCATTCTTAGAGAAATGTCTCCAATGTTTCTCTACTAAATTAGACACTAGCTTTAAGACTAAGTTATACATATTTTACAAGGTTAAGAAAGTATCCCTCAATTCCTATTTTTGAGTGAGTTTTTTTTATCATGAACGTTTTTCAATCTTAACAAAAGCTTTCTTATTATCAATGGCAAAAAATTGTATGAATTCTTTCCCTTAGAGATTCATCAATGTGGTGTACAATATTAATCGATTTCCTAATATTGAACCAACGTGCATTCTACAAATAGATCCGGTTGTTGATTATTATCTTCTTATTCTGGTGCTGGATTAATTTGCTAGTATTTTATTTAATGTTTTTGCATGTACATACACTGGTGATAATGGTATGCAATTTTCTATATTTTTACTATCTTTGGGAGATTTTGGCATCAGTGTAATATTTGTTTCCTAAAAGGAATTTGCACCTTTCCTTCCTTTTCTCTGGCATAATTTATAGAGCATTGGGTCTATCTGGTCTTTGAAATTTGGTAGTATCCTCATGTGAAACCATTTGAGATTCGTACTTTTTTTGTGGAGTAGTTCCTGCAGTGGGTTGAATAATGGCCCCTCAAATGCTGTTTAGTCCTAATCCCCAGAACCTGTGAAGGTGACCTTATTTGGAAAAGGAGTCTTTGGTTCTTTGCAGTTGTAATTAAAGATATCAAACTGAGATCCTCTCAGATTAGTGTGGGCTCTAAATCCAATGGTGTGTGTCCTTACAAGAGGTGGAAAAAAGGGAAGGGCACACAGAATCAGAGAAAGCCAGGTGAAGACAAAGGTAGAGAGGGGAGTTATCCTGCTGTGAGCCAAGGAATTCCAGGAGCCACCAGAAGCTTCAAAAAGCAAAAATAGATTTTCTCCTAGAAACTTTAGAGGGAGCTTGGCCTGATGACACTTTGACTTCAGATTTGTGGTCTTCAGAACTGTGCTAGAATAAGTTTCTCTTGTTTTAAATGACCCAGTTTGTGATAATTTGTTACAGCAAACTTAGAAAACGAAGACAGTTCCTTAATAACTTTATTACGTTTATGGAAATGGTCTTTTAAAGCATTCTAACTCTAATGGGGTCAGATTTGGTAGTCTGTGTTTCCTTAGGAGACTAATTCATTTTATCTAAGTTTTTCAATGTATTTGTAAAGATATCTGTAAATTATCCCCCTATGATTTAATTTTTTCTTCTGTTTCAGTATTTTTCTCATTGACATTTATTATTTATTGTATTTATGCTTTTATTGGTCAAGTCAGCTAGTGGTAGCTCTATTTTTAATTTTTTTTCAAAAAAATAAGGATTTTAATTTACAAATCAGATATACTGTTTTCTGTATTCTGCCTCAGTTTTCGCTTTTGAAAATTATTTCTTTTTTTGCACTTTCTTTTGGCTTACTTTGTTGTTCTGGTTTTTTTTTTCCAGTTTTTAAAAATGGGACAAAAATGCACCTATTTTGATTTCATTTTTACCAATGAAAGTGTATAGTGCTATACATTTTCCACTGATCGCTGCTTTAAATGTATCCCACAGACTGATATGCAGTGTCATTGTCATCATCATTATTTTCACTCAAGTTCTTTAATAGTTTTGCTTTTGCTTTTTCACTTTCTGTTTGGGAAGATCTCTGCTTGGAAATATAAATAAAATTGGTCTAAGCCCCCAACCCTCATACCATCCAGTGTGTAAAGGTTGTCCTGTGGCTCCTGTGAATTCTCAGCATCCGAGGTAAGTGCTACCTAGTCCAAGGTAGGTCAGCCACATCTAATCTGAGAAGCAAAACAAATATTTGGGGAATTTCTTCTCTTCTGTTTAGAAGGGAAATATTAGGGAGTGAGACAATTGGTCCCATGTTCTTTCCCCTATTTTCAACTGCATCCAAATAAATCGACTTTGCCCATGACCTTTTTCTCATAGTCCCCCCTGGGAAGATTGTTTATTTTGTTAAAACATGTAAGTGGACCGTGGAAAACTAAAACAGGATAGATTTAAATTACAAAAACTACCTCAGAAGTCAATTCACAACATATGTTTATTAAAAGGGTAAAAGTTTTTTTTTTTTTAGCATTTAGAAATGAGTTTTTAAAGAATCTATAGTTAAACAAAGTTTAAGGACCCCTTTGTAAGAAATTGTAAAGTTCCTAACTGAGTAATTAAATTGTTTGACTTTATAAATTAGTAAGCTTTATAAACTAGTTAGTTCAGCTTTAATTTTAATATTTGGATGAAATCTAAAACCAATAATAACCCAAGGCATCCTAGAAAATTTTAATTGAAACCTAAATTCAGAAGGTTTAATTGAGTCATCTGAGAATATTGTTGGCTTTTTAAAATTATTGTTATGATAAAAAATAGTGCTGGTTACTGTAAATAACACCTTTCTTTCCTGAATCCTAATATATAACATGAATGTTAATTTGAGAGTAGTTCTAAATGAAGTGAAAAATCAGAAGCTAAAATTATTAAGGTACAAAAATATTTTATCAAATGAAAGAATATGCACTGAATTCTTATGTTTACATAGGAGAACAAAACAAGTGAAGACAACCTTGGCCTATTAAATTATCAGTACAATATTGTGGGTATTGACTGGATATGATGAGTGGAATCAAATAGTTTAAAAAAAGAATAAATCAGCAACACACTGAGAGAATGCAAAATTAAAATGAATAATTAGTAATTTCTATTGAAGCTGACTACTAATAGTAACTTCATCTTTAATTGTATAATGGGAATTTAACAGCTCAGTAGCATTCTCAGTAATGTGCACTTTGATAATATTCAAATATAAAATCCATGAAAAGTGTTGAATAAAATACAGAATATGTACCCTTCTTTATAAGGAAAATTAACTCCTGGGTAAATATGCCAGGTTTACAATTTACAACATTTAATTGGGCATTAATCAAGTATAACATAGCACATTAGCTCTTGTGTATTTTAAATAAATACTCTGAAAGGGAACATTTAAACAAATCATCTAAAGTTTATTTGGATGGCTTGTGGGATTTGGAAGCTGAGAACTAAAATTTATTATTTAGGATCTTTAAACCTAATTCCTGCTTTGAATTGTGTTGGTAGAACCATGTAAATTTTAGTCCACGAAGGGTGATTTAAGTCCCAGTTTCCAGATGAAATAGAGAAAGGAAATAGAGTGAAATCTATCTCTACATAAACAAATCATGTCCCTTATTAATAATGCTTCAGCTCTACAGGATAAACTGGTAGGATTTATGATACCTCAATCCTATTACTCAGTAAAATCAAAAGAAAATGCAAATCGTAATCCAGGATTTTACTTGGCTAAATAAGAGGTTATTTGGTTCAAGGGACCATTGTGTGTAAGATGAGGAGGAGAAATGGCAATTCTAAACAAGAACTCCAAGGGTGTAAAAGGAGATCATTTTCACCATCTCACATTTAATACTAGAAGTACGTGGGAAAAATGAGGAAGGCAGACCGAGCAATGGTACTTTGCTTGTCAACCCTGCAGTTCACCTACTTTCATTAGGATGATGATGAGTTAGTATGTTGGTCTCCAGATGTTTTCCAGTGGTTATTTCATTATTATGTACATTTATATATAGTATATTTTATACTATATATAATTTTCTAGAAATTCTTGGAAATTTTCAGACTATTGGAAATGTAAAGAACTGAGCTATTTTCGGCAATTTTCAGATTTAGTGCCTGCTAACACAATTCTGTGACTTGAACACTTGCTAGTTTTAGGTGAAGTACAGGGACAGTAGTGAATCATGCAGTTGCTTTAGAGTCATTCAAGCCTAAGACATCTCGATTCTGTGAAGTCAATGCTTCCCTGAACACCTAATTTGAACTAAAGTGCAGATCTAATATGTACCGTGTAACCATTTAGAATTTTAACATAGAATTCCCTGATTTCCGAAATCACACACAACCTCTCATTTTACTCTTTACATTTCATTGGTCATCTCCTTCTTTTTCCACTGTGGAAATGGTCAGAAAATTCGGCTGAGTTTGCTGCTACAGGATTGGGAAACTAAGAAGAGGAGATTCATGTCTTCAACAAATATTTACTGAGAAACTATGAAGAGACAGGCTATAGGATGATGTTGAAAGGTTGTTTTAATTCTTCAGAAAACCTCTAGTAATGCCTCAAAGATTTATGAAAGAGGGAAGAATTCTAAGCAAAAATCATTAAACCCACACCCAATGGGCTAATCCTGTTTTGGAGGAAAACAGTGACCAGTCATCTGAAACTACAGTAAACTTGCCAGATGTCCAGAAAAATGAGGGCTGTGCTCAGTTTTCTAATATTCCAATATTGCAATCTAACCAGTCCAACACTTTAATATATATGTCAGCCCTTTTTCTGAAAGGAAAAGCGAACGTTCACACTTGAAGAATTTTTATGAAATTCAGCTTCACCATAAAAAAAGTTGTTTATTTTATGTTTATTTTTATGTTTATTCTAGGGATTTTAGTTGATTTCATATTTTTGGCTTCTTCTGTTACTAACAACTTTCCCCACGACATGGATATTATATCATTTGCCAAATTCATTGAATACACTAACCTTTCACAGCCATGTGACATGGTGAATCAGTAACATGTAATATGTAATATGTAAATCGGTCCTTGTATATGTTCTTGTATTCTCAGGCTTTTTTAATATTCTGGTGCCAGATAATATGAACAACTATTTATTCATTTGTTCATTCATTCATTCATTCCTTGACAGACTAGACTCCAATGGGAATGTCTGTTCATTGTTTTCTTCTAAGACTTGCTGCCTCCCCTGCCCAAACTCTACTAGAGAATCTGGACTAGGGACAAACCAAAGCATCCTTGCTACATCTAGTGAAAAACTACAACATTTAGAATTTTGCCTCTGCTAGTATCGCTGTGTTCTTTTGTATGAACTAGAGAAATGGATAGAGAGGGAAGAAATTAAAGAGATGTGTAGAGAGGAACTAAGAAATAAAACATGGATGAAGAGCCTGACTGCATTCAGATTCCAGGTATATCTGAGACCCAGTTGTAGTCCTACTTTGGAATGGTGAGAGATTCCTGCATCCTTTCTATAAAGTCCCTTGCATTTAACCTACTCTCAGTGGGGGAGCCTCTTACGTGTAAGCTATTTACTTCAAGCTAATACAGTACAGTATTACTAAATGGATATTATTAGACTGCTAATAGTTACTGGGCTATATAGTAGGTGCTGGGAAACAAAGACAAATGAGATATGGCCATTGATCAAGCACCTCTGATTTATACAAATGTTCACTAGCACAGGGGAACACAGAGAAAGTATTGCTGTAAATAGCGATGGATTTCTCATAATACCTAAAAAGGTCAATAGGGGTCTCTCATGATTCATTGAACCACTCTTCACAATGACTTACAAAAGCACTAAGTATTAATGAACTCAACACCCTTTCTTTTCATGATCTTGGAAATAAGTTATACTAAGCAATTGTATATGAATAAATGAGAAGGATTTGACTTTATGGTGCTAAAACAGCTTTTACAATCCACTACAAGTCTGAAAATATTTTCCTTGTAATTTAAAAGTTCAAGTTTTCATTTCAAATACAGAATTATCATTAGAACTTTTGTCTTAGTTGTTAGTGATGGGATTGCAGTATACTCATGGGGTGCTAGAAGGCACTCTAAGATAAGAGACTGTCTCACATAAGGTACTTACATATGTATCAGGACTAAAGAACACATAATCTGCAAGAAACAGAAAATGTAGATGAAAACGAAAAAGTTGCCTATGTTCCTATTGGCAGTATTCTCCCTGGATATAGGATGAATTACTTGCCTCATTTTTTTCCCTCTTCTTTTGTATGTGCTTTTAACTAGGGCTATGTGAAATTCTTAACTATTGGAGAGAGCTTAGCTCTTGATTTTCAAAAGTATTTTGCTGATTTCCCTTATTCAGTTCTTGTTATCTGAAGTTGCATGTATGCTGTGGGCTCAGGGCCAGCTTAACTATATTGCCCTCTATAGATTATTAGCTGGGTAGGTGATTATAATTGGCTTTAGCCAATAAGTTAATGAAAGATTGGTCATGTGATGTGCCCTAGGATAGGTGTCTGTGAAGCAGACCTGTATCTGTATACATCGGCTTAGACTGCCATAACAAAGTATCCCCACTGAGTGGATTACACAACATAAAATTATTCTTTCACGGTTCTGTAGGCTGGAGGTCTAAGATCAAGGTGTTGTCAAGGTTGATGTCTTCTGAGGCCTCTCTCCCTGGCCTATAGATGGCCATCTCCTCCTCTGTGCTTTCACATGCTCTTTACACTGCGCCTATCTGGTGTCAGTATCCTAATCTCCCTTTCTGATAAGGATACCAGTAATATTGGATTAAAGCTCCCCTGTATGACCTCACTTTATTTTAATTACCTTCAAATCCAGTCACTTTCTGAGGTAGAGGGGCTTAGGACTTCAACATAGGAATTTGGAGGGACCCGATTCAGTTCACCTAACTGGCACTTAACTATAGTGCCATCTATAGATGATTAACTGGTAGGCACTTAAAGATCACAGAGTAGGGTGCCATGTCACAGGATATGCCCTGGGCTAGGAATCCCATGAACTGGACCTGTTTTGATATTACCTTAAAAAGAGAGGCAGATGACTAGATATGTGGCTTCCCAGGCCTGGACTTGGGCTTAGAAGCTGTGTGGGGATACTGGTTTGTCTAAGATCTGGCCCTGTTTTAAATCACAGTGGAAAATTCTTTCTTAATCCTTTCATGTGTAAAAAAATATTGACAAACCTAATTAATGTCCTAGATTAAAGCACGCGTGTGTGCGCACCACTTTCTAAAGTAAGTATTTCTTGGATGTTCATTACTAAGTACTCTTCAGACTTTTAGCTTACAGGGAGTATGACACTAAAATACACATAGGTAGCTTTTGTGTTTCTCTTTAAGGGTGGTCCTTAGAGAATTGTATTCTCGGTTAAACACCAAAAACAGCCCACTAGGTTCAGGGACTGCTAACCATCAGCTATTAAGTAGGACTGCTTCTAAAAAATGAAACGCAAAAGAAGAGGGCCATCTGGGATACAAGAAAATGTTTTTATGAGTCTCCACAGGATCTTAACAAAAGTGCATGCAGTGAGAGAGAAGTCCAAATTTTTGGAAAACCAAAGGGTAATTGAGAAAAAAGAAAAATAGTTTCTGAAGAGAAGGCTGACAAAATCACTTAATACTTCCCATATGATAGATGTTTTTTTCCCAGTTAAAATCAGTTTTGTTGTTAATCTGTTTGTGTATCTAATGTGTAAGTAGTTATTTTGAAAAATTTTTTTCTGGCTTTCCAATGTTTTCTCAAAGATTATTCTATGCATATGCCATGTACTTTACTACTAAAATCGTTAATGGGTCAGGCGGTTGGTAGAGCTTGCATCCTGAATGAGCCGCTAGGCTATGTAAGGGGACCCTGGGAAGTTACAAGAGGTGCTTTATAATCACCAAAATCTCTAGTAGTTTTGCCCATGAAACTGTAGCACATCGACAAGCATTTGAGGAATATAGTATTTTCCATTAACTATAGAAAGAATGGGGCGCCTGGGTGGCGCAGTCGGTTAAGCGTCCGACTTCAGCCAGGTCACGATCTCGCGGTCCGTGAGTTCGAGCCCCGCCTCGGGCTCTGGGCTGATGGCTCAGAGCCTGGAGCCTGTTTCCGATTCTGTGTCTCCCTCTCTCTCTGCCCCTCGCCCGTTCATGCTCTGTCTCTCTCTGTCCCAAAAATAAATAAAAAACGTTGAAAAAAAAATTTAAAGAAAGACTATTTAAAGGTGACTGATTAATGCAATACAGATTTCACTCATCTGTTGTAAAAGTGGAGCATCTTCCATTGAATTAGCCATTAAATGTAGGTCTGGAAAAAAATTGGATGAGCCGTCTTCTATTGAGAGGGAAAATATTGGTCAAATGCCGTTTCTCTTAATCATTTGTAGCAGCACAGAAAGAGACCGGAATTTAAGAAAAAATAATGTAGAATCTTAGAAGTTGGACTAGCTGCTTGGAAAGCCTATGCTTGTTGGCTTTCTGAGAGTAATGATTTCTTATACCTTGGTTTGTAAGCAGGGAGGGGGTAAACATTCATTGGAGCACTGTTCTTGGGTAGCTCTAAATAATAATAGACAGTAGAGTATGTTCCCTGGTAGGAATCTTATAGGCCTGACCCCAGCTCCCAGTTGAATAATTGACCCATGCTTCGCAGGCACTCCTTGCTTTAACTCCTGGCTGCTCTCAGTATGAAAAATCATTTCACTGCCATTCCCAACTGTTTCCTGATGATGATGATGATGATGATGATGATGATGATGATGATGTGTGTGTGTGTGTGTGTATGCATGTGTAGTTTGTGGGGACTTTTTGTTTGATTGTTTTTGTTTGGCCCATCTCATAAAACAAATATGAACTAAGAAGTATTTCTACAAAGTGCTAAGCCAGTGATTCAGCATAAACAGAAGTAATTAAAATTTGTGCTGCATGGTGGATTGGAGTGCAGGCTCGTAAGTCAGGCTACCTTAGGTTCAAACCTCCACCTTGCCAATGTACTCTTGAGCAGGTTATGTCATCACTCCCTGCCACAGGTTTCTCCTCTACAAAACAGTATAAAAATAGCGTGATTGATCTGGATGCTCGTAAGAACTGAATTGATGAATACACATCAGGAACTTGGGGTAATATTTATCATCTTGTGAGCCTGGTTAAAGTGTTAGTTAGCGTTGTTTGCCATATAAAGTATGTTATAATTAGCCATCCTAGCAGACATTTTTGTTCATGTTCCAAATCTATATGGTGCTCCTGATCTTCCTTGATGATCTTGATCAGAGTCTGTGCAGATCTGATGGGTTTGTACGGACCTCTGGGGAGTATCTTTAGACTCTGGTTGCTCTAGAAAGCCAGCATCCCTCCCTCTGTCCTCCACTTTTTCATCTTTTCTTCCTTCCATCATCAAATAGATATGTTCCAAATTGTAGGCATTACACTGGGGTTACAGGTATTACTAGAGCCAAATCTTGACTTCAGTGAACTCACAGTTTAGGTGGAAGAGGGAACAGAGTTTGGGAAACAGATAAGTAAATAGACAATTTCAGTACATTCTTGCACTGCTGTACTAGAATTCAGCCCAAGGTTCTAGACGAGCTGCTATGAGGGGCGTCTAGTCCAGAGTAGGGCAGTGGTCTGGATGGGAGGAGAGACCCTTGGGGGAAAAGATTCCTGGAAAGGTAAAATCTGATTCAGCCTGGGTACTGAATGATGAATAGGAATTAGCCAGGCTTGAGGGGAAGGCAAACAGGTGAGTAGGCAAGGGAGAGGAAGGACGTCATAGTATAGGGAGATGCATGTTAGCATGTTTAAAGATCTGGAGGTGAGAAGGTGTTTGGCATACTTGGAAGGTATAAGTAGATCAGGGAGGTGCCAGAGTTCACCAAGGAATGGGGGCGTGGAGTATCTTGTAAAGGCCTTTTTCATCCATGCTAAAAAATTGAAGTTTTCTCAAAAACCTTGAAGAGCCATTAGAGGTTTTAGGAAAAAGAATGGTAGGAACTGATTTATCATCTTCCTAGTACTGTGGAGAACAGATCTGAAGGTGCTACGATTAAAAGTAAGCAGGTTGGATGTAAGGACACTACAACAATGTGCATGGGAAAGTACAGCCTGAGCTAAGGCAGTGTCAGTGGGTTAAATGAAGTAGACAGGATCAGGAAGGTAGTTCTAAGAACTCTGTGGTTGTTCAGATTTGGTAAATGAGGAAAGAGCGGATGCGTGAGGATAACTTTCAGTGGCTCAATTGCAACAACTGTGTAATGGTGAAACCAGTCACTGAGATAAATAACTGGGAGCTGGGGTCAGGCCTATAAGATTCCTACCAGGGAACAGGTTGGCAAAGCTGCATTCATTTCTCAATCTTTGAATGTGTTTAAGTGGAAATATCTATAGGGTCTGGAGCTCAAAAGTACATGGAGTAGAAAAATTTAGGAGCCACGAACATATAGATTGTACACGAAGACCTAGGATTACATGGTCGCATGCAGGGGTGTGGAGCAAGGTGATGATAAGCCAAAGACAACAGATTTAGAAGCAGTAACATTTACAGTGTGGTAAACTTTATACTGGCAGGTGGGATGGATACTATGAGTTTGATATCAAAATCCAAGTGAATATGGGAATATCCTAGTCATAACGATCAGGATAGCACACATAAACTTCAGAGGAGCAGAAGCTTTGTATGTGAACATGGAGAGGCAAAGGACTAGGGTGTGGGAGAGAAGTCACCACCCAAGAAGGCTGTGGCAGGAACTACCTCCAAGAAGAGCCAGGTTTTACTGAGAAATGTAGGTGCAGGGTTATGTAGGGAAAGTCTGGTGAGGAAGATCAATTTAGTTTAAATAGAATGAAGCTCTTCAGGAAATAGAAATAGTTGAGTGTTAAGAGAAATGGACAAATGATTTTGGAAGCATTAGCATAGCAGTGTAAGAATGACAGTATGGGAAGAGGGAAGGTGGTCAGAGAGGTGATCATTTGGTGGTAACCAAGCATGTCAGTAGAAGTCTGATATAAAAGTGTTCCTGGGCAAGTCCGGGCTGAGGTGGAGGTGAGTGTGTTTTGACAGTAGGACTGTAGACCTTGATGTCTTAGAGCTGCAGACTTCCCTCCTGGCACTAGAGCCTTGGTTCGATCCAATGTTCTTGTGATTGGGTTGAACTAGTGGTTTTTTCCTTGATTCAGAGTTGAGGAGCTTAGCAGAGTGTGATTTTGAACAGGCCCATTCTGCCCCTCTCTTCTCCCTACCTGTTTAGGGATGAGAGTTTTTTTTTTTTTTTAATTTATAGGGTGCACTTAAAAGGATAAAGCTAACTAACCTTTCTTGAGTATCCACTGTATTCTCATCACTTTGAATAGTTTATATTACTTCAGTTATTTTACAAATAAAGAAACAGCCTTATCAAGTATAAGGGACTTACAGCCACATGGATATGAAGTCACAGAGCAGGAATGACAGACAGAGTATGTCTGTTACTAAATCTTGTTCATTCTCAATTGCATTCTGGGCAAACAGCTTTCAAGTGCCATCTGAGTTTCCTGGATGCCTTGGCAACCACTCAAAGCATCTTAGAACACAAGTGTAAAGAGCTAGAAACTGAGTTGCTAAAACTTGACCTCTAGATGGTTGGAATTCTGGACCAGGCTGGGAGCCATCCTGACACTCTCAGGAATTGTCATTATTGACAAAGAGCCAAATGACTCATGACCAGCCCATCTTATCATTTGACCCTTAACTCACTGGGCATGTAAGTGCCTATTGGTTCAGAAACTGTCCTAGGTGCTCTAAATGTGAACATAATGACAATAATATTGACAATATTTATCACATTTGGCATTTATTCAATAATTACTAAAAACTAGGTGCTGGTAAAAGTGCTTTATGCGTTGAGAATTCAGTGAGTTACCGTACGAAGAAGGAACCATGCTCACCACTATTTTACAGATAGAGACTCTCATCTTTTTGTATTGTATTGATACTTAATACTTTTTGTATTGTTTGTATTTTCAACAATAAGCATGTGTTAACTTCCTAAAGAGAAAAAATAACTAAAAGGTAAATCAATCATTGACTATATATATATTGTATCCACCTACTTGAGATCAAGGTTTGTCCGCCTGCCTTGGAGGAAGGAGGGTCTGGAGTATGCTTTTCCACCAGGTGCATTTATCACATAATTGGCACTTCGCTAAGCCCATTAAACACCTTGTTGATTGGCCCAATAGTCCTTAATTAGAATACCAGTTACTTGTTATAAAAATAAGGCTGGGACAAAATAATCACTGTTGTTTCTTTAGATCACTGGCCTATAGTATTTGCCTACAAGATTGTGCTACCCATCCATCCTTTTTTTTATGGGTAAGCCTGTATTTCTGAGAATAAGTGTCTCCTTTTTAGGTTTGGGGGCTTTATAGGCTTGAATTCAAAGTCATAAATGACACTATAATGAATTCTACAGGTGTTAGGTAAGTATTCTGGGACGAGGCCAGTGTGTTCAAAAGATAGAGAAACTAGAGAAGGAAAAATATTTACCTAAATGTAAAATAAGAAGTGTTAAGGTGATGTGAAGCTGCAGCAAATTTAAAGTTATTTAGTCTTTAGAGGTTGCTCTGCCCTGGATAGTCATATGGGAGGTAAAGTATTCTGTTACCCTAATAGATTGTCATACCTGACGTTTTAGTCTTTTCTCTTTTTCAGTATACCATAGGTCAATATCATTGTTAATATTGGTAGCATTATTTTGTCATTAGTTGTAAAAGTAGGGTTTTCTTCTCATAAATACATCCTCTAAAAAGATTTCCACTTTCTCTAATAAGGTTCAATTAAATTTAGAGGTCATGATATTTGGTAAAATATATTTCTGGTTTGCCTTTATACATAATGGCACATGATTTTTATGGAAGTAATTTGGGGAATATATAATTGGGGAAGCAATTATAAGTCTATCTGACATACTGAGAAAAAGAAACTGGAAGATATTAGTGAAAGTTATATCCTACTACATTAAAAAAAAGAATAGGTTATCCAATAAATTCAGAAAGATTATATGGATTATTCAGAAGACTATGACTTAGCATACATTGTATATCATTTATTAGCTGTTAATTATCTTAATAATTCACTTTGACTATATGTCTTTAGTGTGTAACACGTTTATGCAAAATCCTCCATTAATCAAAATCTTTATCACTTTCACAACAATTTTACATTTGTTACCTTATTTGATGCTTACAAAGATGTTCTTGAAGCCTGGGGACAAATTATTAGTCCTGTATTATGGTGTTCATGTAATTATCATGAATAATTTGAAACTGTAGTTAAAAAAAAAGAAACGAGAACCCACCTATCATTTCACTACATTACAATTATTCCCATGTATTTTAATTCTTTACAAATCTTTAAGCCTATGTGTTAGTAATGTGTAGCATATGCAGAAAGATATAGTCTAGTTCACGTATTCGGTAAATAGACCTTGTATGCTGGGAGTACAGAAAGAGAAAGACTATGTTTCTATCTTTGTGGGGCTTATGTTCTAGTAGGTAAAATAGTATGTGGATCTATTTATTTTGTTAATATTAAGTAAGGATATAATATTAGGTAATTATTGGTGCTTTGAAGAGAAATAAGGGAGAACAGAGGGAACAGAGTGAAGGGAGGTTATGTTTTACAAAAAGTGGTCAAGAAATACATTTCTGATGGGTTAATATTTGAGCAGAAACCTGAGTGAATGCAGAGTGTGCATTTTGTGACATGTAGGGTATAGGGCATATCTGGCAGGGGAGAACAGCACGTGCAAAGACCCTGAGACAGGAGTCTCCATGAAAAACTAATAAGGTCAAAATGGTTGTAAAGGACTATAGGTTAAGACAATATTATTAAAGGGGATTATTTACCTCATTTTCTATTGCTGGTCACCAGAAGCTCGACTCTGATTATCAGAAATATCTACCCAATTCAAGTGTTTATTTGTAAAAATATTTAAAGTGAAAATTTAACTTTGACTTTTCAAGGACTTCTAGATATTTTGAGAGTGACTTAATCTATACCCTGTAAAGAGATTTATATAAATTATATTCAGTCCTTCAAAGTTATAAAAGGGTATATAGTAGGTTTTTTTCCTTAGAAATGAGTTATTAACCTTAGATATGATGATGACAATAATTTCTGTGATAATTTAGTTAGGTGTCTCTTCTATAAGTTCCACTTTAATTTGTCTTAGTTTTATGATAGCTCTCCATTTGACCTCTATTGCTAAATATTTGCTTATGACTTTGCTCAGAGTACCATCTCAGCATTGGGACTTTTTAAACTGTTCACTCTACTTAGTTGAGGGTGGGAGGTATCTATTTTCTTTGGAAAGATACTACCAATGTTCGTATTGTTCCAAAAATTCACTATGGAACCACTTCTTACAGGGATAGTGAACCTTAAATGTTCATTACCTAATTTCTTCTGTAACCCCTCAAATTATTCTGAGACTGAAGCTCACTTTCATCTAAAAGGAATACATCATTAAGGAAATTCTTATCTTTCTGGCATGGAAAATGGAAATCCTTTTCCCTGCTGGGAGGTAGACCCAGAGATAAAGAAAGTAAGAATCAGGGATAAGAATTCACCCTTCTCTGGGAGGAGGACACCAGGTCCAGGAGAATCTTGGACAAAAGGCACATTCAGGGTTCATCTCTGGATATACCTTGAGAAATTCCAAGCACTATACTCAGAGTGGTTTGAAAATGATAAGGCAAGGCAATGAATTAGAATTGGTTGAGGTAAATGTCTAGGTAATTGGGACTGAGACAGTAGTCTGCATATGGAGTCTAGGCAACCTAGTAGGTTCCTGTACCCTACTGGCTGAAACAGAAGTGCCTAAAAGAACCAGATTGTATGAGGGGGCTACAAAGATTGTGTCTTGGTGCAGTGGATAGGCAACGACTTCCGCAGCTGACACTAACACCGAGATGAAATGAGCCAGATGTGGCCAAGTACATCTGAGCAGATATGGGCAGAGAATTCTGAGAGACTAATTCAGTTAAACTTGATTATAGGAGAAGGTAGTTTAACTCCTTGAGTCCAGAGTTTCCCTTGGGAAGGAAGCAGGAAGAGTGAGGAAGGGAATAAAAAATTCAGTGAGTTTATATAATGAAAAATCTGAGTTACTAATACCAAAAAGAAACTATTTTAAACATAAAAGGACCAGGCTCCCTTGAAAGTATTTAAAAGATTTTTTTTTTAATCTACTGAGTGGAAATGGAAACTTGAGACAGATGACATCATCTTTGGATTTTAAAAGAGCTTTTTTTGTATATCTGAGTTATAGTGTGCAAATTTCAACTCTCACCATAGTAGTATATTTGGCATACTACAGAGTAAAAGACTTAATATAAGGCATACAAGCTGCCATGAGTCCAAACTGATGAATTTGTAGCTTTTCTACCACAAACAATCCTCAAGAGAGGACATTTATGAAATTTCAACAACTCTTCCTTATTTTTATGTCTTTGAAAATTTCTACTCCCATCATCATATGGTCAAATTATGGTTGGAATTCCTCCCAGGGCACCCCTAATGTATCTTTGTGAATCTTTTAGTTTCTAGAATTTAGTAACATCTACCTTGTTTCTCTAGTGTCTGCCCCAGCTCAGCAATCCAGGGTCTTGAGGTGGCCTCCTACATACCTTGAGCCTGTCCCAACTAGTATCAGCATATCATCCGTGGACCTATCTTCCCTCTCAAAGCTAATGTTGTTGACTCTGGATAATACAAAGCAGATTGTACAGCTAGATAAAATCTTAGTGGTTTATTTTACATTGCAATCTGAAGCTGGTTTAATGATTCTCTGGTAAGCAGTCACTCAAGAATTCCACCATTTTCCATCAACGTGAGTACCATCTCAGAATCCTTTGGTCCTAGCCACGTAGATAAAGGAAAGAGTATTCAAGAGACATTTTGGGGGTTAGGTCTAGAGGGAACATACACCAGTTCCATCCACACATAAATGGACTTGCTCTCCTTCTCAGGAGGTGATAGGACTTTTTAAATTAAGTGCATGCCTGAAGAGAGGCTGGGAAATATATAATAGCATGTGTGGGTGGGTATACAGTTGTCTGTCCTCTGGACTAGAAGATCAGGTAAATTTTTACCTCTGCTCACATAACATTCTCAGAGGAGACAACAGGAAATTCAAGCAGTCACTGAATCCAACTCAAAGCTCAGGATCTTAGGGCTCTGTCATCCTTGCCATCAAGCCCAAATATACCTTCTCTTGGTCCTTTAGTCAATAAACGAAAATAAGGAATCATCCCTCCCTCCTCTCATCCCTTATGTACAGTAATGATCAAGATAGGATAAACTTGGTAACATTCTTACTGATAACATTCTTATTTAAGGAGGAAGACCCTCAGAAGTTAGAGGTCCATGGCCATGATGGACTCTTGTGCAACAAGCACTATAAACTATTTGGGGTGGTGGGGAAGACTCTTGGTCAGCCTCCTGTTTGTCATCCAGGAAGGAATCTCTTATCCGGTATCATTTGAGCCTCTTTGCCCTGTGAGAGGATTTTCCTTATCGATTTTCTCCTTGACCATATCAGAAATCGCTGCTGGTATCTCTATCCCTTTAAAACCTGCCTCTTACTAGTAAAAGTTTAGGAGCCCATGGAAACTTGTAAGTCTTGATCAATCAAGGCGTTATTATTTTTTCATTTGGACTCTTGGTTGTTTAGATAATATGTTTAAAAAAATTTGACACATATTTATATCTGAGACAGCACAAGCAGCAGAGGGGCAGAGAGAGAGAGAGAGAGAGAGAGAGAGAGAGAGAGAGAGAGAGAGACAGACAGACATAGAATCTGAAGTAGGCTCCAGGCTCCGAGTTGTCAGCACAGAGCCCATTGTGGGGTTCAAACTCACTTGCGAGTTCATGACCTGAGCTGAAGTTGGGCACTCAACCAACTGACCACCCAGGGGCCCCTGGATAATATATTTTTCTAAAAACTTCAGTGGGCTTCTGAAATCTTTGCTTGTCCTTTCCACTAGGGAATCATCATACTCAAAGAACTCAAAGTTCTTTTCCATACATGATTGATTGATGGATTTCTTTCTTTTTTTTAATTTCTGATTTATTTCTTTGTTTCCTTACCACTCTACCTCTCAACTTAATGGGTGCTTGCTTGAGACTGTCTCAAACATTGTATGTGGGTAGGGAAGTCACACTTGTATTATGATCATTGCTACAGACTTAAAGATTATTGGTTAAGATCTTTTTTTCCCTCAAAGTTTCTTTCAATCTTTTTTTTTTTTTCTCTTGCTGTTGATGTCCAAAAACAAATGGTCTTCCAATGTTTCTAGGCCCAGTTCACAGTCAGGGAGAAAATTTGGAGGCATGAGACCTGAATTCATATGGCTTGTTCACAAGACTCAAGAAATGTACTAATGAAATTATTTTAACTCAACAGGCAGGCATTGCCTTTGTGCCGAGGGAATATGCTAGAGAAATTCACAGAATTTGAAAGTGGGGGAAAGGCAGTGTCTTGAGGAACATGTGGCATCAGTCCAAAATCTCAATGTCCTTTGGGGCACAAGCGTCAATTGTAACTTTAGTTCACATATTTGCTGAAGGTGATTGTTCACTTGAAACAAAGGTAGAGCAGTGAGCATCTTCTCAAATAAGAAAATTCCTGCAGGGTGCCTGGGTGGCTCAGTCGGTTGAGAATCTGACTTTGGCTCAGGTCATGATCTCACAGTTTGTGGGTTTGAGCCCCACATCAGGCTCTGTGCTGACTGCTTGCTCAGAGCCTGCAGCCTGCTTCAGATTCTGTCTCCTTCTCTCTCTCTGCCCCTCCCCCACTCATGCTCTGTCTCTCTCTGTCTCTCAAAAATAAATAAATGTTAAAAAAAAAAATTTAAAGAAAATTCCTGGGACACCTGGGTGGCTCAGTCAGTTAAACATCTGACTCTTGATTTCAGCTCAGGTCATGATTTCGCGGTTTGTGGGTTCAAGCCCCACATCAGGCTCTGCACTTAGTGCACAGAGCCTGCTTGGGATATTCTGTCTCCTTCTCTCTCTTCCCCTTCCCCACTCACTTTCTATTTCTCTCTCTCTAAAAGTAAATAAGCATTCTATAAAAAAAAAAGAAAGAAAGAAAATTCCTAACAAAACATAGACGTTACTTTTAGGGTATATTACTAAATGGCCATTAGCTGAATTCCTCCTCCCTGAATTCAAGCTGTTTGCAATGACTTTGTAGTTTCTCTAATCAAGAGAGGCTCGCATTCAAATGTCACCAAAAAAATAAATAAGTAAAACAAATTACCGACACTGAAAGTAAGCAAAAATAACAATTAGATTCTCAAGGGCCTAATAATCTAAAATGACTATTTATAACATATTTGAAGAAATGAAGGATATGATAGAAAGTTGGGAAACATATTATAAAATATCCAGCAGAAATTAAAAAGAATCAGAGAACATTTAGAAATCAAAAATGAAAATTTTCAGGTTGAAACTTTAATGAATGGGTCAAACAACACATGAGACACAGCTAAGGAAAGAATCCTTGGACTTACACTTTCCCAATAGTAGATGATCCTAACATTAAATGTTACCACAATTAAAAATATTTACCATATATAGACAAGTAATATTAATAAGGAATTTAGGGGTGCCTGGGTGGCTCAGTTGGTTGAGTGTCCAACTTTGGCTCAGGTCATGATTTCACCATTTGTGAATTTGAGCCTTGCATCGGGCTCTGTGCTGACAGCTCAGAGCTTGGAGCCTGCTTCAGATTCTATGTCTGCCTCTCTCTCTGCCCCTCCCCACACATACTCTCTCTCTCTCTCTCTCAAAAATAAACATTAAAAAATTAATAAGGAATTTAGAAAACAAAAAAATATACATGACCATTAAAGACAGTATTTAAAAAATTACATTCTCACATGTATTTTAAAAATGCAAATAAGTAACAGCATGTGTTGTGTATTGGTTTGGCAAAAATTAAAGGGTGATAACAAATGTTGGCTTGGAAAACTCCACACACTCCTCTTAGAAGCAAAATTTGACTTAACTTTTGTGAAGGACACTTGTTTCGAAGGGTGTAATCCTCTAAGACTTTGACTCAGACATTTCACTCAAAAATTTTTTCCCTTAGGAAAATAATTACACAAATGTATCAAGATGTTATGTAAAAAAACTATTCCTTGAAGGATTCTTTGTAATAGGAAGGAACTGTAACTATTGTAAACAGTTAAAATATCCAAAAGAGGTTTCCTTAAATGTGTTTTGTTGTTACATTGAGATGGCAAATAGCTGTTAACAATAGTTGGGTGGATATTTATTGACAAGAAATGATATTTGTGGTGTAGTCAATGAAAGAAGCAAGTTTTATAAAAATATTTGTGATACTTCTATGTATTTCTAAATGTGGGCACACTTTCATACATATATGTGCATAGGAAAAAATCTGAAAGCAGATAAAGCAAAATTTAAATGGCCAATATCTCTGCATGTTTGAATTTCAAGTGATTTTAAATCACTTTTTCTATGGGACATTTTATTTTTAACGTTCCTTTTATTAAATGAACATACATTACCCATGTGATAATTTTTATAGAAGAACACAACTTCCTGATTTGAGAGGCAGAAATGGTGACATCATTAACTTACTCGATTACTGATGCAGTCGAAAAATTCCCCCAGTATGTTTCCTTTTGTTGTTGTTGTTGTTGTGATTTGTATGCTCACAGCCTTTACAGATTTATTATTTTAGCTTTTTCCTTACTTAAGGAATTTAGAATCTTCATGTATTTAAATAAATAAACTTGGCTTCTCATTACACTTGCATTTACATGACATCGTATGACCATGTTTACGTGCATAGCATTAAGAAGGTAAATTGTGCCAGTCTTCATAATGGAGAGAGTACTTTCACATACTTATCTCTGACAGCCTGTCGCCCCCAACAGCTACTCCAAACCATCACAGCTCGACTCAAGCCAGACTCTGCCATTTCCTCTCCTCACACTCAGCAGATAATCTACTTGTGCTGTAGACTGAAACTTTCATAGCCCACCCTATCTCACTCCTCCACTCTTTTCCGTTCATGGTCACAGAGACGTTTATCTGCATCTCCATATATCCAGATGTCCATCACACCTCCCTCCATTCAATGGAAACTATTGTCCTTCCAATTGTGTCCCAGATCCCATCCCTGGTCACCTCGTTGGTGATCTTCAGTCCATCTGTGGTCTCCCATTTTCTTCTGTATGTTTCTCTTTATTACTTTACTTTCCTCTGCACATGAGCAAGTTAAATTTCTATCAGCCTAAAATGAAAACAAAGCAAACAACCCCCCTCTGCGGAAAAACCCAAACTTTTCCTTGAAATTTTCTTAGCACGGTTACAGACATAGAACATTTATGATCATATTGATCTCTATTAAATACTTAGAGTCTGGCACTATAATAGTTTATGGGTTTACATAGACAAACAAGGCACACACCTTTGAGGAATTTATTATTGTCCTTGTGTGTACTAAGAGCTCTGGGTGGGATTGACACAATTGCTTACAAAAGGAGCTTCACCTGGGTTAGGGTCAGGTTCTATGAATTCTATTGGGGAATCTTTGAATAAGGAGGAGGTTACTAATTAATTAAGTGAAGATTCTAGATCATCTTCTAGTCTTAATGTAAGGGAACTCTGGATGTCAGTTGGCTAGTAGATGCCATGCCCCTTCTTTCCTTCACTGTCAAGATTCTGAAAAGAAGGCTGCAGGGTTACGTCTACTGCCATCAGGCTTTTCTTCTCTTCACTGAACCAAAATGACAGCGATTTTCTGTATAGTTCTCTTTCTTGACTTCTCAGACATGTTTGGCATTTGACCCCCTCTCTCTTCCTGAAACTCCTTTCTTCCTCCACGTCAGAAATGCTTCCCCAGTCTCTCTGGCTACCTTTCCTCAGAGGTCATTTATGGGGCTCTTCTATTTTCTCCTCTTCCTTGTTGTCTCTCATTTTTTATCTGGCCTATTTTGTCTTCGTTTGTGACTTCTACTCCCACATGTATGTGAAAAGTATTGAGGAAGGAATGGGTAAAGATGGATTTAATCCATAAACAAATCTTAGGAGAACCAAGGAAAGGAGAAGCTAAGTGTCATTTCCAGGATCTCATGTGGACTAAGCTAGAAATTTCCTGAATTCACCCTGGATGTCTTAACTCCACATCCCATCCAAGTGTTCCTATGCAATCCTGAAAATAGTGGAAACCATTTCACCCCACAAAGTACTAATATGAAACATGAGCGATATTTCAGTGGGTGCTTTCACCCTCTTTCAGTGGCTCTTTTTATAATGTGTTTATTATCACCTGTAAGAATAAAATTTCTCTTGGATACCCTGATGCTTTAATGATAAAATTCTCAATATCAGTGAGACTAACTTAAAACCATGCAGTGAGCAACATGGGGTAATAGATATTAATAAATAAGCTCACATTGTCCAATGTTATAATCAAGTATATGCATATATATGCACAGAAGTATATATAAGTGCATACATAAACTATACCAATAGGCAGACCTATTGTATGGAATTTCTACAATGTATACACTTTTTTAAACTTTTTTTTAATGTTTATTTTTGAGAGAGAGAGAGGTGTGTGCATGAGTGAGGGAGGGGCAGAGAGAGGGAGACAGATATCCAAAGCAGGCTCCGCGCTGTCAGTATTGGGCTCAAACTCATGAACCATGAGACCATGACCTGAGCCCAAGTTGGATGCTTAATTGACTGAGCCACACAGGTGGCCCCTACAACTTATACATTGACATGATTAACATATATGTGTAGTTTTGTAGAGAGTTAATTTTTTGCAGAATGCTTTTGTGGCCTCACGAGGTAGGGCACCAGAAAAGGGCAGGTTGCCACAGCCTTGGCAGTGTGTTTCAGCTGGTTTGTAGTGCTGCTGGCCCCATAACTCACAAGATGGAGCCCTTCCCTAGCCCACCAGGCCGCCCCACTCTTCTGATGATCCAGCCCAGTTTGTGGAGCGATCTCCACGCCTCGTAGGCCCCATGACTATACAAAGAGGTAACTCAAGCTTTACTCCTGTTGTTCTTGCTTCCTTCGTGGTGGACAGAGGGCAAGATGCGGGTAAACTGAGTGGCAGGTGGCGTGTGTGTGTGTGTGTGTGTGTGTGTGTGTGTGTGTGTCTGTGTAGGCAGTCAAGCTGGGTCCCTCACACAGGAGGTCACAGTGAGCAGGGCTGGCTGAGACCCATTCCGTCAGAATGTGTGCAAGGGAAGAACAGCCCGTTCTCTCCAGCATCACTTAGGCACTCAGCATATCCAGGCTGGAAAGGGCTAAGGAGCTTCTGCTTCTGTCCTTTGCAGAGAAATTGAGAGAAGGAGAAAACAGCCCTGGTCAGGAAGCCACCGTAGGGTCTTCTTGTTGGAGGTCCTGTGTGCCTGTGTTAGTCTCATCTGCCAGGTGGATAAGCCTGGGCCCACTTGAACTGTAAAAAGTAGCCATTGTAATATGTGTGTGGTGTGCACATGTGCATGCATGAATTTAATTCTTTGTGAATATAACCTGATCTGTTAATGTAGAGTTTAAAATGTGATTATTTAGGTTGCTGACTTTTAATGCATTTCCAGGAAAGCAAATACATGTAAATAGAGGAATTCCTGAACATGCATGGGGGGAAAGTAAAGCAGACAAAACAATCCTGAAAGGATGAACAGTAAAAATCTAACAGTTTGTTTCTGAGCATTCTATAGGCTTAGTGTTTTCTTTGTTTTACTCTTTCTGTTTTTCTGAGTGTAAAAAAGTGTCAAGTACTATTTTTATATCTAGGAAACATGTCATGAATACGAAAGTTCCGTCTGTTTGCACTAAGATCGGTGGCCTCCAATCTGCAATACCTAGTAATTAATTAGTACCTGTAATAGTGATTAAAAGGATTAGATCGTCAACTATTACTAAGATTTGTTTGGCTAGTCTTCCTTAACTAGTCATTTTGCTGAGGTTTTGCAGGATTTGTTTTTAAAATAAAATTTTTATAGGCAAATACTTTGGGTATTGCTCAATCAGAACACTTTATTCCATCAAATTCTCAAGCTGTTAACCAAAGAATGAAATCACGATGAGATCATTAAAAAGGCAATTTGGCGCTTTAGAAGTCATTCCACACACTATTTAAGAAAGGCTCTTATCTATGCCAATGAAATCATGATGACTAATAGTTCCAAAATCGATATTATTATGATGCATTAAAGTTCCACCTAATTATAATATGTCAACATTTGAGCATGATTTACAAATTCTATCTTGTCAGAGAATTTACTGTCTTCATTACCAGAATGAGAAAAATAAAGAAAGTTAAATGACATACCCAAGGACATACATCATTATTTTAAATATCTGGAAATGGAACTCTGGTCCCTGACATCTAATTAAGTGTTCTATTCATTAGAAGCATATTTCCCACCAACTGTGCCCTTTTCATTAAATAATCCTTATGGAATTCACTTACTTAAAATGTGCTCTGTGAACAGTAATCATAATTTGGCTTTTTTTGTATACTTTAGTTTGGGTTTGGAGAATTACTCAAACCCTTTCTCAGAGAGGTCATGAGAAGAGAGAGTCAGACTATGGAGAAATAGCATATAATACTAAGATGTAAATTTGAAAGTGTTTGGAATAAAAATCTCATTATAAGATTTTTCCCTCCCAGATATTAATTCCATTTAAATCTGTTTTCTCGAATTTTATAGTAAGCGAGACAGATATAGAACTTTCTCCTAGGCTTTTAACATTTGCTTCGGATTTGAGCTGTCACTGTTGTAAACTTTCTTCCTTGCATTATTTTGGTCCCATTGTATTTTAGTGCTCTTGAAACCACGAGGAAATTTTAAAAAAATGGAATATTTTAATATTTTAAAATTCGTGGGTAAATTTGGGATACATGGAGGTCTTGCTTTATATTTGGTTTGAGTTACTTTGTTCACTTTTAGTTTTAATAAAATGTGAAACAAGACCAAACTCTCTAGTGTATAAGCCTGTTTATTTTATTGTGCTCTGTTTAGTTATTCAAGAAAAAAAAAAGTTACAGAAGTATAATCGTTGCCATCTGTTGTATTTGAAGTAAAATCTAGCCCAAAAGTCAAAAAAGTCATGGCAACAACCTATGAAAACAACTGCAATAATATCAACTCACTATGGTTACTGGTGAAACTTTATTTTTCTCCCAAATGAAGTAAGTTTCCTTAGAGGATTATTTTAACATTTGATTTATATCATTATTAAATTTGCCTCCAAAATCATCAAAGTCTCTAATAACGCTGTTATTTAACTCTGCCTGATAGGAGATTAGCAGATTTTTCTGTCACTCTGACTCAAACCTCCTTAGAACTCCCTCTTTGGAGAATATTATTTTAAAGAACTTCTTAGGATATGATTTTACGGAGAAATTTGTGTATATATTCCTATGCATTTTCCCAGAGTATTCAATGGTTACTGTTACAGGAAAATATAAAAAGCATGCAAATTTGGTCTGGTATGGGATTTGCATTGTGGCTTAAAACATTTGTTCATATAATGGTGCTGCCTGAGGCCATATTTTTGTCATGTTTTTCTTTAGAAATTATTCTTGTAAAACATTAGGTGGTCTTCAAGGTAGACATGTCTCATATAAGATTGCTCTCTCTTGAGACAATAAAGGCATATATATGGCACCAATTGGCTTCTTTTGAAATCAGCAGAGCTAATATTTAAAGACACTCATTGGAATTGCCAATGTATTTACTTGCGTTTTTACTTTCCAAAAGGAAACTTGAATTACCCTACCAAAGGGAAAAAAAAAGATGTTCTGCTACATTCATACATACATATTTTAAAATCATTTTAATCCTTCTAAATGTTTTTCAAAAGAAAATATAATCAGGGACACCTGGCTAGCTCAGTCTGTGGAACACACAACTCTCAATCTAGGGGTTGTTGAGTTCAAGCCCCACAGTAGGTTTAGAGATTAGTTAAAAAAATCTGGGGCGCCTGGGTGACTCAGTCAGTTAAGCCTTTGATTTTGGCTCAGGTAACAATCTTGCGGTTTGTGAGTTGAGCCCCCGTCGGGCTCTGTGCTGACAGCTCAGAGCCTGGAGCGTGCTTCGGATTCTGTGTCTCCTCCTCTCTCTGCCTCTCCCATGCTCATGCTTTGCCTCTCTCATTCCTTCTACCTTTTATAGTGTATACAACAATAATACAAGATATAGTCCTTAGGAATGGAGAAGACAAGCTGTATCAAAAATCACTCATCTCTTCACCTAAGTAGGGTGTTATTGGCTCAATCTTGTATGGCTACCCTTATTTCCCTTAAAGTGTTTCCTACAGTTCACTGCCTTCATGCAGATGTATTATTTGTGCCCACCTCATCTGTCCTGAACTTGCCTAAATCCTAAAATGAGAACAGTTTATCCTGTGCCACAAGAATTAAGAAATAGACCCCGAGTGACAGGACTTCAGAGAAAAGAAAGAAAACCTTTGTCTAAGAACATTACATAATTTGATACTTGGGCTGATAACTGAAGAACTGAGGAGAGGATATGGCCAGATATTAGAGTTATGAAATTGCAAGTTGTAAATGGGAACAACAAAAAATCCAGTTTGTGTGGCAAATTTTATTCATAAACGACTTAACACAGGGAATTAAAGTCTCCTAAAATGTACAGCAGGGCTGAAAGAGTTTGCTCTAAGCTGGTCCTTTAGGATAAATTCCCAGAGCATCACAAGACTGACACAGGAGAATCTTCTCATGCTTCTTCTAAGATTGCCATGGGGACTACTGTGTTTAAGAACACCCCGAGGGAGCTGGTATTCAGGGGGTGAGAAAGCTGCAATTGCTGCTGTTGTAGACTCTGGGCACTGAGCAACCTGGAAAGGGAATGGGGCAGTGATTTACAGAACATCTCACATCCTTATGGACTTTGCTTTTGGGCGGTGGAAATTGCCTCTGGCTCACTTTTCTCATTCTAAAATTTATGCAAGGACATCTAACTGGTGACAGCTAATTTGCATCCAGAACCCCAGCTGAAGGGCGCCTGGGTGGCTCAGTCGGTTAAGCGTCCGACTTCAGCCAGGTCACGATCTCGCGGTCCGTGAGTTCGAGCCCCGCGTCAGGCTCTGGGCTGATGGCTCGGAGCCTGGAGCCTGTTTCCGATTCTGTGTCTCCCTCTCTCTCTGCCCCTCCCCCGTTCATGCTCTGTCTCTCTCTGTCCCAAAAATAAATAAAAAACGTTGAAAAAAAATCTTTAAAAAAAAAGAACCCCAGCTGAAAGATAGATCAGGGCATAATGACACCAGAAAAATTGGCAAATAATACACAAGAGAGCTTCCCTTTCCACCTCCCCCCAGAAAACTGGTGTTTTAAACATTTATTAGCACATCACTGATACATTGACTCAGTCTACAGTATCTTTCATAATCTTGCATAGCATATGTAATATGCAAATCAAAGTGTAAAATTAGATTTATAAGATTAAAATTTTCACAAAATATTTGATGTTGATGGATAAAAGCAGTTCCTTTTTTTATTTTTTGTAAAGATTCACAAAAACAAAAGCACAGGACTTCACAACCTCATTCTGACATGGTGGAATAAGGAACTAAAGTGGAAAATTAAAGTAACAGCTGGCACTTTGAGGCTCTTAAATCATTAAACCTACTTATATATTCCTTTTCAAGAACACCACATTTAATAATAACCTATTGTCTCTGTTTTTGCCAAATTTTATAGTTTGAAGCTGTCTAAAAATGGAGATATTATGTAGATATAATGTGAGACAGGGACCTTTTTTCCTACTATCCAAACATCATAAATATTATCATGTCCAATTGGAATTAAAAATATCCTCAGCAGCAAAAAATACATATCATTAATGGCTGAGGCAGTTTATGAGTATAAATATTTTCAGTTTATGCCACAATGAAAATTATTCTAATATTAGTCTTTTTAAAAAGTTGTATGTAGGTTGGTAGAAAGGATTTTAATAAGCCCTTGACCATTTTTTAATAATTAGTTAGTGATAATTGGATTTACTTTCTGTTTGTTTTTTAGAATTAAAAAAAAAAAAACCGGATTATGTTTATTTACTTTTGAGAGAGAGACAGAGACAGACTGTGAGTTGGGGAGGGGCAGAGAGAGGAGACACAGAATCCCAAGCAGGGTCCAGGCTCTGAGCTGTCTGCACAGAGCCCAATGTGAGGCTCGAACTCATGGACCTCAAGATCATGACCTGAGCTGAAGTTGGATGCTTAACCGACTGAGTCACCCAGGTGCCCATAATTGGATTTATTTTGATTCAAGCCAAAGTTACCGTTTTTTTTTTTCTTTTAAATTTCAACATATTCCTAAGTGCTATATGGATATAAATTGAAGAAAAATCAAAACGGCTTGGTTTTTGTAGAATTAAGGTTAGATCTTGTATGGGAAGACACTCTACCCTCTCTTAAGCTGTATTTAAGGTCACTAAAAGGATGGAGCTTTAAAGTACAGTGGAAAGAACGACACCTTACACAGAGTTAATGACGGGAAGCAAATGTGATTGTGTGGACTTGACATTTACTGAGCTCTCAGAGCGAGTCTGACATTGTCCTAGATTCTGGAGCTAGACAGATGAAAAGCTGCCTAATTGTGAGGAGATCACAGTTGCCCTTCTGTATCCTTTGGCTCTGAAGATGATTGACGTGCCTGAAATCTGAGCTTCCCTCAGGCAGCAGCAGCTTCTTTGGGTTCTGCTGGGAAATGTTTGAATAGGAGGAACAACAGCTAATTCATCAAGCAAAACTTTAAGATGATCTGAAGTCTCCAGGAGAGAACTAGGGATGTCAGTCGTGGGGTAGGAGTCTGCCTTACAGCAGTGTTAGCAGCCTGGGGCGAGTCTTCCGGCCTGGTGAGCAGGCAGACACTGTAAGAAGAGACTTAACTCTGAAAAGCTGTGTATCAAGGAAGTAAGAGAGCCTGAGAGAAGGTTCTACAGGCAATGACTGTGCTAGACTTTGAGAAGGTTACTTACCTTATTGCTAGTGAAAGCAGGGAGACTTGCTTGTCAACTATTACCAATGAGCCAAGCAAATATTTATGCTTTCATCATGACAAACGGGAGAGACTGTGCTTGTGTAGATGGGCTGATTTCCCAAATTTCCTGAGTGAGAACTTTTGGCAAGAGAGAGCGGATACCCCTAAAAATAACCAATCCTTGGTGACATTGGCCTTTTTTGAAGCTAGAGTTACAATTATAAGAAAAATAGACCAATGTCAGTGACATGAAATCCTGTAAAGTTAACTTTACTCTTCCCTGCTTTTGAAAGCATTTAATTGGAAATCTGTTTGAAGGCCTTTCAGATAAAATTATTTCCTGAAATCTAACTTCTAGCTTCATCTCTTCCATTCTGGTGGTAATGACAAAATAATAGAAACCCAGAATTAGTGCTGGCAACTAGGAAAAAAATGTAGTAAATTTGCCATAAAATTTCAGGAACTTATGCTTGATATGGTGTAGCTGGATGGGATCTCTAAAAGCCAAATTTGAT
The DNA here is from genome assembly GCF_014898765.1 of Herpailurus yagouaroundi. Lineage (NCBI taxonomy): Eukaryota > Metazoa > Chordata > Mammalia > Carnivora > Felidae > Herpailurus > Herpailurus yagouaroundi. The sequence continues at coordinate 21,687,538 of NW_024412394.1, read as the reverse complement.
GGGGCGCCTGGGTGGCGCAGTCGGTTAAGCGTCCGACTTCAGCCAGGTCACGATCTTGCGGTCCGTGAGTTCGAGCCCCGCGTCGGGCTCTGGGCTGATGGCTCAGAGCCTGGAGCCTGTTTCCGATTCTCTGTGTCCCTCTCTCTCTGACCCTCCCCCGTTCATGCTCTGTCTCTCCCTGTCCCAAAAATAAATAAACATTGAAAAAAAAATTAAAAAAAAATAAAAGCCAAATTTGAAATTTTCCCTTTTGGTGAGGTAGGTTAGCATTGAGAATTCTGGAAAATTCTGAGGCACCCTTGGGAGTGGAAGAAACGTTCCACTTGGACTCACTTTCACATCTGAAACTGAAGGCATTTAAAAGGACCTGCATCCAAGGACCCATGAGACCCAGCTAACTACAGACCGAGAAGTAAGATGCAAACCTTATTTGACAGCTTTATGCTAATAAGATAATTTGAAAAGTAATACAAGACAATAAACTAATAAAATAAATGGAGTAGAAAGGAGAACCACACTAGAAACAGGTAGATATACAAAAGGAATTAGCTGTGTGAGCTAAGAATGTTAAGCATTCAATAACATAGTTAAAACCCACATTATAAGCTTCAAAGATTATAGTCTAAGGTCAATCTAATGAAGGAAATTTAAATTTCCGTGGAAGTCCTGGTAGCTGGGGATTAAAAAAAATGAAGAACTAAGAGCAGCACTTGAAAACAGATCATTGCTCTTATTTAAAAAAAAATAAGAAAAGGCAGTAGACAATAGTCAAATAAAGGAAGAACACTCTCTCAGACACAGTTAGACTTTAATCTACACAATAGGTCTCCCCTGGAACAAGGGAAATGTTAATGAAGAGAAACTAACATCTAGACAGAATCTAGTGAAATCTTTGAATTTGGAAATCAGAGAAACCATCCTATAGCATTTGGTCAGTAGATAAAATGTCAGTTTTAAAGAAGGTGAAACCAGCAGAACCCCCAAACAACACATTAAATACATGGAGATAATGAAAAATCATTTGTATTTTTAATTAAAAAAACTTTTTTTTAACATTTATTTTTGAGAGACAGAGACAGAGCATGAGTGGGGGAGGGGCAGAGAGCGATGGAGACAGACTCCAAAGCAGGCTTCAGACTCTGAGCTGTCAGCACAGAGCTCCATGCAGGGCTTGAATTCACCAACCGTGAGTTCTTTACTTAAGCTAAAGTCAGATGCCTAACTGACTGAGCTACCTAGGCACCCTAAAACATTTGTATTTCTGAGAGAGAATTTGTGATCTAAATTTATCAGCTAAATTGGTATTCATTTGCATGAATATGTCTTTTTATAAAAATGTTAGTGAAAATTGAAACAAAAAAGTGAAATGTAGTTTAAATACTTAAAATATATGCAGAATACAAATGTCACGAGAATACTAAAAAGTGTGACGTACACTGAAAAATAACAACAATAATTAACTGGATCTGAGGTCTCTGATGATATTATTTATAGCATAACAAGGATTTAGAAGAAGTAATGTATGGAGGAATTATACCAGCATGAACATACATGACTAATAAATAATTAAGTCAAAATTTAGAAAATTTTAAAATGAAAAAGTAAGATGGTAATTTTAATAAGCATAAAATCAGAATGAGTAACCAGAAATCACAAAAATGAGAAAATTATAGGTAAAAGAAATGGTTTGCCATATAAAAATATATAAAATCTTAACTAATCAAGTAGAAAAGAATATACTTCTGAGAACAGACATACGGAGCTTAGAACTAAAGTCAAAGATAATAGTTATAAGATCACAACTTTTATAATTTTTATTGTAAACTAGTTACAGAGTGTTTTATGTCAAGCACTGTTCGAGAAATAAAAGATATATCCATGTTCTACATCTAGCAATAGGGAGAGAGATAATAAGGTATAACTATAACAAGTAAGTACATTGTATTAGGAAATGATAACACACTCAGGGAAATATTAAAAGTAGAGTAGGAGAAAGGTGACTGGGATTATGGAATGCAACTATCAGCTGGATAGTTTGGTCTGAGAGCTCTCAGTAAGAAAGTGTTATTGGGACAAACACTTGAAGAAGATGAAAAATTTCATCATTGATATTTTAGGGAAGAGTGATCGAGTCAGGGGAAAGAGGTAATGCCACATCATTTCCTCCTGGACACACAGGTAGATGATTCTTTGTAGTCTGAGAGGGGACATAAAATGAATTCTTGAATGTGGACAGAAGGGATTTGTGCCTTTTCTAGAGGGTGCCCTTAAAACCTGTAGTCCAATTTTTGACTGACTCACTCTTCCTTTTTCTCTTGGTTGGTCTCCTCTTTCTTTATCTTCTTTCTCTCTCATCCCTTCCTCCCCACCCCCCCCCCCCCCCACCTATTTTGGTCCCTTGGATGGAGGAGATTAGGCAGAACACTCTAAGATGGCCTTAGGAAACAGCAGAGCCACAAGGTGAAAGAGTCTAGATTCTTGAGTCACCCTTGGGAGGGGAAATATTTACAAGCCACTCAACCTGGATAACACTGTAACATTGTGTTGAGCTATCAAGGATTTTGTTTGCCTGTTTGTTTTTAAGCAGGAAACTATTGTTACTTACACTGACTAATGCGGAAGCAATTTTAAGGACTTTGTCTTTCCTGTGAGTGAAATGGGGAGCCAGGGAAGGCTTTTGAGTAGAGGAGTAAGTTGACCTTACATTTGAAGACTTTCTCTCTGGCTGCTCTGTTGGTAGTACCCTGTTGAGGTGCAAGAGTAGAAACAGAGAGATCCTGTAAGAGGCTGAAGCCATAACTCTAACAAGAAATGATGGTGGCTTACAACACTCCACCAGCAGTGGAGATGATGAAAAATTCTTAGCCTCCAGTTAGATGTTGAAAGTAGAGCCAGTGGAGTTTATTTTCATATTGAATATGGGAGTGAAATAAAGAATGATGCCAAGGTTTTTGACTTGGGTAACTGGAAGGATAGTGTATTTATCCCCGAGATGGGAAAATTGGTGGGTAGAGGGGTTCGGTGGTAAGATGAATTTAGTTTTAGACATGTTGAATTTCAGGTATTGAGTAAGCAGTTGGATATGAGCCTAGTTTCAAAGTGATTTGATAAACTGAAAGTGTTAAATAAATAACTCAATTGTATTATTTATTTTAATCACATAAACTTTGAAAAATACTCTATATGACAAACTGTAACTATCAGAAATAGTGTTTGGATAATATCAGATGTTTCTATTAGCAAATGTGATCCTTGAGAATGATATTCTATTTTAGTTTGCATTTCTTCAGTTGCTATTTAAAATAGGATTTTTCATATTTAGTGCCAATCTCTGTTTCTAAGTTACTTAATATCAATTTACATGTTTTTCTTTTATTTTTCTTTTTTAAAATCTTTATTTATTTATTTATTTATTTATTTATTTATTTATTTATTTTGAGAGAGAGAGAGACAGGGTGTGAGTGGGGGAGGGGCACAGAGAGAGGGAGACACAGGATCGGAAGCAGGCTCCAGGCACCGAACAGTCAGCACAGAGCCCATGTGGGTGGGGCTTGAACTCAGGAACCGGGAGATCTGAAGTCTGATGCCCAATCGACTGTGCCACCCAGGCACCCCACTATCAATTTACATGTTTTTCTTTGAGGTATATGTCTCTGTATACATATTTATAAAACCCTTAGTGTATTATGATATTTGATCATTTGTCTCTGATGTATTTTGCCAGTATATTCTCTCAAAAGCTCAGAAATCTGATCCCAAATCACAAATAAAAAATATTAATCTTTTTTCTGTCTTTTAATACCAATGAGAAAAGAGAAGAAAATATCTCTTTTTAGCTTCATTTACTTCTCTAATTTGGATCTTTATAAAGATATGTTTTCCCTTAAACTGTTTCAAGAAATTGGCTCCCCATTTTCAAAATAATCTTTCTATTTTGACATCAAATCCCACATAATGCAGAGATTGGGATCAATGGAAACGGAGGTGGTTGATAGCTTCAGTTTATGCTTTGACATTTTGTTGGATAGCAAGTATCATCAATGGGTGACTATTAGAATCTTCCAAGGATGTTCTGAAAGCCGAGACCCCAGGATGACTTTGAGGTCAGTCCTAGAGAGCACTTTCAGTAGTCAGGAGACTAAAATGTGAATTGGTAGCAGAGAAGACTAAAATATTTATTTATAAATATTTTTACAAAACAATAAAAGTCATGAGAAAGGTACAGAAAAAAAGATTTTTTATAAATGCCTCCCCCCACCCCCTCCTCCCCTGCCATTTTAAATGTGACAAACTCCTCACAGGTAGCTTTTGCCTCATTGTGAAGCCAGTACTTGGTATCTGCCAGTTGAAATAGTTTTGTCTCTAACTTTCAATCTGAAGGGATTTCCGAAATACAGAACCTTCTCTGTGACTTATACCCTTCCCCTGTCCTTGAACAACTTAACTTTTTCTCCTCTTCTTCATTCCCTTCCTTCTCTCTTGCTCTCTATCTCCTTCAAGGGGAATATCTATTTTAAGTATCAAAATGGCTTTGTCATCTATATTCTCTTAGTTTTATATTGTTCATCTATTTCTGATCCTATTGTCATTTCCTTTTTGTGTTGTTTAGTTTTGCTCTATTCTTTTATCTAATTCCTTAAGTTGTATAATTAATGCATTAGTTACCAGCTTTCATTCTTTTATAAAGCAAACATTTAGGCTGTCCTCTTCCTTCTGAATTCGCTTTAATTGTATTTAACAAGTTTTACATGTTGTAATTGCATTATATATCAGGTTTAGTATATGGCTATTTTCATTATAATTTCTTTATTGGCTCATGGGTTAAGATGTGTTTCAAAACCCTTAAATAAAATTATAAAACATTTTATTTTATCAATAGTGATTTCTAACTTAATTACATTCTGATCAGAGGATGTGTTCTGTACTAAACCAATTCTTTGAAATTTATTGAAAACTGACCATGTAATTGATTTCTTTTTTTTTTTTTTTTTAAGATTTAAATGTTTATTTATTTTTGAGACAGAGAGAGGCAGAGCATGAACAGGGGAGGGTCAGAGAGAGAGGGAGACACAGAATCGGAAACAGGCTCCAGGCTCTGAGCTGTCAGCAGAGAGCCCGACGTGGGGCTCGAACTCCGACCGTAAGATCATGACCTGAGCTGAAGTCGGACGCTTAACCGACTGAGCCACCCAGGCACCCCTGTAATTGATTTCTTAAATGATCTATATGCTGTGTTCAATTTAGTAGCATATGTGTTCCTTAATTACTATTTTAAGGTTTAAAATCTCATTGATCAAACTTGTTAATTGTGCTCTTCGGTGTTCCATGTACCCCCCTCCTCCCCCCAGCCCCCCACCCCCGCTTGATGTATCAATTACTAAGAGATACATATTAAAAACTCTACATTGGTTATTTTTTTCTCTTTCTGGTGCTCTCAATTTCTTTGCCTTATCTATTTTGTGACTTTATTAAGTGCATGGAATTTGAGAACTATTTTAACTTTCTTGGTAATTAAAACATTTATTAAAATCTATTTATGTCTAATCACATTTTTAGCTCTAAAGTTTGTTACTAGTAGAATATCATCAGCTTTCTTTTGGCAAATATTTACATAATTTATCTCATTCAGTTCTTTGACTCTCAATCCTCTGGTTCATTACATTTCAGAGTGTCTCTATTTAAATAGCTTGAGTTTTAAATTGAATCAACATAGTATTTTCTCGGATTTCATTTGTGACAGTAACCATTTAAATGTATGATGTATGATGTATTATGATGTATTTTAATGTATTGGTGTACTTGAATTTATTTCATTTCTACAGTTTTGTATTGTTTCCATCTTTTTTGCTGCTTTTTTTAGATTCAATTTTCTTTTTTCCCCTTATTTCACACTTTTCCTTTCTGTTTAATATTCTGTTAATATTCTTTTAATTAGTATCCTAGAAATTATAGCATGCAACATAAATGTAATGTATTCTGAAGTGAATTAATATCTTTGCTCTTCTGAGATGGCTCTGACTGCCTTGAGCCTATTTTTGGCTCCCAGGCCATTCTTATCTAGTGTTAATGCAATCTTACTGTTTTGTTTTTTTAAATTCTCACAGGCAAGACTTATTCAGATACCGTTTTCACTGCTCATTCCTCTCTGCATCTCAAGCCTTCCTTTTAGAATCTTTTCCTTGCCTTTTAAATGAGGCTTAAGAATTTTTTTCATGAGGAGCCCCTGGGTGGCTCAGTCGGTTAAGCATCTGACTTCAGCTCAGGTCATGATCTCACCGTTGAGTTTGAGCCCTGCGTCAGGCTCTGTGCTGATAGCTCAGAGCCTGGAGCCTGCTTTGGATTGTGTCTCCCTCTCTCTCTGGCTCTCCCCTGCTCATGCTATGTCTCTCTATGGTCTCAAAAAATAAATATAAACATTAAAAAAAATTTATAAAAAAGTAAATTTTTTCATGAAGCTCTGTTTCTGGTATGCAAAAATCTTAGTCTTTTTCACTATTCTTGAAAGATAGTTTTGTTGGAAACACTTTTTTTTTTGCTGTTACTAAGATACTGAGAGACATTTCTCTTCAAATTTGAGGACATTCATTCCTACTTTCTGTGTTGCTCTTGAGTATTTCAGCTGAGTTTAGTTAGTGTTCCTTTGTAGGTAATCTTTCACTTCTTTCTAACTGCTATTAGTTTCTCTTTATTTTTTCCATATTTCTAATAGTGGATTTTCTTTGTTTTTAGTTTTTCTCTTTTCAATTTTGCTTTAGATTTATTCAGCTTCCCAATTCTGACACTTTTGATAAATTCTGTGTCTCTTAATTCCCAGCAGAAAAAGAAAAGCATATTTATGGTGCACTTATAATTGTTTATGTTGCATTTTCTAGTGTAGTCCTGTCATAAGACAACTTCCATTTTGACTATGTATCATTGTGAAATCAATTGTCTACCTATAATTTTATACATGATGATTGGAAGAATTTCCATGGACAGTTTCTGGCTTTGTTCACTTTTCCTTGTTTTTTCTCCATTATCCAAGTATTTCTAGTGCCTACCACTAGAAGAAAAACTTACATTGCCATGTGACCTCTGGCTCTATACCTTTATGTCATGAAGCTAAGGAATTAGCACAGTGAGCGGTAGAATTATTCCTAGAAGCCAGTCCTACTCTGGAGTGGTAGCAATAACTTAACTATACACAAGAGTGATTGTTAACCCAATACATATATCCCACTAGAGTCAAACTAAATGAATAACTAATTCAATTTCATTTTACATAGATCCCTTGAATACCTATCACCTCTCTAAGGCAGCCAATAAACGGCGAAGTGTGACAGAAGGGAATGTGGACAAGAATGAGCCATCAGTCTTAAACGTTTGCAGTTAAATGTATTTCTTGAGAACATTTTACAAAACATACGATCATGTGAACACAGTGATCAGGTTTCCTTGGGATCCTGAAAGGGTCTTAGGCAAGTGGGGGCCCAAAATTTGTCCTTCTGTGGCTTCATTGTAGCTCTACCTCTGTCTAATCTCTACCTTCTTCAAAGGTATATCCTCCCTTAAGGTCACCATTATTCTGCATTTTTCTTGACTTTATATAAATGGAATTATACAGTATATATTCTTTTGTTTCTGGCTTCTGTCATTGCACATTATTTGGTGATATTCACCTATATTGTTGCACATGACTATGATGTGTTAATTTTCTGCGTAGTGTGACATCATGTGAATAAACCACATTCTTCCACTGATGTAAATTTGAGTTATTTTTTTAGTTTAAAAATATTACAAATAATGCCACTATCAGCATTTCCATTGTGTCTCTCAGTGTATGTGTGCAGGTATTTCTTTTTAGTTTATACCCAGTTGTAGAATCCTTAGATTCTAAGCCTCTTCAACTTTAGTAGATAATTGCAAACTCTTTTCCAAAGTATTGTATCAACCTCACTTCCACAATCAGTGGAATCAGAGTTTCCATAGCCAACATTAGTCATTCTCATAGCTGGGTAATGAAATAGCATTCAAGTTACAATTTTCATTCCCTCTATGACTTTTATGTGTTTACTAACCATTTGGATGTCACCTTTGGCAAAGTGTCTGTTAAACTCTCTTGATCATCTTTCTATTGAGTTGTTGGCCTTTCTCCTATTGATTTGAGGAGATATTCATAGATTTCAGATAAAAGATAGTGATTAGTAATATAAGTTGCAAATATTTTCTCTCTTGTACTGAGTTTTAAATTTTAGTAATTCTGCTTTTATATTTCTAGACAATCTGTTCAGTTCTTTCCAAATATACTTGATCCATTTTGGGGAGACTTAATGTCTTCATCTTTTTAATTTGTCCTTTTTATTTATTAATATTTTGTACACAGAACTTCAATATTTGAAATGGAGTTCAAATCTACTTTCATTTTTTTTCCTTTTGTACATTTTCTCTTATGATTTCTTCATTTATTTGTGTTTGGGAGGGGTGAGGTAGAGGTAAAAGGAAATGAAATCTTGGTTGTCTTTTGCTAGTGAGAACTGATTGTTTTTCCTGTTATGTGCCTATGTGTGTTAGCAATCTTAGAGTATGTGAATTCATTTCTTATAACTGATGTGATACACTGGAGTTTGTATTTAATTTGCTAAACACGGAGACACTGAGAAGTTAAATGTGTGAATAACACATTTAGATTTCTGATATTAAAAAGAAGAGAGAGAGAGACAGAGGGAAAGGGAGAGAAAGAGTGTATAAAAGAATTTGCATAAATAGTTTTAAGTTGGGAATCAGGATATTGCTGTAATCATATTGGTGAGGGATAGAATAGACAGGTACAATAATAGTGGTGGTAAGAAAGGATACAATGACTCAGAAGCAGCATGTATTTATAGTTAACATTGGTATAAGGAGAAATGGAAATAATAAGAAATACCATTGGGTCAAGACCCACATCTTTTCAAGAGGTACTTTTGTTAATGTTGATGGAAATATAAATCAGACAAATTTCTAGGTAGGGAATATGGTAATATATACCAGAAACTATAAATACAAAAGTGTAACAGTATACCTTTTTCCAGAAATTCCACCTATAGTCATAACTAAAGAACTATTTAGACAAACATGTAAAAATATATGAACAAATGTTTTTACTGTAGCTTTGTTTCTGAGGTAGCAAATTAGAACAAATCTATACATTAGAACCACCAAAAATGAAGATATAAATCTACGTATTTGAACATGGAAAAATTCACAGTCTAATAATGTAGGTCAGAAAATAGTATGTAAAATATTATACAATTAAAACAATATTATGCACTTATAGGACGTACATGAAAAATATGTAATTTAATAATGCATATATCAGTATATTTTTTCTATTGCCTTATATTTTGAGAATGACAGGGATTACCACATTTTAGAAGAGCAGTGATGCCATTAATGTTTACTTCAAAGAAGCCAGTTTGGGCTACTGGTTTAGTGGGGGATGTGACGAACTTAGATATTTTATGAGGCTTGGTTGAAAATACAATTGGGTGTATTTGAAACTCAGTTGGAAAGAGTCTGACTACAGAGAATTTAAGATTAAGTGGCTGATTGCAAATTTTTTTCTAATATTAGAAAAATATTTCCAGGAACTTCCATACTAACTTCTAAATGCTTAGTTAAAAGAGTGATAAAAGTCTCTCTTTTGGCAGTATTTATCAGCCTCTTTCTTTTATGGGATTAAAGGTAACTCTTCCCCCAACCCTCATACTATTACATATTATTATATTTATCATATATTAGTAATTCCATATAGATTAGGTGGGCTATACATTTAAAAATATATATTGTATAATAAAGTAATAATTCTGTTGGTCCCTATCTATGAACAAGTCACCTAAGAGGGTGCTGTAATTAAATTCCACAGTTCAGTAAAAATCCTGTCACTGACACTTCCTAGCATATCACTTTTCAAGGCAAACTTTGAATAACAAATTCTTCGATCATTATTTTGCCAATTTGAAGTCTAACCTTTATTTAAAAAAAAAAAACTCCCAACATTTTTAAAAATTTTATTTTTATTTTTTTTTTAATTTATATCCAAATTAGTTACCATATAGTGCAACAATGATTTCAGGAGTAGATTCCTTAGTGCCCCTTACCCATTTAGCCCATGCCCCCTCCCACAACCCCTCCAGTAACCCTCAGTTTGTTCTCCATATTTATGAGTCTCTTCTGTTTTGTCCCCCTCCCTGTTTTTATATTAATTTTCCTTCCCTTATGTTCATCTGTTTTGTCTCTTAAAGTCCTCATATGAGTGAAGTCATAGGATTTTTATCTTTAACTGACTAATTTCACTTACCATAATACCCTCCAGTTCCATCCACGTAGTTGCAAATGGCAAGATTTCATTCTTTTTGATTGCCGAGTAATACTCCATTGTATATATATACCACATCTTCTTTATCCATTCATCCAACGATGGACATCTGGGCTCTTTCCATACTTTGGCTGCTGTTGATAGTGCTGCTATAAACATCAGGGTGCATGTGTCCCTTCGAAATAGCACACCTGTATCCCTTGGATAAATGCCTAGTAGTACAATTGTTGGGTCATAGGGTACTTCTATTTTTAGTTTTTTGAGGAACCTCTATACTGTTTTCCAGAGTGGCTGCACCAGCTTGCATTGCCACCAACAATGCAAAAGAGATCCTCTTTCTCCACATCCTCACCAACATCTGTTGTTGCCTGAGTTGTTAGCCATTGTGACAGGTGTAAGTTGGTATCTCATTGTGGTTTTGATTTGTATTTCCCTGATGATGAGTGATGTTGAGCATTTTTTCATGTGTTGGTTGGCCATCTGGATGTCTTCTTTGGAGTGTTTTGTTTTTTTTAAAGAACAAAGTCTTTCATTTATGATAATATTATGGAGATTCACCTAGTGTATTTATGGATCCTGTGAGAATTTGGTAAATCGTATGGACTGAAGAATTTCAGTTTCACAGGTAGGATATAGTTCACAAATCTAAACCAACCAAAAGTGGGATAAAAAATAAATGTGTATTTTTAAAGCTATTAGAATTTAGGGGTGCCTAGGTGGCTCAGTTGGTTAAATGTCTGACTTTGGCTCGAGTCATGATGTCATGGTTCACGAGTTTAAACCCCACATCTGGCTCTCTCTCTGCTGTCAGTATGGAGCCTGCTGTGGATCCTGTGTCCTCCTCTCTCTCCGCCCCTCCCCTGCTTGCATTCTCTCTCTCAAACATAAATAAAAACATTAAAAAAATAAAAAATAAAACTATTAGAAATGGTCTCTGCAATATAGTTAAAAAGCACCCACTCTTCTCCATTTTCCTAGTTCATGAACTAACTTTTTCCCCTTGAATTATTGCCTCATCTGGTCTTCTCTCAATGTCTCCTTATTTCACTCTTTTTCACATTACTCCTATGGGTAGTTGGTTAGGTAAATAATCTGCTAAAAAAAATCTTCGCCCCTCCCCACCAACTCCTGAAAGACCAAATTTTCTTGCATGGAAAGCAAGATCGTCTACATTTTGACTCCATCCCATTTTCCTGACTTAATTTCCCTATGTGCTTCAAAGCATGCCCTACAATTTAGATACTCAAATTTTCTGGTGGTATGAAGTGAATTCTCTTGCCTTTTGCTTATCTACAAGTGCTGGAAATTTCTTCCCCATACCCTCTTTACCTTCTTAAATTCTTATTGATAGGCAGGAGAACCAGTCTGCAAAATCTGTTGTGGCAATTCATTTATCTAATGAAAATTTATGTGTCTAATGGCTAAGTAGATTTCCTGATTCTCCTCCCAATTTTGGCTCAAGCACAAGGTTGAAATGAGTGACTTTTTCAGTTAAAGGAAGACCATTCTGTAATAAAGAATAAAGTCTTCCTGGAGAACTCAGGTCGAGTATCACTGAAATTGTCACAAGTTCGCTTTTATCCTTTGGGTCCATGCATATTTCTGCTCTTACCCATGTATTTTCCTCCCAATCATGTCAACACCCATGATGAATAGGTAACATTATTTGATTGTACTGGTCACAAATTCCACCCTTGTTCTTTGGTCTGGGGAGGAATTTTTCTGTGCCGTTTCATGAACATTCAAATGAATAAAATAATTATTAAAGTATAATTAATAAAGAAAAAGACTTGATGTCCTGGAGGAGGGAGAGATGAAGATTTTAAGTAAGAAAACAGGAAATAGCATTTAGCTCTCTATTTTTTCTCTGGCATTCTGACAATAGGAAAAGTTATTAATGATACATTTGAGTTCCAACATTAGTGTGGTATTGGCTTTATTAAGTTAACACATGCATAAAATACTAGTGAGAAAGTGTTCCTCTCCAAATTCAACCCCCATGCCCTTCTCCAAAATAATAATAGTAATAATAATAATAATAATAATAATAATAATTAAAAAGAACAGAATGGAAAAATCTGAGTGTCTAGAGAAAAATTTAAATGTATCCACTTCCTCAAATTGGCCATGACCTTGGAGTCTTGCATTACACTCAGGGTCATTGCCCTTCATTAGTCCATGGAGACTAATTTGGGTCAATGCCTGGGAGTTTTCTACATGGGGGAAAAAATGAATGGATGTTTTGCATTTGTAAGATGCTTAATTTTTAAATAGATTATTTCTAAATCTGTGGGAAATGTTCTGTTTCAAATTTCAGTTGGAGCAAGATGAATTAAAAAAAAGAGATGATCTTCCTTGGATCCCTTAATAATTTTCTTTTAAAAATTAATTCCCTCCAGATACTTTATTACATAATAGATTCTTACTACTAAATGCTTTTAACAGTAATGATTTTCTTCTGGGCAAAATGTTTTCATTCTTTGTTTTTATCATGATTCCTTTCGAATCAGGCATTAAAGTACCTTTAGAGGTGTTGACATCATCCCTTCTTCATTAATTATGTCTTTTGGTGCCTGTCATTACTGTAGATAGACACTTAGAGAATAAGATATAGATAGGCTTTTGTCCTTTGGTTTTCCTTTAAAAAAAATCACTTCATGAGACTACAAGTATTTTTCTCTTAAATACTGTTTATTTCAGTTTGAGTACTTTTAAAACCTCCATTTTGGTATCTTTATTTTTAATGTTTTTTAAAAAATGTTTATTATTTTTATTTTTGACAGAGAGAGAGAGAGAGAGCGAGCACGTGGGTGAGAAGCATAGAGAGAGGGAAACACAGACTCTGAAGCAGACTCCAGGCTCTGAGCTGCCAGCACAGAGCTGGACTTGGGGCTTGAACTCGTGAGCCTGTTCATGAGATCATGACCTGAGCCGAAGTTGAAAGCTTAACTGACTGAGCCACACAGCCACCCCTAACTTGGTATCTTTTGGCAGAACACTGAATATTCAAGTTTGGCTGCTGTCTGGCTGCCAGCTGTATCATTCTATGCTGTCATGGGCTTCCTGACCAATTCTGAATGATTTCTTGGTTTATAAGCTCTCTTTGCCATAAAATCTCTATTTGACTTTTTTGATCTAATAGGAACTTATTTCCTTGGTTCTTCAAAACACTGACCCAGCCTGAGCCCTGTCTCTGACTGTCCTCCTCCTCAGGGGTGATCTTTTCCATTATCTCTTTGGAATTCAACCCCTTTTCTCTGAACAGATGAGTCACGTTTATCTAAACCTTACCTTTCAACTCCCCCCCCCCCCCAACCCCTTCTTATTTTTCTGCTTATGTTTGGGGCCCCTCTGGAAATCTGAGCCTGGGGAAAAGAAAAACAAATACGCTGAACTTTTCCTCACAATGTCTTGGCTCTTACCCTTTCTTCGCCTCTGCAGCAGATACAAAGCCTCCGTATCCATTTCACACAGATCCTTCTCCCAAGAGCTCTTTTATTCCAAAGTAAAGTGAAGAATTTATAGTCATCTGGTGAATTCCAACATAGTAATTCAGTTTTTAAATAGAAGTTTTACTGCTTAATATTTTGACTGGGCTTATCTTATTGATAAATATTGTTAATTACATTAATAATAACGATTGCTATCAACTGATTGTTTTTTATGTGCCTAGCGATGACTTAAGTAGTTTATATAAGAAAGAGTTTTATAAGAAATCTAGCTTTATCTAATAATAATCATCTCTTCATTTAGACAATATTGTTTTCATAAATATGCTACAGACAATCAATAAAACACGTTTAGGATCAAGGCCCTTGGATCAGAGACCTGGGTTAAATTTGAGCCTGCCAAGTAGTACATGTACAAGCTGTTAAACATTGTTTTATCCAACAAATATTTTTGAAAGTATACATGCCTTTATTTATTTTTAAGTTAACTTAAAATTGTCTGTTGAATGTTTAAATTTCATTACCTAAGCTGCATCATTAATCTAAACAAATGCTAATATCTAGCTTAAAGAGATATTGTGGAAAGTAAATACGATTATATATGCAAAACACATAGTTTAATGCTTAGCACATAGCAGTAGTCAATAAACTGTAGTTATCTCCCCCTACCCCAGCATTTGTCAAGTGGCTAAATTCCTGGGGCCAGGAATCTACCAGAATCTCAGTACTTATATAGCACGGTAGTTTATAAAAATATTTTAGCATTAAACTGGCTAGTATAGAAAAAATGTAAAGTTATAATAAAATGAAAAAATAATTCAGATATATATTCAATTGGTCTTAAAGAAACTTCTAAGTTTTCATACTTTTCCATTTTATTTTTTGTTTTCCAGATAAAATCATTATTTTATCTGATGAAATAAGTGTTTAATTATGGGTTTGATTCTCTCCTTTCAGATAAAATTTAAAAAGCAAAGGCATTCAAGATATAATACAGCCTTTGGCTAGTCCCTCAGAACATTTTCAGAACACAGTAGAAGAAGGGCATTATAAGTTTAGAAATTTTTGAGAAAAGCAGACTAAGGGAATATAATACATGCTGACTTATAATATTAGGCAGTCCTATCAAAGAACAAAGATAAGGAATCAGTTCTATTATTTTTGATATCCTGCATGTAATTAGTAAGATTAGGTCCAAATCCTTAGCATGGAATTACATTTTCCAGCCTGCTTTCCTATTTTCCTGTATTTTCCCATGCAGTGCACGCAGGCTGGACCATTTACTATTCCAGGAACATAGTACACAAGTGGGTGCTTTTGAAACTTTGCTCATGTGATACACTGGGTTAGGATTGCCGCTTCCTCTCCTACCTAACTCCAGTTGCCCTCCATCAACATTCTACTCAACTTTCACATCTTAAGTCAGGGTTACAGTTGCTACTTTTCCATTTCTCCTTGGCAGTGTTGATCTTCATGTTTCCATAGCAGTTTTCTCAGTATTGCTGGTATGGCTTTTACTTGAGTCTGTCTTTTGTTGTGATTTTTTTAAAATATAAAATCTGAGTTGTTGATAATATTGAAAGAAATTAAATCATTAGTTAATCTCTTCTCAAAGGATACATCAGATCAAGGCAATTTTATGAGTGAGTTCTAGAAACCTTTAAATAAATGAATCATTTCAGTCATATAAAATTTTCAGATAAGGGAAAACCAGGAACACTCCCCCATTCATATAAATAACTTTGGTATCAAGATTAGATATAGACAACAAAGAAAAGCTAATTATAGACCAATCTACTCTTGAACACATATGCAAAAATAAAAATCCCAAGCAAAATATTGACAAACTGAATTCAGATGATATACTAAAAGTATATATGGAAATTCTTATATTCTAGAATTCAAGTTTGGCTTGATATTAGAAAATCTATTAATGAATTTGCCGTAATACCAGATTAAGGAAGGGAAAAGAAATAGATGCTTTTCTCAATAGAAGTACATGAGTGACTTGATAAGATTCAAAACCCATTGATGATTAAAAAATGAAGACCTTGGGGCACCTGGGTGGTTCAGTCAGTTGACTGTCCAACTTTGGTCCATGTCACCATCTCCTGGTTCACGAGTTCCAGCCTTGCATCTGGTTCCCTGCTGTCAGCACAGAGCCTCTTTCGGATCCTCTGTCCCCCTCGCTGTCCCTCTGCCTCTCTCTCACACACACACACTCTCTCTCTCTCTCAAAAATAAATAAACATTAAAAAAAAAAAAAGAAAGACCTTAACAAATTGAGAACTAAAGACTGTATATACTGACCACCTAGAACAAATATTGTGCTTAATGGGAAAATGTTAGAAACGTTCGTTTTTGAATCAGGAATAGGAGGAATACCCAGTGTCACTTTATATTCAACATTGGGTAGAATCTCCAGGTCATAAATATAATTATACATGATGATTCCCATTTAGAGGACCACATGTCTTTGCCAGGAGCTGGTTATTGGAGCAGTCTGGGAAGAACAAGGCAGACAAACCCAACTGTGTTTTGTTGAGTATTTTTTTCTACTTCAGTCTCCCTATGGATATCAATGTCTAGAACTATGCTGTGCAGTATGGTAGCTAACATGTACGTA
The DNA here is from genome assembly GCF_014898765.1 of Herpailurus yagouaroundi. Taxonomy (NCBI): domain Eukaryota; kingdom Metazoa; phylum Chordata; class Mammalia; order Carnivora; family Felidae; genus Herpailurus; species Herpailurus yagouaroundi. Next base: position 21,671,127 of record NW_024412394.1, on the reverse strand, counting down.
TGGCTATTCAGCACCTGAAATGTGGCTAGTCTACACTTAAATGCACTGTAATTGTAAAGTACAACACTATATTTCAAAGACTTAATGTAAAAAGTACAAAATGAGTTACTAATATTTTTTTGATAACATGAAATGCTTACATGTTGGATATATTGAGTTAAATGAGTACATTATTAAAATTAATTTTACTCCTTTCTTTGTACCATTTAAAATTGTGGCTACCAGAAAATTCAAAATTACGTGTGTGGGTCACTGAGTGGCATTATACTCCTACTAGACAATGCTGGTGTAGAATTACTCCAAATTGCAAGATGGGAGGGGCGGAGGGAAGAGAAATGCTGGCAGGATGGCGGGAGAGCTGAGCTCTCCCTCTGTAGTGGGCAGCAGCCATCACACCTGGGAGGCCCCAGCTCTACAATGAGAAGCCAGGGCTGAAGGTGCCCGAGTTGTCCAGTGCAGGATTTCTGGTTCCTGTCTGGAGAGGCTGAGGCGGTGCCACTATGGCTGCCTCAGATTGCAGCCAGTTGGGAGCTGCATTGGGGCCATGACTGTCGTCCCTGGTGATTGCCATGAACATCTTAAGTGTGTGCTGGGCCTTTGAGGCTCGAGCAAAATAATATCCTGCTGTTAATAACTTTCTGTCTCTCTCATTAGGCTATACAATTCTTGAAGAGGTCTTGTATCTTGCCATCAGTCTATTCCGCACTATGTAAATGCAAGTATTTTGCACATGAAATACACTCCAAACTTACTTGCTGAATCAGAGTGAAATTATTTCTTAGTTTAAAACTTTCCATGGGACCATTGTTCTTAATCTTCTCATTTGCTTCTACATTTCTCAGGATCATAAGCAAGGACGCTTTCTATAGGTCCCTAACACTGCCCAGAAGACATAGGATCCCTTTACAGTATGCAGATCTACAGTGCTCTTAATGTATGCTGGAGACTCTACTGTTAGTATCATTCTTATTTGTGTATATTGAATTCATTTTTTTAAAACTGATTTTTACAGTCCTAATTAAGAGGGCTCTGTACATATGATCTGTGAAATTCCAAAATGATGATGATGATAATGATGATGATAGAGGCATTTGAATGTCTCAGTTCCTGCATAGATAGTAAAATAATTTTATATTAATTTTTTGCAACTGCTTTTTTTTTCTTGACTCTTCTTGTACTCCTATTGCTGACAAATAGATTCATGTACTTATTGTATTATTGGACATGTACTATATAAGGAAGGCTCAGTGAGGGCTGAGAGATACACAAGGCATGTTATCTATCTTCAAGCTGCTTACTCTCTCACAGGAAGAGTTAAACACACCAATAGCTTTAGTAAATACGGTGTGTGAAAAGTGTGATAGGAGCTGTTGGAATTCAAGACTCTCAGACAGTCTGGGAAAGAAGGATCTCTTCCACTTGAGGAGATCAAAGGCAAATATCATTGTTGAGATGATGTCTGGACTGAATCTTAGATGGTGAGTGGAATTTGGAAAAGTGGGGAGGATATTATCTTTAGACAGAGGGAATGGTATGACAAATGGTAGAGTGTGGTACAAATGAAGTTTAATTCCATGAGCCGAGTGGGAATTTTGAGTGCTTTTTTGTTGTTTCTCCATAAGTAAAAGTAGTGTCTGTCTTATGTGATAGGCAATAGGGACGTATTGAAAAAATGTGAAGATGCATGATGTGATGAAAGCAGTACTTTGGTAAGATAATGTAAAATTGTTGTGTGAGGTGACTTAAGGAGGGTTAAAAAGGTATTACACTTTAGAAGAGTGTTAGTAGGGGGAATGAAATAAGCAATGTGAGAAGTGTTTCCCAGGAGGAATTGACAGAATGTAGCAAATGACATTGCTATAGGTGATGTAGAGAAGGAAGAGATTAAAACCAGAGATCTGAGACTAACATGTTGACTGACAAGAGAAAAAAAATATGTTTTGCCATTCTAAATGCAACCAACTCTCCAACTTTCTTTTACCGTAGCTTTTCCTTCAGTAGCAAACCTATCTCTCCCCTTCTTTTACATTTAAGTTTTTTTTTTAAATAGTCGTCCTCACTTACTATTTCATTTTCCATACAGTTTGAAATCTGTTTTCCATCAAGGCCACCCCACCAAAATTTTTTAGGTAAAGGTCTTTGAAGATCAATCTCTGGCTTAATACAACAGGCAATTTCTATTCCTTATCTTACTTGACCTCGCTGAGCTATTTGAGAATGGTAATTAATCCATGCTTTTGAACTCTCTGGTATCTTGGGTTCTGTGACACCACTATCTCTTTGTTTCTTTTCCTACATATGTGGCTCTTTAAAGAGCTATGCTTCCTCAACCTGTTTCATAAACCTTGATGTTTCTAACCTTCTATTTTCAGCCATCATATCTTATTAGTCCACACATGAATTCCTACGGTTTCACTCATCATTTCTAATGTTTTTTAGATAAGAATTTATTGAGCACCTATATTTGCCAGGAATTCTGTTGATAAATCCTAAATCCACATCACCATCTGTAGCTCAGCCCTTTCTTCTGAGGTCCAAATCCCAGATGCCTTTCTGCCTGCTTGAGTTAATCTCTTGATTGTCTCCCAGGCTCTGCAAAGATAGCATTCTCCACTCTGATCCTTCCACAGACCTGCTCATATTCGTCTACTTTTTTTCTTGGTGAATGATAATATCATCCATCCAGTTAACCCATTTAAAATCCTGGGAACCTACCTGACTCTGCATTTCTGTAGATGGTAGTATGGATAGAAGCAAAAGGCCAGAAATGAGATGCCTTCCTTTCATGACATAGAATTAAATATCCCCTGCAGAAATGAGAGTAGAAGGAAGGAAAGTTTTGAATAGAAAGTATTTAAATAAGAAATAACCATGTTTCCATAATATTTAGTAAAGTATGATAATAGAGATTAAAAATTGAGACTACAGTGAATTATCAAAAATAAATGTTAAATTTATTATTATTATTTTTTGCCCACCTGAGTTTATGGCTTATCATTATGACTTAAATTTGTTCAATTACACAATACTTGTTAACATTTTCTTCAGAGGCTCCCCATAACTTTTAGGATAAAGTCTCAAAAGTATAACATGAGATCCAATACCCTTTACAAATCTGAATCATGCTTACCTCTTGGGCCTTATCCCTGTCTACAATCATCTTTGCATCCTATCCTTGAATATACATGCTTTTTCTGACCTCAAAGAATTTATATTTGCTCTTACATCTTCCTAGAATATTTCTCAGCCAGTGTTCATTGGTTCTCATTAGCTAATTAATTAATTCATAAACATTTACTGAATAGCTAACAATGTATGTAGCATCATCTAGCTCTGAAGTCCCCGCAGTGAAAAAGCAAAAAATCTCTACTTTCAAGGATACCAGGTGGTCTTGGAAGTCGTGGAGGGATTTTTCTAAGAAATGAGCATATGAGAGTAGCCCATGGTATTATTTCAGTTTTTAATGTTCAGGAATTCCTTTCCCCTGTTTTGAAGAACTCTTCCTTTCTGTAGTCGATCTTGGTTCTTGCCAATAAGGGAGCAATCAATAAGATTCTGAATAAGTATGAAGGTTTAAAGTGGAGAAGTTTGGAAAAATAAAATGTTTTTATCTCCACTCTGACTCTGTTAAATCAGGATTTTCAGTTGGGGTCCAGGCACTTTGGGGGTCCACAGTTCTAGAGGTTATAGTGATGTACATATAAGCTTGAACACTATTGCTAAACAATGTCAAGGAAAAAATGAACAGGAGCTCTTTTAGTAATTTGCATTTTGTTCAGAACATGGCAACTTGGAGATGATCCTCTTAGAAATTCTTCTGGGATCACTTTAAGTCTGCGACAGACACCCACAACAATCTGGGCTTAGCTCTATCAAAATACAATAAATCGTATATTTCTATCTTCTCCACTAGACCTAAGGGTAGAATTGTTATTGCTAAGGGTACAAAACTGTATTTTATATCTTGGTATTGCTCAAGGCATCTATGGCATCAGAGTGCAGAAAACGTAACAGATAGTGACTCTTTATGGAATAAAAAAGGACTCTGGGTTTGAAGGAGAACAAATAAATTTCATTTTGCACATATTGAGACCAAGGGGCCATTGACTTATTCAGTTTTAAATATCAGTGGGCAACTAGAAATGTGGGTCTTAAAGTAAGAAATAACTCAGAACTAAGAATGTTAGTTTGGTAATAATCTGCAGGATGGTATTCGTTAAGCCATAAGAAATAGACATTATCTGTTTGGGAAAAATGAAACTAAAAGTGGACAAATTGCAAAAGTTTGTACATATATTATACAAATTATAAATAACTGCATGTACATGTATGTCTACATATACTTAGTGGGGCAGTAGAAGATGAAGAGATAGTGAAAAAGACCCATTAGAAGCTTTTCTAAATATACAAAGAGAAGGAGGAGAGTCAGTGGCATATGACTCAACAGACGAAATAGTATCAAGGTGAAATAATGGGTTGACATTGTTAAATATTGCAATTATAATGTCAAACGCTATTGGAATATATCAGAAAAATCAAGAATGGAGAAAATACATGTTATAGTATAAACAGGATTTCAGAGTTGGCATGTAAGAAAACAGTTTCAGCTAAGTGGTGGGAACAAAATATTAATACTGGTAGTCTACAAAATGGATAATGATCAAATGGTGGAAGTTCATCTGAGAGAGAGATTGATAATTTGAGGGACTGGAAGGTGGAAACAAAAGTTTGTATTATACTGAGACCAATGTTGGATGGTAGAAAACATTAAAAATGGAGTTGGTGGTAGAGGATAACCTCAGGCAAAGTAGGCTTGTATGGAATTATTCCACGTGTAGGAGATTGGAAAGGTTCCAGGCAACTTTTTGCATGACACAGAAAAGGAAAAGAAAATATCTGGTGTCACAGAATCATTTGAAGTAGAAAGGGAATTAATTTCACAGTTGTTAAATGTTCTCAGTAAATTACCACACGGGCTGAAGAAGGGTGTTGAATCGGGATGGGAAGTTGAGTTTACTAGGCTAGCCTGGAGAAGCCACTGTAAAAATATTACTATCTACAATGTGGTAATAGTAATAAATGACTTGTGGTGTAGTGATGAAGGCCTGACTGATACAGCATGACTCTGTGAACAGAAGCAGAGAAAATGTTCACTTGGTAGGCTTCAAAGAAGTAGATTTGTGAGATGGGAATGTTAGAAATTTAGGGAGATGTGGAATTCAGAGACTTGATGAAGGATGGTTCTGAAGTGAGTCATCATTTGGACTATGCCGAGTAAGGCAATACTGAGTGAATGGATTGAGAAATATGGTAGAGGGATCAAAGGTGAATATAGAAATAATAGGTTTAGTAGCTGTGAGGGTGACAGAGTAAAACACATGGGATAACAGGCAATAGAAGTGAAAGGAGAGTACTTTTAGTATAATGAGGGTTTTTCCATGTTTTTTCTCCCCTTGTGGCCTGAATAGGCGTCTTACCATTAGATTCTGTGTGATTCCTGGACTTTTAGTTTCATAAGCCAATACAATTTCAAATTTTACTTACATGATGTTGTCAGTTTAAAATTTTTTATGTATTTTTGACAATTCAGGACAATAAAGAAGTCTTGCCATCTGCTAACACTATAATGTGCTAACATAAGGTATATTTTAGATCATGTGCTAGAGGTACAGGGAAGATGGCGGCGTAGGAGGACACTGGGCTCACCGCGCGTCCTGCTGATCACTTAGATTCCACCTACACCTGCCTAAATAACCCAGAAAACCACCAGAGGATTAGCAGAGCGGAGTCGCCGGAGCCAAGCGCAGAAGAGAGGCCCACGGAAGACAGTACGAAGGGCGGCGAGGCGGTGCGCACTCCACGGACTGGCGGGAGGGAGCCGGGGCGGAGGGGCGGCTCGCCGGCCAAGCAGAGCCCCAGAGTCTGGCTTGCAAAAAGCGGAGGGGCCTGACGGACTGTGTTCTGACAGCAAGCGCGACTTAGCGTCTGGGAGGTCATAAGTTAACAGCTCTGCTCAGAAAGCGGGAAGGCTGGAGGACAAAGGGAAGGAGAACCGCTGAGCCCCCTGACGACAGAGCTCAGTTTGGTGGGGAACAAAGGCGCTCGCCAGTGCCATCTCCCCCGCCCATCCCCCAGCCAAAATCCCAAAGAGAACCAGTTCCTGCCAGGGAACTTGCTCGCTCCGCGCAAACACCCAACTCTGCGCTTCTGCGGAGCCAAACCTCCGGCAGCGGATCTGACTCCCTCCTGCTGCCACAGGGCCCCTCCTGAAGTGGATCACCTAAGGAGAAGCAAGCTAAGCCTGCCCCTCCTGCCCCCGTGCACGTTGCCTACCCACCCCAGCTAAGACGCCAGATCCCCAGCATCACAAGCCTGGCAGTGTGCAAGTAGCCCAGACAGGCCACCCCACCCCACAGTGAATCCCGCCCCTAGGAGAGGGGAAGAGAAGGCACACACCAGTCTGACTGTGGCCCCATCGGTGGGCTGGGGGCAGACATCAGGTCTGACTGCGGCTCCGCCCACCAACTCCAGGTATACACCACAGCACAGGGGAAGTGCCCTGCAGGTCCCCACCACGCCAGGAACTATCCAAAATGACCAAGCGGAAGAATTCCCCTCAGAAGAATCTCCAGGAAATAACAACAGCTAATGAGCTGATCAAAAAGGATTTAAATAATATAACAGAAAGTGAATTTAGAATAATAGTCATAAAATTAATCGCTGGGCTTGAAAACAGTATAGCTGACAGCAGAGAATCTCTTGCTACAGAGATCAAGGGACTAAGGAACAGTCACGAGGAGCTGAAAAACGCTTTAAACGAAATGCATAACAAAATGGAAACCACCACGGCTCGGATTGAAGAGGCAGAGGAGAGAATAGGTGAACTAGAAGATAAAGTTATGGAAAAAGAGGAAGCTGAGAAAAAGAGAGATAAAAAAATCCAGGAGTATGAGGGGAAAATTAGAGAACTAAGTGATACACTAAAAAGAAATAATATACGCATAATTGGTATTCCAGAGGAGGAAGAGAGAGGGAAAGGTGCTGAAGGTGTACTTGAAGAAATAATAGCTGAGAACTTCCCTGAAGTGGGGAAGGAAAAAGGCATTGAAATCCAAGAGGCACAGAGAACTCCCTTCAGACGTAACTTGAATCGATCTTCTGCACGACATATCATAGTGAAACTGGCAAAATACAAGGATAAAGAGAAAATTCTGAAAGCAGCAAGGGGTAAACGTGCCCTCACATATAAAGGGAGACCTATAAGACTCGTGACTGATCTCTCTTTTGAAACGTGGCAGGCCAGAAAGAATTGGCACGAGATTTTCAGTGTGCTAGACAGAAAAAATATGCAGCCGAGAATCCTTTATCCAGCAAGCCTGTCATTTAGAATAGAAGGAGAGATAAAGGTTTTTCCAAACAAACAAAAACTGAAGGAATTTGTCACCACTAAACCAGCCCTCCAAGAGATCCTAAGGGGGACCCTGTGAGACAAAGTACCAGAGACATCACTACAAGCATAAAACATACAGACATCACAATGACTCTAAACCCATATCTTTCTATCATAACACTGAATGTAAATGGATTAAATGCGCCAACCAAAAGACAGAGGGTATCAGAATGGATAAAAAAACAAGACCCATCTATTTGCTGTCTACAAGAGACTCATTTTAGACCTGAGGACGCCTTTAGATTGAGAGTGAGGGGATGGAGAACTATTTATCATGCTACTGGAAGCCAAAAGAAAGCTGGAGTAGCCATACTTATATCAGACAAACTAGACTTTCAGTTAAAGGCTGTAACAAGAGATGAAGAAGGACATTATATAATAGTGACAGGGTCTATCCATCAGGAAGAGCTAACAATTATAAATGTCTATGTGCCGAATACCGGAGCGCCCAAATATATAAAACAATTACTCATAAACACAAGCAACCTTATTGATAAGAATGTGGTAATTGCAGGGGACTTTAACACCCCACTTACAGAAATGGATAGATCATCTAGACACACCGTCAATAAAGAAACAAGGGCCCTGAATGAGACATTGGATCAGATGGACTTGACAGATATATTTAGAACTCTGCATCCCAAAGCAACAGAATATACTTTCTTCTCGAGTGCACATGGAACATTCTCCAAGATAGATCATATACTGGGTCACAAAACAGCCCTTCATAAGTTTACAAGAATTGAAATCATACCATGCATACTTTCAGACCACAATGCTATGAAGCTTGAAATCAACCCCAGAAAAAAGTCTGGAAAACCTCCAAAAGCATGGAGGTTAAAGAACACCCTACTAACGAATGAGTGGGTCAACCAGGCAATTAGAGAAGAAATTAAAAAATATATGGAAACAAACGAAAATGAAAATACAACAACCCAAACGCTTTGGGACGCAGCGAAGGCAGTCCTGAGAGGAAAATACATTGCAATCCAGGCCTATCTCAAGAAACAAGAAAAATCCCAAATACAAAATCTAACAGCACACCTAAAGGAAATAGAAGCAGAACAGCAAAGGCAGCCTAAACCCAGCAGAAGAAGAGAAATAATAAAGATCAGAGCAGAAATAAACAATGTAGAATCTAAAAAAACTGTAGAGCAGATCAACGAAACCAAGAGTTGGTTTTTTGAAAAAATAAACAAAATTGACAAACCTCTAGCCAGGCTTCTCAAAAAGAAAAGGGAGATGACCCAAATAGATAAAATCATGAATGAAAATGGAATGATTACAACCAATCCCTCAGAGATACAAACAATTATCAGGGAATACTATGAAAAATTATATGCCAACAAATTGGACAACCTGGAAGAAATGGACAAATTCCTGAACACCCACACTCTTCCAAAACTCAATCAGGAGGAAATAGAAAGCTTGAACAGACCCATCACCAGCGAAGAAATTGAATCGGTTATCAAAAATCTCCCAACAAATAAGAGTCCAGGACCAGATGGCTTCCCAGGGGAGTTCTACCAGACGTTTAAAGCAGAGATAATACCTATCCTTCTCAAGCTATTCCAAGAAATAGAAAGGGAAGGAAAACTTCCAGACTCATTCTATGAAGCCAGTATTACTTTGATTCCTAAACCAGACAGAGACCCAGTAAAAAAGAGAACTACAGGCCAATATCCCTGATGAATATGGATGCAAAAATTCTCAATAAGATACTAGCAAATCGAATTCAATGGCATATAAAAAGAATTATTCACCATGATCAAGTGGGATTCATTCCTGGGATGCAGGGCTGGTTCAACATTCGCAAATCAATCAACGTGATACATCACATTAACAAAAAAAAAAAGAGAAGAACCATATGATCCTGTCAATCGATGCAGAAAAGGCCTTTGACAAAATCCAGCACCTTTCTTAATAAAAACCCTTGAGAAAGTCGGGATAGAAGGAACATACTTAAAGATCATAAAAGCCATTTATGAAAAGCCCACAGCTAACATCATGCTCAACGGGGAAAAACTGAGAGCTTTTTCCCTGAGATCAGGAACACGACAGGGATGCCCACTCTCACCGCTGTTGTTTAACATAGTGCTGGAAGTTCTAGCATCAGCAATCAAACAACAGGAAATCAAAGGCATCAAAATTGGCAAAGATGAAGTCAAGCTTTCGCTTTTTGCAGATGACATGCTATTATACATGGAAAATCCGATAGACTCCACCAAAAGTCTGCTAGAACTGATACATGAATTCAGCAAAGTTGCAGGATACAAAATCAATGTACAGAAATCAGTTGCATTCTTATACACTAACAATGAAGCAACAGAAAGACAAATAAGGAAACTGATCCCATTCACAATTGCACCAAGAAGCATAAAATACCTAGGAATAAATCTAACCAAAGATGTAAAGGATCTGTATACTGAAAACTATAGAAAGCTTATGAAGGTAATTGAAGAAGATTTAAAGAAATGGAAAGACATTCCCTGTTCATGGATTGGAAGAATAAATATTGTCAAAATGTCAATACTACCCAAAGCTATCTACACATTCAATGCAATCCCAATCAAAATTGCACCAGCATTCTTCTCGAAACTAGAACAAGCAATCCTAAAATTCATATGGAACCACAAAAGGCCCCGAATAGCCAAAGTAATTTTGAAGATGAAGACCAAAGCAGGAGGCATCACAATCCCAGACTTTAGCCTCTACTACAAAGCTGTTATCATCAAGACAGCATGGTATTGGCACAAAAACAGACACATAGACCAATGGAATAGAATAGAAACCCCAGAACTAGACCCACAAACGTATGGCCAACTCATCTTTGACAAAGCAGGAAAGAACGTCCAATGGAAAAAAGACAGTCTCTTTAACAAATGGTGCTGGGAGAACTGGACAGCAACATGCAGAAGGTTGAAACTAGACCACTTTCTCACACCATTCACAAAAATAAACTCAAAATGGATAAAGGACCTGAATGGGAGACAGGAAACCATCAAAACCCTAGAGGAGAAAGCAGGAAAAGACCTCTCTGACCTCAGCCGTAGCAATCTCTTACTCGACACATCCCCAAGGCAAGGGAATTAAAAGCAAAAGTGAATTACTGGGACCTTATGAAGATAAAAAGCTTCTGCACAGCAAAGGAAACAACCAACAAAACTAAAAGGCAACCAACGGAATGGGAAAAGATATTTGCAAATGACATATCGGACAAAGGGCTAGTATCCAAAATCTATAAAGAGCTCACCAAACTCCACACCCGAAAAGCAAATAACCCAGTGAAGAAATGGGCAGAAAACATGAATAGACACTTCTCTAAAGAAGACATCCGGATGGCCAACAGGCACATGAAAAGATGTTCAGCGTCGCTCCTTATCAGGGAAATACAAATCAAAACCACACTCAGGTATCACCTCACGCCAGTCAGAGTGGCCAAAATGAACAAATCAGGAGACTATAGATGCTGGAGAGGATGTGGAGAAACGGGAACCCTCTTGCACTGTTGGTGGGAATGCAAATTGGTGCAGCCGCTCTGGAAAGCAGTGTGGAGGTTCCTCAGAAAATTAAAAATAGACCTACCCTATGACCCAGCAGTAGCACTGCTAGGAATTTATCCAAGGGACACAGGAG
>NW_024412394.1:21454196-21659941 GCF_014898765.1 Herpailurus yagouaroundi | reverse complement strand
ATGAATGGATAAAGAAATTGTGGTTTATATACACTATGGAATACTACATGGCAATGAGAAAAAATGAAATCTGGCCTTTTGTAGCAACGTGGATGGAACTGGAGAGTGTGATGCTAAGTGAAATAAGCCATACAGAGAAAGACAGATACCATATGGTTTCACTCTTATGTGGATCCTGAGAAACTTAATAGGAACCCATGGGGGAGGGGAAAGAAAAAAAAAAAGAGGTTAGAGTGGGAGAGAGCCAAAGCATAAGAGACTGTTGAGAACTGAGAGCAAACTGAGGGTTGATGGGAGGTGAGAGGGAGGAGAGGGTGGGTGATGGGTATTGAGGAGGGCACCTTTTGGGCTGAGCACTGGGTGTTGTATGGAAACCAATTTGACAATAAATTTCATATATAAATAAAAAAAATAAATAAAAGCTATAATTACCTGGAAAAAAAATAAGGTATATTTTAATATAAAAAAAGCAAGAAAGGCAAAATCTCAGAATAAAAAAATAGTCTTTCTCAAGAAAGCACACTTTGCAATTATATTAATTCCTGTGCTTAAATTTACATACACATGCATACACATCTGTCTCTCCATCAATTTACTGATCTATCTTTATTGTGGTATCATCATTACCATAGTTAATTTTTTGTTCATTTTGTCATAAAGCCTTGCCATGGACTGGTACAAGACTGATAACTAAAGTTTGGGTTCTGAGAAGGTGATATTTCATGTGAATTCTGAAGGTATGGACAGTGGACATAATTTCAGTGCATATTCAAGAAGAGTATTCCTAGTAGAATGATCATCCCTGTGGCAGGAGAGAATGTGGCAAGTTTGAGGAACTGAGAGAATGAACGTGACTGAAAGACAGAGGGTAGCATAACATGAAAATGTAGAATTAAGCAAGAAAAGTGAGCAAGGAGTTGGGGGAGAGGTTGAAGGTGACATGATCAGAATTTTTTCTTCTCATTAACTGCTCACCTCCTGCACCACCAGCTACCTTTGAAAGATCACTTATAGGGGACCATATGTGGTTCAGTAGTGTCCTCAAAAATTCATGTCCACTCAGAACCTCAGAATGCCTCTTTATTTGAAAATAGGGTCCTTATAGATGTAGTTGGTTGTAATGAGGTCATACTGGATTAGGGTGGTCCCCAAATCTAATATGACTGATGTCCTTATAAGAAGAAGAGAGAGACACACACAAGGGAGAAAACCCTGTGAAGGAGGGAGATATTAGAGGGATACATTGATAAACCAAGGATTAGTGACAATAAGGAAAAGTTGGAAGCGACAGAGAAGGATCCCTGTCCACCCCCCCACCCCCACCCCTCCGAGACTTTAGAGAGAGCAATGGCCTGGCTGACATCTTGATTTCAGACCTGGAGCATTCAGCACTGTGTTGTGTGTGTTGTTATAAACCAGCCAGTTTGTGGTAATCTGTTATGGCAGCCTTGGGGAACTAATGCAGGGAAATAAAAGCAGCAGATTGGAACTTTTCCTGTCCTTGTTTCCTGTTCTCTGGGCCTACAGATGTTCAACAGTGACCCTTTTCTTTTATAAAGTATTTATGTGGATGATTTAGGCCTGTTGCTACGCCGCATCACCAGGGGTCTCTTAACGTACTATCTGATGTAGGTGATGCTTTCATTTGTGGTTTCTTTCTTTTGTAGGCTCTAAGAAGCCTGGGGTGATTTTAAGTTGTATTGACTGTAACCAGGTCACTCCTTATGTAGCCTTTCTTGGCTAGGCTCTAACACAGCTCAGCATTACAGACTCTCCTCCATTTGTGGCCCAGATCTGGCCTATGAAAACCCCCCAAAATATCTGTGGCTTTATCAGATGCTGGGAATACAGGCCTATCTCAACTCAGCCACCTCCCTTTGCCCCATTATCAGAGCAGTTAGCCATTGGTTTCTCGCCTTTACATTTTTTAGGTCAAAGTAGAACACCAGCCACTGTAAATCCCAACTCTAAGGCATATATGACCATGTTCTCTGAGGTGTCTGAATGAAATCCTTGTAATTAAGTTTGATGTTAGAGGCAGACACCCTCCCCAATTCTTTCCCCTGAAAAGGAGAAGGAATTCACAACGTGCCAGCATTTTTTTTTTCTACTTTTGATCCTCCTCTACTCCTAAGGTGAAGAACTTACTGGGTGTTTAGCTGGTTTTTATAAACCTCCTTTGAAAATTCTTATGTTTGCTTAGCACTTCTTGTTGATGTCTGATATCTGCCATTTTAAGGGGTTGGTTAAAATTTCCACTTTCAAGATCTTTTTCCTTGTGATCAGTGTTTATTGCTGGCTTGTTTCTTAGACAGCTACTTCTGTGAGAGCAGATACTTTTTTTTCTAGCAAATGTATTCCCAGTACCAACCTAAAGGCTTCACTTATGGTAAGACACTAAATAAACTCTTTATTGTATAAATGAATGAATGCAATTATAGAAGAAACATGTTTCCCTGGTACTAAATTTTAAAATAAAAATGTTACACAATGTTTTGAATAGGGACATACTTAGAGATGGACAGTGTTTTCAACATCAGCGTTATAGCAATTCTAAGTTAACATTCTGAGCTTACATTATACTATATTCTTTGATCAAGTTGTCTCAAGGAATGTATGGATGACATATCCATTAGATTTTTTTTTTTGAGAGAGAGAAGGAGAGAGAGAGGGAGAGAAAGAGAACAGGAGAGGGGCAGAGGGAGAGGAAGAGAGAAAATCTTAAGCAGGTTCTATGCCTAACATGGAGCCTGTTGTGGGGCTCGATTTCAGGACTGTGAAATCACGACCTGAGCTGAAATCAAGTCAGATGCTTAACTAAATGTGCCATCCAGGAGCCCCCATTAGATTACCTTTTCTAAATACCTTGTTTTTTGGCAATTTTGAAAACTTAGAAAATGGATTTTGATAACTAATTTTTTTGATGAGTAAAAACTGTTGATATCTCTAGCTCTTTACACCATCTTTCTGTGTTACCATAATGGTGTGCATGAATGGCCTGGCAGATGCTCTCAAGAGCATGAACAGTGCCAAAAAGAGAGTCAAATGCCAGGTTCTTATTAATTAGGCCATGCTCCAAAGTCATGGTCCAGTTTCTAACCGTGTTGATGAAGCATGGTTATATTGGTGAATTTGAAATCGTTGAAGATCACAGAGTTGGGAAAATTGTTGTGAACCTCATGGGCAAGTTAAACAAGCGTGGAATGATCAGCCCAGATTTTTTTTTAAACTTGAATTTCATTTATTTAATGAAATCAATTCTAAACAGGATATTAAAATTAAAAAATAGAGCCATGAAATGACAAGCTTATGTTATGGGTAGAAATATGATAAATTATATATGAATTAAAAAGATATTAAACACAACAAAAGCTTTTCAAAAATGTTTTCTTAGAATTCAGAATTTATGAAGGTAGATGAAGAAGAGGTGAAGTTTCCAGGAATGAACTTTGATGAAGTAATTGATATCACACAGGTAACAAAGCTTAGAAACCATGAGAAATTATTTTTCTACCAGCATTTTTTTATGTGATTGATTCTTTTCTTTAAAGACTTTATTATTATTTTTTAGAGCAGGTTTAGGTCCACAGTAAAAATAATAGGGAAGTACAGAGATTTCCCATATACCTTCTACCCCCACACATGCATAGACTTCCCTGCTATTAACATCCCCCTCTAGAGTGGCACATTTGTTAAAATTGATGAACCTACATTGACACATCTTAATCACTCAAAGTCCATAGTTTACCCTAGAGTTTACTCTTGATGATGTATATTCCATGGTGATCAGCCCGATTTGATGTATAACTGAAAGATCTAGAAAAATTGCAGAGTAATCTGCCCTCATTCTGCCAGTTTGGTTTCATTGTACTAACAATCTCAGCTGGACCATGGAGAAGCAAGACAAAACACACAGGAAAGAAAATTCTGGGATTCTTTCTAGGGATATGATACATATGTGCAAATAAATTGCCTCAACTGGAAAAAAAAAGTTGATATTTAAAGTTGATTGATGGCAGATCCATATTCTTTAGAAATTGGACTATCAAGTGATATTATTTAACTTTCCATTGTAAATGTTGAGATATTGATGCTAATAACTCTCCTAAACTAAAGGGAATATTACTCATGTAAGAAACTATACATTAAATGCAATCCCTATCAAAATACCAAGAGCGTTTTTCAGAGAACTAGAACAAATACAACTCAAATGAATATGGAACCACAAAAAGCCTTGAATGGCCAAAGAAAACTTGAGAAAGAAAATCAAAGCTGGAGGTACCACAATTTTGGGTTTCAAGATATACTACAAAGGCATAGTAATCAAAACAGTATGATATTGGCACAAAAACAGGCACATAGGTCATGGAACAGAACAGAAAGCCCAGAAATAAAATTATGCTTTTGTGGTCAATTTATGACAAAGGAGGCAAGAATATAGAATGGGGTAAAGATCGTTTCTTCAATAAATGGTTTTGGGAAAACTGGATAGCTTTATGAAAAAAGAGTGAAACTGGACCACTTTCTTATACCATACACAAAAATAAACTCAAAATATATTAAAGATCTAAATCTGAGACCTGAAATAAAAATCCTAGAAGAGGACACAGGCAGTAATTTCTCTGACATTGGTCATCACAACATTTTTTCTGGATATGTCTGCTAAAGCAAGGGAAACAAAAGCAAAATAAACTATTGGACTACATCAAAATAAAAAGCTTTTGCACAGCAAGAGAAACAATCATCAAAACAAAAAGGCAATCTACTGAATGGGAGAACATATTTGCAAATGATGAACCCACTAAGAGGTTAATACTTAGAATATACAAATAAACAACTCAACATCAAAAAAACAATCTGATGAAAAAATGGGCAGAGGATCTAAATAGGTATTTTTCCAAAGAAGACTTAGAGATGGCCAAAGAAACATGAACAGATGCTCAACATCACTCATCATCAAAGAAAATCAACCACAATGAGATATCACCTTACACCTATTGGGATGGCTAAAATGAAAAACACAAGAAATAACAGGTGTTGGTGAGGAAGTGAAAAATATGGAACCCCGTACACTGTTGCTGGGAATGTAAATAGGTATAGCCACTGTGGAAAACAATATGAAGCTTGCTCAAAAAGTAAAAATAGGAATAATAATGGTCCAATAGATCCTACTACTGTGTATTTACTCAAAGAAAATGAAAACATGAATTCAAAAAGATACGTGGATCTCTATGTTATGGTAGCATTATTTACAATAGCCTAGATGTGGAAGCAACATAAATGGCCATTGATAGATAAATGGATAAGGAAATGTTGTATGTATGTATATGTGTGTATACATACACACACACACGCACACACATATAAACTGGAGTATTACATAGCCATAAATAAGGTTGAGATCGTATCACTTATGACAACATGGATGGACCTAGAGCTTATTATGCTAAGTGAAATAAGTCAAACTAAGAAACAAATATATGATTTCACTGGTATGTGGAATCTAAAAAAAAAATCAAACGAATAAACAAGCAGAATCAGACCTATAAATAGAGAACAAACTGATGGTTGCCAGATGGAAGGGGTATGGGCACAATGGGTGAAGGAGAGTGAGAGGGACAGGATTTGAGTTACAGAATGAATAAGTTACAGAAATAAAAGGTACAGCATAGTGAATATATTCAGTGGTATTGTAATTGTATTAAATGGAGACGGATGGTAGCTACACTTGTGGTAAGCATAACATAACATAGAAAGAAGTTGAATCACTATGTTGTACACCCTGAAACTAACATGGCATTGTATGCATGTAGCTAATGTATTAATGCATTAACTAAAGTATTTAATATATTAACTACTACATAAAATCAATGCCTAACTATATTCAAATAAAAATTCTTAAAAAGAAATAATCCATCACTACATCATACCTTCCAAACTAAGAAGCTTAAGCCAATAAACATTTCTTATTTTATAATACTTTATACTTTCTGGGTCAAGAATGTGACCCCAGAATAAGTAGATGCCCATGGCTCAAGATCTTAGCTGTTGGTATTTGTGGTATCATCTGATGGGTTTGATGGGGTTGGATGGGGCCAGAGATTTTGCTTCCAAGATCATTCATGTGGCTGTGGATAGGCCTCAGAAGATATGCTTCTAAGTTCACTCACGTGGTGGCTAGTAGGCCTCAATTTCTCACCTCATAGGCTGTCTGAATGTCCTCACAGCAGGATGGCTGGTGATTTGAGAGAGCCAGAGAGTGGGAAAGACAGAGCACCTGAGGTAGAGACTACAATCTTTTTTTAACCTAATATTGGAAGAAAGTCCCATTACTTCTGTATTTTACTCATTAGAAGCAAGTCCATAAGTTCAATCCACAATTAGGGTGGTGATTATTCTAAGGCTTGAACACCAGGAAGTGATTTCTGAGGCTGCCTATCATGGCAAGAGTATGTAAAGCAAAAGCTAGAATTTTCATGAGCAATTCAAATTTCTGCATTGTAGAATGTGTGAAAATTCTTAACTTCAATAATTTGAAAACCATGCTTACTATTTGGCAATTCTCGCAGAAAAGTTTTTCTATGATTATTTCAAGCAATTTTTGAGAGTCTAATGGTGGGGGATACTAATCTAGTTGGTCTTGAAATTGGTTTATAACTATTACACTGAGGCAAACAACCTAAATTTATTGAAGAGAAACTTGCCACGATGTTTTGCAGAGATATCTAATACTTCATTTTCAAATATTTTCCTCTTTATTTTTCATAGTGCATATGCATAAACTTTCTAAATCTTATAGTTTATTAATTTTTCTTTCAGCTATGTCCAGCTGGTTACTTATTTTTTTAATGTTTATTTAATTTTGAGAAAGAGAGAGAGAGAGAGAGAGAGAGAGCAGGAGTGGGGGAGGGACACAGAGAGAGGGAGACACAGAATCTGAAGCAGGCTCCAGGTTCTGAACTGTCAACAAAGAGCCTGATGCGGGGCTCAAACCCATGAACTGAGAGATCATGACCTTAGCCGAAGTCAGCTGCTTAACAAACTGAGACACCGAGTCACCTCCAATTGGTTGTTTAAATCATTCATTGATTTTTTAAAAGCCAATAATTACATTTTTAAAATTTCTGTTTGTTTTTCATATCTTCCTTTTTGTTTCAATGTCCTGGTGTTTTTTTTTTTTTAATTATGGTTTCTATTGTCTCTATTTTAAGCATAGTTTTTAAAATAGTCCTACTTCAGATGGTTTTATTGCCTCCAGTTTTTGAATGTATTATACCACCCACTATTTATTTGAGGACTCCTGCTTCTGTTAGATCATTTCTTTATGTGGTTTGTAATTTTTGATTTTGAACTTCTCTTAAATAAGGATTTTACTCCCTGTTGGAATTCTGTGGACCATAGGTTGTTGAAGGGACAACAGGTAGTCATGTTTGTTCAATTGGTTTAGGACTAGTTTTTAATTTCTCGACTTGAGGATTTTGCTACCATCCTGAAAGAGGGCATATTACCATGAAGTCTGTAGTTTTCATCTTTAAAGGAGAATTTTATTTTTTTCCACTTAGACTCTCAGGCTAAATGAGATATCCAGACTTCCCCAGGTGTAGTGATCCTATTCCATTCCTCTACCACTCAGGAATCATTCTTTCATTCTCCTTGTTTTTAATAGGGATCTCAGGTACTACATATAATCTCACATAAGTCCCAAGGTCATGTTCATATCCCAAATGGCCATTTAATCTGAAGTTCCTAGAAATGAGGCTTTACCTGAGCCTGATAACTTCTTGAACATCTACTGTGTCACTTTATAAATTCGTGCTTTTACATTTCTTCTTTGTTGCTGGCACCTAAGATTTTATCTTTCTTTTCTTTACACACACACACATATATATATATATATACACACATACATATACATATACATATATATACATATATGGTAAATATTTTTATTTTTATTTACCTTATTTTATTTATTTTATTTACCTTATTTATTATTATTTATCCTTTATTTACCTTATTTATAAGGCTGTCTATTCTCCCATTCTTAATTTTCCTTATTTTGTTTTGTCCTTATACTTAGACATCATAACTTCAGATCTTGCCCTAAATGAAATCTATGTCTATGTATAGCCTTTCATTTCTTCTCACCCACCAATTACTCCCTATATGTGTCTAGGCACCTACTGTATCATTTTTTTACCCTATAATTTAAAACTATATACATAAAACACTTATGGGGTGAGAAGGCATAAATCCTTCTAGCTAAAGAAATGCAATTAGTGCTTTGGGGAATTTGAGTGTATCATTGAAAAATCCTGTTATTTAGGGTGGTGGTGTGGTATGGTATAAAGAGAAGTAATAGAAATGTTCACAACAGAGCCCTAGGATATAAAAGTCTCTTTGTGTTTTTCATTATGAGGTCATTACTTGCCCTTCTTTACAAAATAAACAGGAAGAATTGTTTCCAGGTACTAAAGTTCAAGAGTTGGGGGACAAAGTTGCAAAATAAAAACTGAAATACTTAAAGGACTACAACTGAGAAACAAAAATTTAAAGATGGAAACTTTCATATGTTAACAGAAATAGGATTGCTATTTCTAAAAGCTGCAAGTATGTCTAAATATTTTCATTGAAACACTGTACAGTAAACTTTTGCAACTTTACAAATTATATAACCAAAAGGTGGCAGTGTTCCATTTGGTTTCCTTTGGAACCTCATTTGTGAGAGGTATAATTTACACATGTATTCTGCCTCTAATTTGCTTTTAAAACAATATTAAGTAATATTGCTATTACCACATGTGCCAAAAAATAATTATGATTGAAAAGAAAAAAAATTTGACAATAGGAACCTTAAAGGATTCATTGTATAGAATGCTTTCATTTGAATAGCCCCCAAATAGACATTTTCAAAAGTAGTATATGGGTGCTTCACATCTCAGATAATTTATCTGTTACTAGATTATCTCTTTGGTGTTCTATCCTGTCTTGACTACTGATTGATGCATCCTGTAACACTATGCAAGCATTGATTTCTTTTTTCCTGGTCTAAGTTGTTAATGAGGGAAACAATTTGGTTTTTGTGTTCATAGCAGACAATATATTTTCATCAGTATGACTAAAAGTTTTCTTCAGGGAGCAAATCAGTATTTACGGCCATTGATGAGCATGTTGGAAATCTCCACAAATGTATTCTTAAACTATTAATATTACAATGAATGCTAAAATAAATGACTGAAAAAGATTTCAATTCCAAATTTTAAATCTGTTCCAAAATCTTAAACGAAAGCTTACTTGAGGCAAAAATTCTCTTTTACAAGCCTATCCTGGCAAGAACTGACCTAACAGTCAATTATTATAAACAAAGTCCAGGTTTCTTAATTAAAATACAAAATATTGGCTCGCCTGCTTAGCCTGAAATAAGTTATGTTTTGAGGAGACTGCAATTATGGTGGCGCCTTCTAGTGCCACTGATGGTCAGAGCCTGTCAGTGTTTGTATAAAACCCCATTTTTTTTTTTTTTAGCTTTGCAACAGTGCTGTGGATTGTTACTTCATTAGTTAGAGATTGGCATCGAAATTATAAAACAGAATTTGAGCGATTTTGTTTCGAGTTCGGCCTGAACACCAAAAGACTTTCTTTTTTATTCTCATAAATGTGGGAAAAAGTAAACTCTTCCATTTATTATGGTTACATTTTTGGGCGTGGGGATTTTATCTCTGTCTACCTATGACATATAAAAGTTAGAGTTGGCTATATTTGGCAGATGATACTAAATACAAATTAGTGAACCATTCATGGCACTTTAAGTTTTAAAACAACTTATAAAGGAAGCCTTTATGTGTTTGAAGGATAGCTATTTTTAGTTGGTGAAACAAAATTCATTTTTATGACTGATGTTACCAAAATGAATAAAAACTCATTTTCCAGCTATCTGTGATAGTGTTCAAAGTCTTTTTAAAGGGATTTATTCATCCCTTTAAAGCCCCTTTACCACCTAACCTAAGAAGAATGTCTGAGATAGAACAAGTTTGACTTGTTCTTTTAAATTCATCTTTCTTCCAGTCCCGTGCCTTCCAATTGAGAGAAGGCAAATGATAGTAAAACTGTCTCCAGTTGGTCAGTGAGAAGAAGAGAAAGATTGATGAACTGATTTTTAGATCTTAGACTCCTATGATGGTTGTTTACTTCTCCATAGTAATCTCACGGCATCTATATAACTTGAAAAAGTGAAACTATATCTTTTCAGTTCAAGAAAACTACTGTTCAAAGCACACATTTCTAGATTCATATTTGTTATAGTTCATCTGGTGCACTTGGCTCATGTTGTTATAGGTCACATTGGCCTAAGAAAACGTCCTTTAGGAGATAAACATTCTGACCTTTTGTATATTAAATCGCAGCATGTAGCTTGTTGAGTTGTGTTATCAATGTGATAACAGTCTATATGGACCAGTCACAATCATGACTACATTTCTTAGAGTTTAATACTATATTGGTAAAGTAATAAGGAATGTGAATACTTACTAAATTTTGCTTAACAGTGAGTATTATTTATCTACGGGTAAATATGTTTAAAGTTTTTAAAATTTTTATTTATTTTTGAGAGAAAGAGAAACAGAGTATGAGTGGGCAGGGGACACAGAGAGGGAGACACAGAATCTGAAGCAGGCTTCAGGCTCTGAGCTGTCAGCACAGAGCCAATGAGGGGATCGAATGCAGGAACCTTGAGATCATGACCTGAGCCGAAGTCGAACGCTTAACCAACTGAGCCACTCAGGCGCCCCATTAGTAAATATGTTTTAAACAAATGAATGAGCATTCATTCTATTGGGCATCTATCTGCCAAACATTACATTAGGCATGGGGATAGAATGATACATAAAAAGAAAGTCCAATCCTCTAGGAATTGGTCACTAAGTAATGAAATCTAATGGTACCTGACATTTATTATGTGCCAGGCCCTGTGCTAAATCTTTTTACATTTGTTAACTCATTTAATCTCATAAAACCCTGTGTGTTAGAACTGTTATTGTCCCCACTTTCAAGATCGGAAAACTGAGGTAGAACATGGCTACATAGCTACGAAATAGTCAAGCCAGGATTTACATTCATTCTGATTCCTGAGCATAGGCTCTTTGTCACTGTTTTATCTTGCCTTTCCAGTTATAATATATAGATTGATTATTTCCCAAAATGTGCAGGTTGAAGACCAGCCCTAGGATGTGTTTTGCAAAACAGCAATTATCTACTTCATAAATGATTCCATGGGAAAATTTGAATGGAAAATACTGCATACTACCACCATTGCCACTAAAATATCTTTACTTATTCTAAATGTGTACCTGCGTGCTAAATCCTTTGGGTGGTCTCTCTGTAAAGGTATAAAAATTGTCCAGTACACCTCTCAATGACAGCATTCTGAATAATAAATCTTCCAAGTGCTGTCATAATGATTACTTTGCACTTATGAAAGAACTGTGCCATTTAAGAATCATAAGAATATTCTAGAATACATATTAATAATATACCCCTTTTTTAAGATGAGGAGACTGAGTGGAAGTGTTGAGAGTCCTTTCTCACATGTAACAAAGTAGGCAGAACCAGACCTGCTACTTGAAACCACGCTGATGCAAAACCCGATGCTCTAAATTGTCAAGAATGAATGTCTTCATTGTGGACCACATCTTGATAGGCTTGGACTATATGCTTTGGACCATCCTTTTTCCTAGCCTTTGGTCACATGTTGCTTATTTGAGCTAATTCTTCCTCTCTTTTCACTCACCAAGTTCAGATGTGGACTACCTTCTTAACACTAGAGGAAAACCTCAGGGAAGATGTGCATTTAAAATCTTCTCCCTTGTACAATGGAGGAACAGTTAGTTAATCAAGCTTATTTTTCTGCCACTGCAATGGGATACCATAAAAACAGATTTGAGACGGACTGATAAAATAAGGAGGGGATATCTCTAGGGAGAGAGATGCTTTATGTCCTTCAAGATGTTAGGAGATTGTGCATAAAGATAACAGCATTGAATCCCTGGCTTCATCTAACTGTATGCAGACATAACAACCATCTTTTGGGGAATAATCTTTTCATGATAAGTTTTACATGTTTTTCTCCCCATCAAGGGATTAAACAGGAATACAAACACTGAGTCTCAGTTTATCAATGTGGACCAACCAATGGGGAAACTCACAGGAATCTAAGTTCTACTGTGCCATGAGCTTATGATAATAAGTTATGAAACACTGATTTTTTATGAAGCAGTTTCTCATATAGTGTTTCATTTTAATGGATTCCACAACCCCATGGTGAGGTATTTTTCCCCCATTTCACAGATGAAGGAACTTAGATTCAGAAACATGACTCTTTACTATTGCTCCCTAGTTGTATGATTCCAAAGTGACCTCTCCAAGGTCATTCAGACAGTAAGTGGCAAAACCAAGATATAAATCTAGTTACCTGGTTGACATTCTCTGAGTACAAGTTAAGCGATAAAGTGTAGTGAATACTTACTGGAAAATTTAAGCATCCAAATAACATAAGGACACTTGCAAAGAAAATAGTATACGTATTATAGGGCAATGAGTCTAAGCTGCTGTGCCATGACTTTATTTATTTTATGCAAAAAATTCTGATTCAGCATATATAGAAGAGTCAATACTTATGTTTGGTTGAGGAATCACACCAGTGTATTTTTGGTCTTATAGTTTTAGAACCAAGCACCCATTAACATCTGTAGATTTAGAACAGTAAAAGCTCAGAATAACTGAACTGTTCCAGAATTCCATGGAAATAACTTTTACCACCTAGAGAGTGCTTGAAAACCTGACCAATTGTGAATGTTGACATTTGTACCACTCTGTTTAAGGGACATTATCAGATTGGTCTTTGTCCAATGGGTCTTTCTCACTGATTTAAGAAGCATGTTTGAAAATATATGTAAATGAGTACAACATCTACATATGAAGAATTCCTGATTACATGAGAAATTGTAGACTATTTGGTTTAACTTTATTTACTTAAAAATGGTTGGAAGATAACATGCAATTGATAAGCATCATTTCCATCCATTTTCTAGAGAATTTTCTAGCAGAAGTCTTAAAAGACATTTTAGAAGACAGTATTGAGTGGTATTGCATATTGGGGGATTAGAGCCTCCTATCTAGAGAACTGTATTTCATATTCAGAATATAAAAGTAATGAGAATAAAATGTTCATCTTTGGACGCAAGGTAATTATCCATTATGCTAGGTATGAGCTGGCATCCGGATATAATTTCAGTTGTAGGCTAGGTTATTTTCTTATACTTTCAATATAAGGCTACATATCTCATTAAAATTTAGTTATTATTATTGTTACTTTTTGGCTACAAATATTAAAAAGTTGTGAATGTTTCCAAAGGATTCATATGTGTATCTGAAAACACTGACTGAGATTTGGATTGATAAGCTACAATATTTGCTTCCATTTCTACAGTAGCAATTCATTTATCAGATGGGAAAAGTATTATTATACTGCAGTCTGATGCTATCATTGCCTTGCTGGTAAACCTGCAGTGATAGAAGATTTAACTGTTCCAGAAGGAGGGAGAAAGAGCTGAAGATTAGGAGTAGGGAGGTAGGATTCCCCTGAAGAAAGAGAGAGGTGGCGAAAGGGGAGAGATAAACAAACAAACAAACAAACAAAAACCAGTTACACACTTGAAAGAGGGTTCTAGATAAGAGAACTAGGAGGATAGGCTTTTAAAACTGGAGACGCAGATAGAGTTTATTGTAAAACGGAGGAACAAAGATGTCAAGAGAATGCAAAGTTTAAGAAGAGAAAATCAATAGCTTTTAAAAATAGAAAGTAACTGGGGAATGAAGATGGAAAGGAGATCCCGTGCAAGAGGGAACTTCAGAGATACACATGGACGTAGGAGGCACCCACAAACGTGCACGTGCACGTGTGTGCATGTGTGTGCGCGCACACACACACCACTCTGAAAACCCAAGAAAGTAGGAAAATCTCAGAACTGAACATATCCAGCATAGGCATGAAGGACACCTGTTATGTGAGTTCTGATGACTGTTTTAATTGAATTTAAAGACTTAAGTAAGGGGGAAAACCTTGTTCACATTCTATTATAACCCAAGAAAGAGCTGCATAGAAGTGACATGTCACCTTAAGGAACATATTCATTCTGTGACACGACAGCATTTTGTGTATTAGAAGTTGAATTTTTAGCTTGGTGTTCAAATACAAAATATCTAAGGAGATTGTTCTAGAAACAAGTGACCTCTAAATTTGGGAACAGCAGGGATGGTGTTTTTATTCTTGTAGTAGGTGTTGAATAAGCTGTATTCAGTGTGTAATGGGTGAAAATGTTTTTTCTGGATGCAAGCATTGTGTATTTGTTTCAGGAATTTTATTATATACCATGGAATCTTAGCAGCAATCAAGGAAAAATCAAAGGTCTTGTTCTAATTTGGAAACTCTATTATGACACCGAAACATAGCCTTATTATGTATGTAATGGTTTTGATATTTCCAAGACTATTTGTTATGGGTTCTTAACTTTGGCTACATATTAATCAGTACTAAAAAAAAATACTGATGCCTGGGTCCCTCAAAAATTATGATTTAATTAGTTTTTGGTGTGGCCCAGCCATTAGCATTTCTTAAAAATCCTCCCTGCTCCCCATTTGTGATTGAAATGTTCAACTTGATTTGAGAAACTTTGTGTTAGAGGAATCTTACGTTTATATTTTGAATATTGGTAATTATTGTCTATCATCCTCATTATTATATTTCTTCAGCATGTTATGTCTTAGGAAAAAGAGTTTACATCCTCTCATATTTCAGAATATTAATGGGTTTTGGGTGACATATGCATACACATTTTTTCTGTTGTTAATGGACAATTTTTGTGAAATAGCTGGGGTTAATTTATTAGGCTCTAAATTTATCTTAAACCTTTTGATGAGGATCTATGAAATACTGTCTGTTTCCTGGGGGTAAAAAGACATTATGTGAAAGTAGGGCCATTTAATTAAAATACTATAGATAATAGGAAGCATGCTATCAAGGTAGTTTTGCATTAGGTAATTTTAAATTTTATCATGCGTGTATGTATTTATTTATTTTGCACTAGATAATTGAAAACTTTCCTTAAATTGTCTTATTTGAACATAACATGACTAGTGCCATTTATAGATTTATTTTCCACTGAGGTTAATTTGCTCTTCATGGTAATTATTGGGGTAAATTGGCAGCTGTGCCCTTTCTTGAACTGTCACAGTCCTATAGATTTTGAATTTGTCCATATGTTGGTAAAGTCTTCTCTCTGTAAAAGTGTAAACTATAGAAAGTATGAATTTAAAAACCTTTATTTTGGTACTCTCTAACTTGTTCTGTCAAGTGCCTTTTCCCATGGTCCCGGCATTTTCAGGTCTCAACTCCTCCCAGTGTCTACTGGGTGTCTCAACTCCATATATACCAGAATTAGCCTTGGCATGGGTAGCGTTAATTACTAGTGTTTGTTAAACAGAGAGTGGTCTCTGTCAAGGTCTCTTGCATTGTACTATAGGCCATAAAAAAGCACCTAAAAGGACCAAACAAGTAAGCCATTGCAACTCAAAAGAATGAGGTATTAATTGACAGGGACAAAAGTTGCTCTTTTGGGTCAAGGACCACATTAATTGAATAGGCAGTAACCTAACCAGCTCTCCCTGTAATGATAGACCAAGGTATTCTGCAATTACTAATGTAATTCATTGCGTGATGGTTTTTCTTCTAAGTCATTATGATTATCTAGTATTGACAGAAGTTTGTACTTCAATTTACATCTGGGATGAGGCATATAATAAGCAAATTTCTTCATGAAAGTAGTAACTACTTCATGAAATGAAGAGCCTAATCACTAAGAGATAAAGTGATTGGTCAACTAGTATGCCTAATGAATCCTTAGCCCTATGCTTCCAGAGAGTACTGTCTTAAAAACAAACAAATAAATAAACAAAAACAAACAAACAAATCCTCTGGAATATTGTTCATCATTGTTAAAAAATAGATTGTGTGACCAGTATTAATTGAGCTGCTAATATGTACGGTTTGACAGTGATGAACAAAATAAAATAAGCTCCTAGTTTTATGTAGCTTACATTCTAGCTCATTTCTCAAGAAGTAGAAATATCTCAATTAATAACCATATTTGAATAATTTGATGCCCTTAGATCAATTGAAATGATAGTATATGATTATAAACTCTGTGGGGACAAGAAACTTGTTTGAAGTTTTTGTTGTACCTAAAGTATATAGCACTTAGTAGGCATTTAATAAGTTTTTGCTGAAGGAATAAATAATTCCAAACGGTGGGCTATTGCAAATGAGTTTTGACATTATAAGTTGTTTTACCAATGAAGATATTCTTACATGGTTAACTGCATAGCATACCCAACTATTTAAAATATTATGTCATAATATTATGACATATTATTAAAATATAATGTCAATTCATAATTTGACCAATTGTTCTCAAGGCAGTTCATTGGAGTCTATTTGTCAGATATAGTCCTTAGGTATTTCATTAATAGTGTTTGATTCGTAATGATTAAATGCTGGCTTATTCTCCCTATGTAACTATTAGAAAACCTTCTCTCATGAAATGATATAAAACTATCTTAGGAATGTGTAATAATGCAAAGCATATTGAAAAATTCTGTCTTAACTTAAAAATATTCACTAATGTCACCATTCATTAAAAATAATAACAGACATTAAACATTTTTGGTGACCGTATTTAATTATTCATTTCCAAGTTTTCCTTAACAAATATTAATTAGATAGAGGGAAAAGTGTAGGCTGTCGTGTTTGCGACCCCTTTCAGGTACTGCAGACAAATCTAAGGCAGATGGTGGTGGGATAGCACCACTCAGCCTTCCTTTGGACCACTGCTAAGTGTGCCATATTCTTGTATATGTGCTATGTTTTGGGCTCAAAAAGAGTGAGTTGAAGGCAATTTAATATTACAGATGCTGCTCTGTTCGGTACTTGTGCATGTATTCACCAAGAAGATTCCAGAAGGCTATGTTTTCCCCGAATTCTCCCATTGCTGCCAGCCTTTCCAATCTCCTCAGTGATCTCCTTTCCAACCTTTCCCCTGACTCCCTCCAGTTGATAGCTTCTTAAGAATTTTAGAATCACATTAAAATTATTTTGGAATATTTTCCAAACTTGAGAGATAATTTAAGAATGCAGATATCATGTATATTAAGGTATCTTTCACTGCAGTCATACCTTTCACTTAGGAATTTTTGTTTCAAGGAGAAGACAACAACAAAAACAGAAGTGAAACAGAAGTGAAAGACCCTTCCAGACAAAACAGATTTACAAATACTTTAGCTTTCTTTTGAGCGAGTTTCTTTTGAAAGTCTGTCTACTGGATGTAGTTGGTTTACATATTCACAGATGAAGTGCATCAAATTTTCATGAAGGAAAGAGAAAATGAACAGAAAGAATGGCAGTGAAGAAATACTTCTTATCTGGATTCAACTGTATCTGTACTCGACCAGAAGGTCACTTCCATTAGTATATACCTCAGACAAATATTATATTATGAGAGGTAGGTTTTTATGAAGGCTCCTCTTCTTGAAATGTAATTATCTTTAGGACAACTCTTGTGATGCCCTGGTCTTTGTCCAGTCCCAACTGCTTTCTCAGCATATATTTATTCAGTATGTTCAAAGACTTATACAACTCTTAAATACATGCTCTGAAATCTAAAATGTTTATACTTTGCAGTTGCAGATACTTTATCTTTCAAATTGCTCTCATGTAAATAAATAAAATCTACCTGGGAATCCAAATGATGTAGTAAAATGCATTTAATTGAATATGAATCTGACTTTTCATTTGGTGGTTAGCATTTCCCCTTTATTCCTGGCAAGTTTTTTGCTTCTTTATTTTTTTTCCCTCTCATTGCACATGTTGATCCTTTTGAAAAATGAATGTTTGCCAAATCTAGTCTGAGTTGGAAGGGAAGGTGGGGGAGGGTAGATACTAAAAATTCTGTCCAGAAATATTGGCAACTGATTTCCAATGTACAGGTAGGCTACATGCCTGGTTAAGCAGTTAAATTGCAATGACACTGATTGATATTATAAATCACGCTCTGAGAAAATGAGTTTTTGAGACTAGTGACACCTAGACTCATTTTTATTTTTCACTTGTATCTTAAGGAAAAAAAATCAGCATGTGTGGAAGATAATAAAAGTTGTTCTTCCTCTAGTGTGGCCAATTTTTACTTATAACTTTATGCTGTACTCTAGAGACATGAAGCATATCCAGAACTTGATAATTTATTTTAAAATGTAGACAACAACTATAGTAGACTTTATCTGGGATTGGTTTTATAAATGAAGAGAAAAAGATTTTTTTTTGTTTGTTTGTTTTTGTTTTGTTTTTTGGTCTCAAAGTGCTTGATTTGAATCCACAGCAATGACCAAAACATTCTTCCTTTGGTTTGGATATGAAATAAACAATTTCAAGAATTTGAGTGGTTTAATCCATTTCTTATTGAAACAGTATTCTTACACTGACTTATAACCTGTTTATATGATGTGTCTTTTATAGAGGTGTTCCACGTATGTCAGTACTTGGGTCTGCTACTGTGTGTACATCCTACATGACTGTCAATAAAGAAAGTTCAGCAGGGCAAACATTAAACAGAATTATCAAGTTCAGGGCAGTGAGTTTGTGTGAGAAAAATGAGGCATACAATAAAATTCTGCAAGTCCTTTCAGTATCTTGCCTTCACCAATAAACTGAAGACTTGTGAAAAATATGACTATGCTTTAGACACTGTGAGGAAATATTTAAAAAGAAATTAAACAAGAAACCAGGCGCCTCTAGGTAGAGTAAAAGAAAAACATTCAAATTTCATAATTGTTCTAGAATTTGCTCGATAAATCTACACTGGTATCAGAATAATATCCCAGACAATGAAAGTACTGTGAGACCTAAGGTTAAGTGAGAGCTTGTAAGGAAAATTATAGCTGCACAAAAACATTGTAGACTTCCAAATTTTAAAGGCATTAAACATTAAGGATAAACACATACTTTGCTCATTTCCTTGGATTAAGTATGGTATTTTAGAAAGGTGTGCACTTTCCCCATTATGCCCATCAAATTTTGAAAACGCAAATTTCAATCTGCATGTAGTCATAAAGAATATTTGACTTGTGTTTATTTGCATGGGTTAAAACAAACCAAAGTACTGAGTATAACTTATGGGAAAAATCTAATTTGTAAGTGTGTTTACATTTCAACTGAAATGACTTAAAAGAATCATGACACTGTATTCTAGGGTCTTCGTATGTCAACTGTAACTGACTTAATAAGAGAAATAGAAATATATTTTTCTGTTTAAAATTTTTGTATTTAAAATCATTAGAGCTGGGCTATCTCCCCACCATTATTGAATTACTATAACTACTGCTTTGGGAGCTAGAATATATTTACTGGTGATTAATTCTCTACTGTATTTTATTCTAAAAAGATCTGGCTGTCATTAAGAAACAACAAAATAACCTCAATTTACAACTCTTCCTTTTATTTTTTAAGACATAAACTTCAATAACTCATAAAGGCTAGAAATAACCTGAAATATATAACTGAGATGTATGCTAATTTAGCCACAACCTGAGACTTAATATAGAAGTGTATTAAACGTGTACTATGAAAAGAGAGATCTAAGAGAGTACTATATAAAATTGGTGGCAAAAAATTTCAGCCTGCTGCTTGAAAACTTGCTGGGGGGGGGGGGGGGCCCAGAACTTAAATGCCCCACATATCACTGTGCTATGTTAGATGCGTGGCTATAAAATTGTGAAAATGAAGGCTTTTCTGGTAGCAAAAGGGTTAAGTTCTTTTTGCTTTACCAGTTTCAAATTACAATGAGAAGCCTCTTCTTTCCCAGCAGGGTTGTGCTTACATTACTCTTTAGATCTCCCTTGAAGAGGGCTGGTATATTTGTGCCTGCTGGAGGTGGAATTAACAGTTAGAAGGAGAAAGGGATTGAATGGACTTACAGGAAGGTTTTCAAGTAAATTCAGGGAAACACATTTACTTGAATAGTACAACCTTGAGTGTTACTTTACACTAAGACGACACAAAAGATGTTAAAGTTATCACCAAGCTGCCGGACAAATCTATATTCCAACACCAAGGTGCAGATCAGCATAGATCTGTGATTCAGAAATCAGGATTTGTCTTGGAAAGAGCTCAAGGGTTGAGAAGAACTCAAGAGCAAGTGAAGATAACTTTGGGAACTACAGTTTATCAGAAGATCAACTTGCGTTAATCCAAATACCAAAGGCCTGATTATCATAAATTTATATAGGAATGCATAGGTCATCTGATCAAATAATAATAGCCGTCTTCTGCTACATCAATGCAGCAAAAACTCTTAACAACTGTGGATAATTAGAAATCCAAGTTTCAGCTTTCTTAGAGATAACTACTCTTGACATATTCCAAAATATTTAAAATAGGACAGGAAAATCCGTGAGGATGTTATGTTCAGAAATGTCACTGTCATGAAGAATAGGTAAATTTGTTTTTTCAGCTACTGGGA
Source organism: Herpailurus yagouaroundi (assembly GCF_014898765.1). NCBI lineage: Eukaryota > Metazoa > Chordata > Mammalia > Carnivora > Felidae > Herpailurus > Herpailurus yagouaroundi. The sequence goes on along the minus strand of NW_024412394.1, from coordinate 21,639,320 downwards.
AAGCGTACCTCCTAGGAACTTTTACATTTTTTTTAAGAGGACAAGAAGGACTAAAAATATCAACTTTTGCTTTTGGACAAAAATGCATCTGACTGTATTTCTACTTAGGAGTATTGTGGGTTTCCTCTGGAGCTGCTGGGTTCTAGTGGGTTATGCAAAAGGAGGTTTGGGAGACAATCATGTCCACTCCAGTTTTATTTATAGAAGACTACGGAACCACGAAAGACGGGAAATACAGAGGGAAATTCTCTCTATCTTGGGTTTGCCTCATAGACCCAGACCATTTTCACCTGGAAAACAAGCTTCCTCTGCACCTCTCTTTATGCTGGACCTATACAATGCTATGGCCAATGAAGAAAATCCTGAAGAATCGGAATACTCAGTGAGGGCATCCTTGGCAGGAGAGGCCAGAGGGGCAAGAAAAGGATACCCAGCTTCTCCCAATGGGTACCCTCGTCGCATACAGTTATCTCGAACGACTCCTCTGACCACCCAGAGCCCTCCTCTAGCCAGCCTACATGATACCAACTTTCTGAATGATGCTGACATGGTCATGAGCTTTGTCAATTTAGGTATGTTGTTCTTTTATTTGTTAAACTCTGCTGTTACAAAGTGGAAGTTTTACTAATAGTAAAGTAGCTGCCTGGTAGGTGGTCATGTTTATATAGAGTCATTTTCTATAACTCTCCTCCAGCTTCTGTTTCCTTTCTCTCACTGAAGCAATGTAAGATTTTGCTTTAGGCAACAAAGTCATACACACACACCACATGTATGTATGTGTATATATTATATATACATGATTTTTTAAATATGAAAAACTAAAATTAAACACTTATGGTTGGGCAGACTTGGGTCTTTTTAGCTCTTGTTAAAATTTCAACCTTGCTTTAATGTATGAATAAACAGGCAGTAGTCTACAAAAAAGGAAAATTTATGAGGATAGCTATGCTATGGGCACAAAGGTATTAATGCAAATAAAAAAGAAACAAGCATTTACAGACTGAAAAGTAAGAGTGACACTCTAAAACATTTTTTGCTAGCAATTTAGCAAACATATAAATATACATAGGTATGCCACCTAAAAACTCTCATTTGGGGGAGATAACTACTGTGAAAATATTAACATGCAATTAACTAAGATCAAATACTATTGTAAGAGATTACTATCAAAGATTTTCAGGGAGAGATTCTGAAATGCTATGAAAAATATTTTGGAAAAGAAGCTTCAAACTAACATTTCTTAACTTCTTAATGATGAAATGATATCCTTCCCATTTGATTATTTCCAGAAGCAAGAGAAATATAAAACATGCTATGTGGTCTTTACCTATGCAAAATTTTCCTTTAAGATGAAAAATGAATTGAAAAATTCTTTAATTAGCAACATTACTAGAGAATACTTTTTTAAATTATATTTTTCCCAATGCTGGTACTTTCATGGTAGTTTTTAAATAGTGACCATATCAAATGGTAAATTAGTGTCCAATACTTTATGTCTCAAAAATATTAAAGAGTTAACACTTCAAAGTGATTTTAAACGGGCTTTAATTAAAAAAAATGTTTTACTCGAGTCTGAAGATGAAAATTTACTATCTTCGGACATTCAAAATATCATAGGATATATTTATTTTTAAAGATACAATTTCATGAACAAATTGAATCAACTTGATAAAATTAGAACCATTTTAATGTAAAAACTTTCAAAACTTTGAAAACTGCAGTCTGCTTTGACATAAAATTGACATGTTTTGTTATACTTAATTAAAACCTTCCTCATATATCTCAAAGAAAATAGTCTTTGAAAAGTCAGATAGCAACAAATTTAAATACATGAATGTTTTTATAATACATGTTGCTTAAAATGCTCTGCTCATTTGCTCTTAGCAATTCTACCATGAAGGATAAGGTGCTTAATAAATCATGTTTCATGTTACTAGAGACAAAGCTCTCATTATGAAGTTTTAGTAAGTCATCATTGGTTGCCCTAATCAGGTGTTCTGGAAGCCTTTTCTTCTACATATAATTAACAGGTTTCTTTAGGAACTTTCAAGCCATTAAATATGGCTTAATTCTAAATTAGTTTGATTGCTTTTTCCTAGTATAAGTGGTAAATGCACTGTGGCTCATGGTATATTTACTTTGTTGCAATTTCTAAAGCATTAGTCAATAATTTAAAGGAGCTTTAATATTTTAATAGAAAAATTTCAACCAGCATGATTTACATATTCATAAAATAAAATCATTGAAAAAATTAGTTCAGGTCACGTAAAATCTGACAGGGAGGAATGTGTTATGTACTTGAAAAAACAATAGCTCAGTCATGAATCTGTTCTAAAATATATTTTATTGCAATCAAATATTTTGATCATTCACAAAATAAATATATTTTAGAAAAGAATTAAGCATGATTTTGGAATGAATGTGCCATTACTTTTTATACATTTACACAGAATAAGAAAACCAAAACAATAATAAACAGTTTATTCGTGACTTCTTGGACCATTTTATCATTAAAGAATACTTACATTTTTTAAATCAATGAAATTTTGGTTGTATTGTTTGGATATAACAACAAAGCAGCTTGCTAACTATATCGTGAAACACAATTATTCATTTTACTCTGGAGGAATAATATCAGATAAAACCTTCAGGAAATATTTATTTTTATCATGCTTCAACTGCTGAGTAGTGATTTATCTTCAATCATAAACCATATTGGTTTTTTTTATTTAATAATTCCAAACTAAATGTCTCACGTGAAATTACTGACAAATTGATTCTGATACTGAGTATTTCTTCGTAGTCTCTGAGGAAAATTGAACCATAATTTTATTTTATCCTTAGACCATGCTTTCTAACATATCCAAAGCTTATAACCAATCACTACCTAGTAAAACACTTTAACTTCTGTATTTCTTCCATACTAAAATAGCTCAAAGCATACTTAGAAGAGGGAAAAGTGTAATATCATGATTAACTGCATTAAGAATTTCAGTGGTTCTTAATGTAACGTTCATTAACAAATAGTATCTGCCACTTTTATCATGTTCTTAGAAGACTCAGGGGGATTTTTTAAATTTATTTATTTATTTATTTATTTATTTATTTATTTATTTATGTGTCTTAAAAGATATGTGCATCGTGGGGGCTAAAGGCAAATTACTAAATTAGCAATAGGCAAGGGATTTGTATTGAGGAAGTCACTTGGATGTTTAAATATGTGAAAAGAATCTGTTGACAGTCCCCATAATAAGGTGAATTACATTAAAAGGATGTAGCAGTATTCTCTTTATTAATGCTTGTGTGTCATTTTCAAGTCAAGTAATGGATTTTCTACAATTATCTTGTCATTCAGGAAGACATTTTTTCTAACGTTAGTTTTGCTCAAGAACAATTAAAATGAATTTAAACTCTGTATCATATTTAACCAATGAACCGTTTTTTAAAATTTCAGATAAGATTAAATTTGTTTGTTCCTAAGTGAAAAATAGATTAAAACTTCCTAAAAAATAAAAATAAAATGTGAAAAAATTGCCTTAAGGTCAATGTAAACATGTAAATAGGAACACACACACATTATTTTGACCCTTATGTTGTTTTAGTGATTTGCTCACTTTGAAGAGATAAATATTAATTGCTGTGTGAAGAGAAACTTCTCACTATATTGGATTCACTATTTTTAGGCCAACTTTTGTCAGTCTCCTACTGTCCAGATTTTATAGGTTTACTCTTCTGCTTTGTCCCTGAAACTGGTGACTATCACAGGCATCTTTACTTAGTCAACACCATGTTATTTTGTTAAGAACAAAAATATCTTTTCGATAAAACTTTTCTTTTTTAACCATCTCTCTTTCAAAAATGTTAAGGATAGTTTATATATCAGATATCTATGCCAATAAAAGGGAAGGTTAGGTAACTTGCTTATAATTTTTAATTATATCTTCTGTTTACATTAAGATAAACACATAGTGTATTTCTAAGATCTTTAAATTTAGAATGCAATTTTATTTGGAAATTTGGCAAGGTTACAATTAAAATGATGCCTTATTGTAGATGATTTGAAGGAAATTACAAAAAGCAATAAACAAGGGAAATTTACTTCTGTATTATTCCCTGTCTAAGTGTATTTCTCCGATAAAGAAGAATTTGGAGTTTTTTAATGATTTCTCATCGGTTGGATTGGAGTCAAAAACTTTAGGTATATTTCAAGAACATATATTAATTCAAAAGCATGAAAGCACATCAATATGATACTTGATTTTTTAAAATTTTATAACATATTTAGCATGTTATGATACGATGCAGAAAAAAAATACTTTTAGAACTTTAAATTAAACCCTTCTCCCTTTACTTCCCCAAATCATTAAACGGACCTAGTACTGGAAGAAAAAATGCTTATGTTCTCGGTTGACAGGTTTGAAAGACATCATTGATATTTATTGTTGCTTTTGGCTGACTCAAGTGCCCAGTGGACAGGAATTTATGCACAGATCTACGTAAAGATGCCTATCTATGTAGTCTCTCCAACAGGGTTATTAACACTTGTGTAACATAAACATACCCATAAACACAAGATTTTTTTTGGGGGGGGGTGACGGGAAAGGAAGAAAGATGATCTAAAACCATTACATATTCATGGGTTATACCTGGAATAACAGATACTAACAACAGGTAAAACAGTAATTCTTGAACACCTTTGACTTTTGAAGAGAAAAGAAGTTGCTGAGGGTGGAAATCTCCATGCTCTATTCTTCAACAACCTTTGGCATCCATAAATGTGACCCAAGGGATTCTTGTTCATTGTCAAATGATGGGCCTGGCCGAAGAGATAGGTGTAATCATATGGTTTAATTAACAGCTTTGAATAAGAAGTAACAGCTGGAAATGAGATGGTATGATACATGAACCCAAAGGGCTTGGGAAGGTCTCACCCACCACCTCCAGCTCCCCCTTTTATTCTTCCATTTTTTTCAGTATTGCCTCCCTCTCTCTTCACCCCCTCCCCTCACATTATTTGGCCTTTCCTGTTTGCTCTTTAGTTCTCTGGTCTCTCTACCTCCAGGCTTTCTCGGCACCCCTCTCCCTACGCCCCCACCCCTTCCCGAGGTCTGCCTTTGGTCCTTGTTTCTTCATAGCTGGAGGCTTAGATTAGCTGAAAATCAATTAGTTACAGCTTGATCATTTAGGGACAGTCTCCTGTTTCTCTGGTGTTGAGAAGGAAAAGGTTATGATGTGCCAACTGCGGCCTCAACTCATCAGGAGAAAAGCTCCCCAGGGCATCAGGACTTCTCTGGCTGTGGCCATCCCCTGTGATTGTTTCTTCACCACCCTATTCTTCTTTGCCTCCTCACCTCTCCTGGAGGATCCCATTGACAGAATTTAATTGTTTTTGCCTTCCCTACTTTATAGCATAATTAAAATTTAAAAGGGGACATTTAAGGGAAAGTAAAAAAAAAATGAACAAAAATAACACGGATAGAAAATGTAATTCTCTGTTAGTTTATAAAACTCCTTAGCTTACATTATTTTTAACACTCGTGTCCCATCTGTGAAGAGATTATTTCCTTTTTTTTTTTTTTTAATTGAGAAAGAGGATGAGGGAGGATAAAAAGATCAAGGGGAGAGAATAATGAGGATGAAACAGAAAGAAATACGGTAATTTTTTAACAAGCCCTTAAAAGAAAGAGAATGAATGAAATGAGCCACTAGAGGCCGGTCTTTGGGTCGTGCAGGTGGAGGATGTGTTGGGAAATCCTCAGTCTACCTCATACTGACACGGCAGCTAATTCAACATCCCCAACCACATCGGCTCCAGGGGGAAACCCTTTCATCTTTGCACACTAAAATACCGAAGTGGGGAAAAGGGAGGGGGGCTGTGTGTGTGTGTGTACAAGGAGCGTACAGACAGGCTACTCACATTTACAGTCATAAATAATGCAGTGGCTCAGCTTGAAAAAACCACAGGTTAAAGGAAGGGGCTTCCCTGACGCACAGAGAGGGGCTGAGATCAGAGGAGCCACTGAAAGGGTTGGAGCCAAACAATGAATCCCTTGTTCGAAGTCGTATTTATGAGTGCTTCTTTGCACCTTCACTTCATATTTTATTGGCTGGGCTATGGGGTTTCCCCATTTGCTCATCTCTTAAAATAATACCCTTGGCTGAGATATCCTTTAAAATGCACTAGTCAGCCCTGACAACTGGCTCATTTATTTGGGGGGAAAAGGGAGTCTTGTTGTGATTTTGATGTCCGATTGGGATGTGTAAGATCCAGTTGCCGATCTTAAAGTGATGACAGAAGATAAAAATACTACTCGGGGTATTTACCTGCCTTTCTCAGAGATATTTACGAGAATCCGAGAATCCACGTAATCAAGTAGTAACCCCTGATTTGCGTGAGTCTTGTCTAAACGAGGGCATAAAATTATCACCCAAGAAAGTAGAAACAAAATCTATTAAAGTGTGCAATGCTTAAGAGACATTTCTGATTAGCAAGAAGGATCTTTAGAGGTTTGGGGGAGAAAGGAAAATAACAACTCTCCATAACCAAAGAGAGGAAGGCAGTGAGTTATGTAAACATCACCTAAAACTTAAAAACCAAGACGTGTGATTTTACGTAATGTGACTGGTATAGAAACTAAACTGGGATATGTGCTATTTTATAAGTTCTAAGACAGTGAAGACCCCTGTCTTCATAAGGTTGTGGCCTTTATTATTTTTTTAATTTATTTTTTATAAGCAGTAGAGTATTGGTGCTTGCATTAGAAGAAACAACTCTGTGTTGTAGAAATAAAGGAATCTAATTAAATTATCCCTTAGATATTGTGTTTATTTAACTTCTTTCTGGAAGTAAATAACAATTTTTATTGTTCTTGTTGTTTATCGGCTATCCCGGAGGTGTTAGGGAATAAAGAATATAGTTTGAGAAAGTCAAGATAACCAGATGTAGATCTCATTTCGATTTTATTCAGAACCAAGAGACCTGTCAAAACCAAAAGATTTATTAGCATTTACAAGCCCCTTCAGCTATTCTTATGCTGTATGATATGAGAAATTCAATTTTATTTGTGAGGCATAGTTTTTCTGTCCCTATGGTAACTTTGTGATTAGGCTTCCTATGTAGGAGACATAGTTATTGCTAGAGTCTTAAGTCCGTGGCATATTACTGGACACATGCCTTTAAGGTTTAATTACAGACTAAACCTGATTATATTCCTTTCTGTGTTTCCATCACAGGAGCAGAATAGCATAGAAGAAGCCAGAATACCTGGATTATAATCCCATATTCCATACTTTGTAGCACTGTGACCTTGGGCAAGTTACTTAAATTCTCTCTGTGCCCCTAGTTCCTTATCTAAAAAGTACCAATAATAATACCACCTTCCTCTTCCTGTGTGGAGAGGATAAATGAGGTAATAGGCATATAATGTTAAGAATAGCATTTGGAACATAGTGAGACCTCAGGAAATAGCTCTTACTGTTGCTAGAGTTGCATTTGTATCCAGTGTCTGCACTACATCTGCAGGAGTGGCTAAACAGCTTGTGGAGCCCACTGCAAAATAAAAGTGTGGGACCTCAGTGTTCCAAAATGATCAAGAATTCCAACATAGGGGAAGCAGAGTATAAGCTCAAGTAGGAGGTCCTTCTGAGTGGGGAGTCTGTGCAACTGCACAGGTCACATGCCAGAGAAGATTACATGTTGTGACAGCAGGAATCATGTCCTATTCATCCCTTTTTATCCCCAGGGTGTATCAGGGTCCCAGAAAAAAAGAGATGAAAAAAAAAAAAAAAAAGAGCCCGCATGAGCAAACTAGTCATCTAGGAGAGTTTACCTAATGTTGTAATATTTATTGAGTTGTGGGCAGAGATTTCTGGCAAAACGGGATAAATGCGGCACCTGGAACAGCGAGGGAGCCTTCCTTCACTACTTCCGGGCAGGGAGCAGAAACAGTTACCAGAAAACTCAGAGGAGAACTTTAGGGGGATGGTATCCTGACAGGAACTGTAGCCTTTGTGAGAGATGCCATGTAGCCAACCCCTAAAGACTCAGCAGGGAGGGAGACCCAGGAATAAATACCCAGACCACACTTCTTGGCCATGTTTTCTTTGGCCGATCCTCACTGAAAGCCACAGGGCCGTGGAGCCTACTGGTGGAGCTCATGAAAGTCAGCCTCCTGGTGCAGAGAGCAGAGTAGAGAGATCTGGAGAGTGGACCTCGAGGCAGACACTGAAGATATTTGGCACAAATAGATAAATGAATATTAAGTGTTTCATTACTATAAGTTACAGAATCACATCAATTTCAACGCAAGATAATTATATATCTATATAGACATATGGATATATATCTGTGTGTCTATATACACACACATGCGTTAACCTTCATCCTACTAATTTATTATAAAATGCAAGAGATAATCATGATTTAGCATGGACGTTATTAACTCCACAAGTTGGTGGGGTGGAAAAATGGGCATGGCATGCTGAAAACATTTTTCAAATTGTATATGGGTCAGTAATTTCATGTGATCTATTAAGATGATTTCAGAGCAAAGTGATTGAAAAACAAAAATCAAAAGTCCAAGGAGAAGTAGCACTTTTAGATCACAAAACGAACAGTGGACTGCCGTTGCCAGTCAGAAAGCTTAGTGTGGAGAGCACTAGACTACATGCAAATATGCAGAGCAATTGCCGAGCAAATATGAAGAGTGATATATTTTCTCAGTCTTTCCATCTGTTTGTTCTCGATCCTTTGTCGTTCTTCCTGAAGTGACCCATGACTGTGTGCTAAGGCATTGCGAGTTCTGAGTGGAATCACCCGATATCCTTCGTGTTAATGTTTCAGGCAGCAATAATGTTGGGATGAGGAAAATTGGGATGATTGTTGTTCTTAGTTACTACCTTCACTCTCTTCTGGCAGTGTTCTTGTGACTCACAGAGGCAAAATTTACTGGAGGAGCAGGTATTTCTGCTATTTCATTCTCATAAATAACCAACTGCTGAGCCTGGAGGCCCAGAGCCATCCCCCTGCCCTTTAATCACAGACAAGCACAGAGTAGACAACTCCTTTCCAGTATAGCCTATGTTCCCCTTCAAAGCTGCTAAGGATGATAATTTTAACCTGATTTTATGTCTGTAATTATCAAAAGCAGAGGAAGAGAGGGTTCAGCTTGGAAATTGTATAAGCTCCTCTACAAATAACCTTGATGCAGGCATTGAGGACTTATTTAGTCAGGAAGAATGAAGGTCAGCCATTAAATAGCCTTCATGGTTAGTGTTTTGTAGATGCTTTCTTTGCTCAGAGGGAAGAGGCATTACTTAGTTCTTGATCTCTCTCAGAATAGTGTAAATGTAGGTAGGGGCTTTGGAGTCAGACCGGTTTGAAACCCATCTTTGCATACAGTTCCACGTCCTTGAGCAAACTATTTCATTTTACTAAAACTGTTTCCTCATCTGTCAAGTGGAGATCCTAATACAGAATTGTACATAATCAAGTAAGGTTGGAGGTCTTTAAGACTACATGAAAAAAGTACTCAATTAACAGTCCCCACTCCTACTACAACTACTTCTACTAGAGTCTATGGTGTTCTTTTAAAAAAAATTTGTTTAATGTTTAGTTATTTTTGAGACCGAGAGAGACAGAGCATGAGCAGGGGAGGGGTAGAGAGAGAGGGAGAGAGAGAATCCCAAGCAGGCTCTGCACTGACAGTGTGGAGCCTGACTTGGGCTGGGTCTCATGAATCATTAGACCTGAACTCTATCTCATGGAGTTGGATCCTTAACTGACTGAGCCATCAGGTGCCCCAGGGACCCTGTCTCTCAGTTGACTGTTGACAGACTGTATTCTTCCCTCATCAGGTTGTCTTGAAAAAAAAAAAAAAAAAAAAAAGGTGAGTCCCTGAGAGAGCCAAAAGGTAACTGTGGGGTTTCCCTTTGAGGACCCAGAGGCAACATTTTCTGTGATGTGCTACCAAAAAGTGCTTTTCATGATACCTTTGGCCAGATCCTTAGAATGAACCCATGGTTTTACTTTAGTTCCAGATATTACCTATTCTATTTCCTTGTTTGTTATGGGGAAGAGGAAGCTGATTGCAGGCCAAAGTAATAATAAACAATTAGAAAATATTTGGTTGGGAAGACATGGTCACTCTCTAAAAGGCCCTTTGAAAGAAGGGGAGAAAAATCTTGAAGGGTTTTAATGCTTATTTTCATAAGTCAACCTGTTTTTTTTAGTTTTAATGTTTTAAAAAGTTGATCTATGATGAAAATCTTGGTGAATAAACTCCTCAACTCTAAACAGAAAAGCCACTCTGTTCAAATAATTACTTAATCCAGGAACTTTTTGTATTGTATGTAACTCAAATCATGTTTGAATGTACGTTTTTCTGATTCGTAGCTGTTCGCATTACTATTTGCATTATTATTATCATTTTATTTCTACTTAATACCATTTAGCTTTAAGTATTTTGACATTCCTAAACTATTTGTTTGGGCTGTTTATTTTTTTTCAGACGACAGTCACTTCTTTTTATTACTTTTCTTGAATTGCGTTCTGTGATATTTTGAAGCAGGATGGAAACTTATGAGTTTGATCTGAAAAGTCAAACAAAAGGCATACGTGTTTATAATATCCATATTATAAAGTCATCACATTGACTTTGGTATTTTATATAATACATTGGAAAAATATGAATTTTTTTTGTTATTTGATAGCTTGCTGAAAGATGGTCTTTGTTAACTTTTTAATTATGATGAGTAAAGTTCTTAAAATAAAGGTCTGGGGCGCCTGGGTGGCGCAGTCGGTTAAGTGTCCGACTTCAGCCAGGTCACGATCTCGCGGTCCGTGAGTCGAGCCCCGCGTCGGGCTCTGGGCTGATGGCTCGGAGCCTGGAGCCTGCTTCCGATTCTGTGTCTCCCTCTCTCTCTGCCCCTCCCCCGTTCATGCTCTGTCTCTCTCTGTCCCCCAAAAAAATAAACGTTGAAAAAAAAAAATAAAGGTTCTAACTATATATATTGACCTATCAAATCAACATGTAAGATTTTTCTCTTCCCTACTGCCATGTCAAAACATTTACCATTCTACTGTTACCTTTCACTTTGAGGAAGAATTTATTGGAATTAAGCAAACCACTATCATTCTGGTGTGTATGTATGTGATACATTTAAAGTATATGACATTGTCACGTATATATAGTTTTAAGTTATAGTATAGTTGTAGCAGTAGTAATTAAAGCCACAAAAACAGCAATAAATATATAATTACTATGCCAGAAACTGGACTGAGTGATTGGCATGCATTATGTTAATTAATTTGCATCTCAATCATATGCATAAATATTTTTCTATTCCTATTTTGTTGATGTGAAAGTTGAGACTTCATCAGAGGTTAAATAACTTACAAAGGTCACCCAACTGGTAAATGGTAGAATCAGTACTGGAACCATGATGTGTCTGGCTACTACTTTTTAGCTTGGAAACCCACTTCTGAAAACTAGAACAACAGTGCAACTTTTAATTACAAGAACAATAATGGTTTCTCCTTCTTGAAAGCATTTTTGTGTACAATACGTAGTTTTATCTGGGTCGCTGCAGCGTATGGCACTTGAGGAAGTAGATGTGATTCCACAGTATATAACATCTCTGGAAACCTGAATTCTGACAGGTCGTTCATTCAGCCATTTGACAAATATAAGCTGATTACCTACTATTGGGCCAGGCACTGTGCGAAAGACTGTGCCTCTTTTACTGCCAAGATCACGAGGCAAGAGGAACAAGGTCTAGGCCCAGAATCCCTGATTCTTATGCCAGGATTTTTTTGCTCAATATCACATACTTTGAAAAAAATCCATACAAAAATTCCAGTACCAAGTAAAATGAAAAGCACTAGCAAACCTTATCTGAAAGAATATGTCTTGTTATTTAAATAGCCAGGTGTATATTTAAAAAACCTTCTGTGTATAGAGAAAATATTTTCCAAATCTTAATCCCTTTAAATGAATTTAAATTTTTTTTTAATGTTTATTTTTATTTTTGAGAGAGACAGAGACAGAATGCCAGTGGGTTGAGACAGAGAGAGAGGGGGACACAGAATCTGAAACAGGCTCCAGACTCTGAGCTGTCAGCACAGAGCCCGACGCGGGGCTTGAACTCACGAGCTGCGAGATCATGACCTGAGCTGAAGTCGGATGCTCAATCGACTGAGCCACCCAGGCACCCCTAAATGAATTTAAAATAAATAGATAAAAGCTTGTTACCAGCAAGCAGAACCTAAGGAAGACTTTTAGTCCAAAAGACATAGAACAAAGGTAGAACCAAGCTTCAGCAAAGCATAGGGGCTCTTTCAGAAATCTGTGTTTGTAGCTATAGGGCTTTATCAATATGGAGGCTCCAGTGATTTTTTTTTTTTATTAAAAAAATTTTTTTTTCAACGTTTTTATTTATTTTTGGGACAGAGAGAGACAGAGCATGAACAGGGGAGGGGCAGAGAGAGAGGGAGACACAGAATCGGAAACATGCTCCAGGCTCTGAGCCATCAGCCCAGAGCCCGATGCGGGGCTCGATCTCACGGACCGCGAGATCGTGACCTGGCTGAAGTCGGACGCTTAACCGACTGCGCCACCCAGGAACCCCGAGGCTCCAGTGATTTTAAAGGTGAATCGAAAAGCTCTGGATGCTTCCTGCATATCCTGGAGCATGAGTTTGGCTTAAACACTCATTATTTATTTGTGTTGTACTGAGGATATAAGGGTAAAATGTCATACAATTTTTCAAAATTAAGTTGTTTGATCTTGTCTAAATCTTGATCCCTGACCTTACCTTACTTCTTCAATGGTGTGCTAACAAGGTTGTGTTCTGTGTATACTTAACTGTTACTGTGCATGATGTGGATTCAAGTTATAGTAAGAGTGAAGGGAGACACATTTTCTAATATAGAAACTGGTAGAGAGTTCCAAGAATTGGTATAAAGGCCTCTTTGATACATTGCTTTCAATTTACTCAGGATATTAGGCATTAGGCAATTATTACTTCAAGTTTGAAGTGATTATGGAGAAAAAAAAACAGACTAATGTTTTATGACTGTGTTACTCTTTACCAACAGTCTGCTGTAACTGTGAAGTAAATGTTGCAGCAAAATCAGATCTAAGTCTGCTGGTACTCCAACACAGTTATTGGTGTTTACCTATCAGTTGATACAAACAAACCGCCAGATTATCCAAGTGAAATAATAATAGAACTGAAGATGTGCAATGAGTTCTGCTCTACTTGGAATTCACTGTCTTCCACAGGTAGCATGTATCTGGTGTGAATGAAATACAAGACAGGGCACTAACAGTATTTCAAGTGTTAACTCATTTTATTCTCACAAAAAGATCCTACTTTAGAGATGAGGAAAGTAAGACCCAGCGATGTTAGGTCTAGTCCAAAGTCCTACATCTTGTAAGAGAAGGAAGTGAATTCAGGGTCCAAGCTATCACTGCTCTGCTTTGTTACCTTTGTGAATGTAATTGGGAAGGCTGCCATTGGGACATTGTTTCAACTCTTTGTGAAGTTCTTTATATTTCCCCAACATTTTGTGTATTGGGTTTGGAATATTTTCACTTCATTAGTAATGCTTTATATTTAAAAAAAATTTAATATTTATTCTTGAGAGAGAGAAAGAGAGACACAGAGAGACAGAGTGCGAGTGGGTGAGGGGCAGAGAGAGAGGGAGATAGAATCTGAAGCAGGATCCAGGCTCTGAGCTGTCAGCACAGAGCCTGATGCACGGCTCAAACCCATGAATCGTGAGATCATGACCTGAGTCGAAGTTGGACGCTTAACCAACTGAGCCATCCAGGTGTCCCAGTAACGCTTTATATTTTTATAGAAAATCACTGAATAGTGAGTTTAACCAAGAGTCTTATCCCTGGAGTTGGGTTCCTACAGAACTTCTAAACTGATGTGCTGTGGCCTCTTGAAGGAGGCAAATATTCACAATACTCACAGGCAGAGGGGCAAGCAGCACTTAGCAGGCACCAACGGTACTGACCTTGGTGCCATGGAACCAACTGAGGGAAGGAAAGGTGGTCTGTGTTGATTCCCAACCTCAAAAGATAGACTTGGCATGAATGGGGGTAAAATAACAACATTAGCAAAACAGAAGAGAGGCAGAATATCAAAACTGCAAACAGTAAAAGACCTCAAAAGCTGGGGTTGAGGCTTGAAGCAAACTGATAGTGGGCTCATTTAGATGCTGGAAAGCTGCCAACCTGCTAACCAGTATTGAAGCCACCTAAGCAACCTGTCCTGCAGACTAGTATGAGTGTCCTTGGTCCACTGTTTCAGACCCAAGCCTGGACTGGCCAGAGTCTCCTGAGAAGACTATGAAAGTGGAACTTGGGCTATAGGATGCCCTACAAATTAGAAAATTCTTCTTGCTATAGATAGAAACTCTGGCACTTAGACTGTGCTTCATCCTACTAGTTATGGCTGAAATCTTTGTGTTCTATGCAACATCGAACTCTCCACATCTAATGCACATCTCTTGATCTGTAGCAGCTACGACCCTATCTGTTACACGTGTGGAGTCAGCTTCTTTCTCACAGCTCACTCATTTCCCACTCACCACACAAAAGCTAAGTCTATTCTTTCTGCTCTTCCGGTATATTATGAAGTAAAGACTAAGGCCTTGGGATAATTTTTTTTTTTTTCCAAGAGGAAACATTTTTGGGCTGACAACATTTCTCAGAACAAAATGATACAGCTTATGAGGACAATTCATTTTCAGCTCCCCTCAGCTCTCAATACCAGGCAAGGAAATTCAAGAGGAACTGTAAAAAGCAGGTTTCATAGTTAATATATCAACTTCCAGGTGAACAAATGAGGACTCATCTCTGCTTTGCAAAGCAAGCCAAGAGGCAGCTGCAGAATAAAGACGAGCATTTAGGATGTCATCTGCTACTCTAACAATTCTGTTTTCTTTCTCACTTTCTCTATTTGCCTTTACCTAACGACACCTATGCCATCTAGGTATAACCTGATTGTAATGTAATGAGTGTAAGTGATCTCAGTATCTGATTTCTAATTACTTAGGCTCAGATGTACTTAGAAAGACATATGATAAAATTATCGCTTATGAATAGGTCAAAAATTTAACTTTCATTCAACTAACTTCCTTGACACGTAATAACTCAAACACATGGTAACTCAAAATTATTTAAATCTCTTGGGCACTTCAATCACGATCAGAATTCTTTGTCAATATTTCCTAAAGTGGATCTCATTGAAAGCACTTCCACATTTTCTTAAGAGGTGTTATCTGAAATTTTATAGTCAACTTAGTTTGAGCCTGCTGAGAAACCATAATTGAATAGGTTTTGTTTTTTTCCAAGAGGAGACTTCTCAGTATCTTTCTTATGCTGATTAGCTTTGTGATTCTCTGCAAGGAGGACATGGTTTTGTGGTTTCACCGGAGCCTTAGACCCTGGAACTCTCCTAACAGCCCCATGATTTGCCTACTGTTACAGGGAACGCACTCTGAGAAACACTCTTCCATGTGGAAATACTATTTTATAAAAGCCGTTTTGGAAATATGGCAAACAGAGCATTACGACCATATGATTTGTGGACACTGTGGTCATTTATATCCAAATTAAAAAGAAATTGGAAAGAGATTTTAATTCCACTGTCTAGAACCAAATATTGTTTATATTTTTATATATTTCCTTCTATACTTTAAAAATATACCTTTTACATCAGGTTGAACATATTTATGTAATGTGTTGTACCCTTAGTTTGCTCTTCAATTTTTATGTATTTTTATTTTTTTTTTACTCTTTAAGTATTATTGATATAAAGTGTTATATTAGTTTCAGGTGCACAATATGGTGATTGATGATTCTTTTTTTTTTTTTAAGTTTATTTATTTTGAGAGAAAGAGGGAGAACCAGTGGGTGAAGGGCAGAGAATGAGGGAGAGGGAGAGGGAAAATCCCAACCAGGCTCCGGCTGTCCTCTTAACACAGAGCCTGAGGCAGGGCTCAATCTGAGGAACTGCAAGATCATGACCTGAGCGGAAACCGAGTCCGGCGCTTAATGGACTGAGCCACCCAGGCACCCCTAGGTCTCACTTTTTAGGTCTTTAATTCATTCTGAGTTTAATTTTGTGTATGGTATAAGAAAGAGGTCCAGTTTTATTCTTTTGCAAGTAGCTGTCCAGTTCTCCCAGAGCCACTTATTGAACAGACTGTCTTTTCCACATTGTATATTCCTACCACCTTTGTCATAGATTAATTGACCACATAAACATGGATTTATTTCTGAGCCCTTAGATTGTTCTTGATTTTTAGTATATGATTTTTCTCATTTGTTCATTTGCTCTTTATGAGCACATTTTTTATGAGCACATTTTTAATGACAAATATTATTTCACCTGAATAATTTACCATTTATGTAAACATTCTTTAATTATAGAGCATGCAATTTTTCTGCTTTTTATTATCATATACTCCGTTGTAATGTATATCTTTATAAGTTTTGTAAACATTGCTGACAATATCTGATCATTTCCTTAAGATCTGTTCCTACAAAGTGAATTATCAGAACAAACGGTATTATTTTTCAAATCTCCTGAAATATATTACTAATTTTTTTTAGTAAATTTGTTTCTTTTATATGTGCACCTACAAGTAAATGTTAGTGCTATTTTATCAGACAAAACCTAAATTAAATATGACATTTATATTCTTAATAATTGAAAACTTATATTTTTTAAAATTTGTATTTCTTCTGAGTTATTTTTTTTAATTTTTTTCAACGTTTTTATTTATTTTTGGGACAGAGAGAGACAGAGCATGAACGGGGGAGGGGCAGAGAGAGAGGGAGACACAAAATCGGAAACAGGCTCCAGAGCCTGACGGGGGCGTGACCTGGCTGAAGTCGGACGCTTAACCGACTGCGCCACCCAGGCGCCCCAATCTTCTGAGTTTTTTTTTAACATGTCTATTAGCCATTTATGTTTTCTCTTTGGGAAGTTCTATGCTATTTTTGTTCTCTCTCTCTCTCTCTCTCTCTCTCTCTCTTTTTTGTCCTATTTCATCGTTGCTCATGCTTAGGAATTCCTCCTAGGATTAGATATTTAAGAATTATTCACCTTTTCCCCATTTTTATGCCTGATTTCTTACTTTCCCCCCACTTGTAATTTACATATAGCAGTCACATAAAAACATTTTCAGATAATTAAGAGTTTGTAAAACATATCTCCCACATTCCATTTTGGAAAGAATTGCTCACAGCCATGCTGTGGCAGATTACTGAAATAGAAATTAAGAAGAATGGGGAATTCATAGTCTTCGAGGAGACACAGTCTTAGAATTAAAATCAGCTGAGCAAATGGATTTGCTCTAAATAAACTTATGCCCAAATGATCTGTAATTTAATTATAGAACATGCAGACACCTATGACCTAAGAACATTTGGAATGCAGGAGTGTCATAAGTATTTCATTGATTATATTACTTTAAAGGTACATTTTGGGATCAGAGGGAAGGAGTACTAAGTAAATACACATATTATTTTTTGACCTATCAGCAATTGCCAACATTTAGCCATAAATTACACTGTTTCTAGTTTAGTATCCTAGTCTGAGTTTTGAGTCTAAGCCTTATTTACAGAATCCCAAGATATTTCAGCATCACTTTTTGTCATCAGCAGTTATTTAAATGATCACAGTCATGCAGAATAGTCACAACCCACTTTCATCACCTTGACCTCTTTCGCACCTTCCAGGTTGATAGCTACATCTGAGGTTATGGAAGAGTGCCAGGGTATACCTGCATTTTCGTCTTGGCTAAATCTGGTCTCTAAATCATGTTTCTTCATTATACATGTTCATCATTTTATCAACCTCTCTTAGCTTTGAGAAGCTTTCTATCATACATATAATAAACTTTTTGAGTTTAATACTGTAACATAGTGTAGTTTAAAAAAAAAGATATTTAAGAAACAAAAGTGAACATTTAGATATGATTGTGTATTAACTACAGAAGGAACTCAACCAAAGCAACTCAAATAATTAGATAAATTCTGAAGCAAGGAATGAAGTGTATCGGGGCTATACAAGTAGATGAAAGCAAGTGTCAGAATTTCATAATAGCAAGTCTAGAATTCAAGGAAAAGTGAATGGCATGAACAGAACCAGTCACTATGATCATAAACTATTTAAAACTCAAGAAAGCTTTAGCACTGTTCTTTATATGAAAGTAATAAATCAGAATGTATAAAACATCAATTTCTGAAAGTATGTGTGAAAATTTGTGGAAACAAAATTGTAGTATGAAATCTTATCACACATTTAAAACTGCATAATAAAGCACACAGACAAATGTAAAGTAATGTACTTGAATAATGTAATCAGTGAAGTTGAATTAATTGACACACCTCAAGAATTGCACTTTGAAATACATTGACACATGTTAAATGGTGTAAATACATACCTTTTTTTTTGATTCTATGGTATGTTTTAGAAAAAACACTAATCAGATAATATATAAATTTTAAAATATTACAGAGACAACTGCATGGCTTTGTCAGTTGAGCATCAGGCTCTTGATTTTGCCTCAGGTCATGATCCCACGCGTCAGGCTCTGTGCTGCTTAAGATTCTCTCTCTCTTCCTCTGCTCATGAATACATGCTCTTTCTCTCAAATAAAAAATTATAGAAGTTATAGATAGCCAAGAAACAAAACCATTTTCAACATTATCAGTTATTAGGAAAATACTAATTAAAAGCACAATAAGATAGCACTACATGTCACAGAAATGGCTAACATGGAAAATGGAAAAAAAAAAAAAAAGTCAACCAATTCTGGCAAGGATGTAGAGCTGTCATAAATTGCTGGTTAGGAATGCAAAATGATACAGCCAGTTTAAAAAAAATCATGGCATTTGTATTTTATATTCATATATGTATATTACACATATACTTGCCATTGTGATCCAGAAATCTCACTTCTAGGTATTTACCCCAGAGCAATGAAATCTTATGTCACACAAAAACTTGTACATATGTTTATAAAAGCTCTATTCATAATTACCTAAAAGTAGAAAGAATTAAATGTCTTTCCATAGCTGAATGGTTAAACAAATTGCTGTACTTTCATTCAATGAAATTCTCAACAATAAAAAGGAGAGAACTGTTGATATGTGCTAAAACAGGTAAGTCTAAAATACATTTTGCTAAGTGAGAAATATCAGACCCCAAAGATTACATATTGTATGATTTCCTATTATGAAGTTCTAGATAAAGCAAAACTCAAGAGATGGAGAACAGATGAGTATTTGCCATGGATTAAACATAGGCAAGGGATTGACTACTATGGAGCTGCAGGACTGTGATGGAAGTATTCTGTATCTAATTGTCATGGTGGCCACAGAACTCTGCATTTGCCAAAAGACCTAATATCCTGTTTCATGTGTAAAAGTAAATTACAAGGGATGCCTGGCTGGCTCAGTGTGTAAAGCATGTGACTCTTGATTTCAGGGTCCTGAGTTCAAGCCTTGTGTTGAGTGTAGTGCTTACTTAAAAAAAATAAAAAAGAGGTAGGCATTTCATATGTCATATTTGCAATTACTCATAAAATATATAACTTTAAAAAATACATCTTTTGGCTAAATTAAGAGAGGAATTAAATGTTTAAGGAATAAGATTTAGGAAATACCATACATGAAAATTTACTAAAACCTAACAGTGGTTGCCAAAGCTAATCTCAGTGATAAATTCATGCCTTTAGAGCTTGTGTACTCAAAGAAAAAGATAACAAATATAGATTAATAAATTAAACATTCTATTCAACATAATAGATCTTAGAGGATGACATATAGAAATAGAAACAAATTCTACTGAATGAGAAAAAAAATCTGTAGAAGTAATATAGCTAAGAGCTGTTAATTCAAAGGACCAATTAATCAGCAAACTTCTGGCAAATATGAGCAAAATAGTAAGGAACAAAAATAATAAAAAGGTAAATGGTATATAATTATAAATATTTATTTAACACTTTATAGAAGACTACATTAACTCTATGCTAATAAGTTGAAAATCTCAGTGAGGTACTTCAGGAATGAGAAACATAACTAAGTCAACAACATTGGTAGTTATTAAAAATTTGATCATGGCCCTGTAGAAATTTTTAATAAATTAGTAAACTTGGCTAAGAAAATAGGAAAAAGAGATCATTTATAACATGGCAGAAATCTTAATTAAAATTGCTTGCAAATCAAAATTAAGAATCCTGTAGCAAAGTCTTAATTAAAATACTTGCAAAATGAAATTAAGTGCAAGCTTAAATAGTCATTTATCTTTACCATTTGAATTTGATCCTGGAAATGAAAGGATGATTTGGTATCAGGGAATCTGTCAATTTAATAAATTATATTATCTTGATTGATGGCATACCTATAATACTAGACACTCAGATCATTTTAATATTCTCTATGTGACAGATTTTATTTTCTATAATAATCATGAAATGAATCCAGTAAAATAAGACCACAAAAAATACAGTAAAATTTTATTGAATGAGATATATACACGTGTTCATATGTATGTATGTCAATAAAATAATTTAAAATTACATATAAGAAAAGAGGTACTAAATCAACATTCGTAAATTATATTAGTACATTTTTTTAAAAATGGAAATAAAAATACCAATGTCAGCATATTGGTCAAAGATGTAAGAAATAACCTTAGTGTTGTTTCTGTTTTCAAGTCTTCTGTAAATTTGTCAATGATTTTGTTAAAAACTATCTTTACTTGCATTCAGCAACAGTACCAACATTTTTGTTAATTTGTTTTCACTGCTACTTGATCAATGAATCATTTTTATAAATTTAACTTTGACAAGTTCCTTTTTCCTACAGCAACAGATATGCAAATAGTTAAGGAAAGTCTTGAACATATGGTTAAATTTGTTTGAGATCCACAAAAAACCCATTCCACCTTTCTACAAATTGCAATACTGTCTATCTGTGTTTCCTTGGATTACTTCTAGTGGCTTTCAAAAATTGCCATGTTTGAAAATTTCCTGCTGAAATATCCTCACCAGAAAATTCATAGTAAAATTCTGTTGTATTTGGTAAAAACTTCTGAAGTTGATAATGGTTCAGAATTGTTTAAGCTTGCTCTGGATGCTATTTTTGTGGCCAAGTCACGTGACACTACATATTTCTGCATTTAAACAGATTAGGTATAAATAATGAAAGCACAGTGATTATAGAGGAAAAATATAAGCAAATGTAAGTTCTTACCCATGTGCATCGAGGTCGACTATATAACCAACAGTTCTATATATTAACTTGCAAATGATACAGTGTTTATTAAAGGATAAATAATAAAAAGTGCTAATTTGAAGCTTACATATGTATTATGAAAACACAACAGTAACAATAGCAATTTTTTGAACTTTGATCAACACAAAATTATTTCTTTGAGGAATATTCTATCACTGACACTGTTTAGAATTGCTGAGGTCTGGTGATAATAAAAAGCAGAGTAACTTATAGTTGGTTGCATTATTGTCTTTAATGAATCCCTTTCTTCCCTGGCTTTGGTGTGGATTGTTCAAACTGCCTACTCCTGGGACACCAATGATCTTAACAGAAAGTTAATGGAGTACAATGAAATTCAATTCTTGATCCTGTTGGAGAGAGAAAACTAGGTATGTAGAGATATTTTAGTCACATGGTGAAACTTTCACAAATTGATAGCAAATATTTTAACATTAAAACCTGTCTATGAAAAACAAAACAAAACAAACTAAACAACAAAACCAACAGTATCATCATCAATATTTAACAGGTCTAGGGGGCCTGGGTGGCCCAGTCGGTTTGAGTGCCAACTTTGGCTCAGGTCATGATTTCATGGTTTGTGAGTTGGAGCCCGCATTGGGCTCTTTGCTGACAGCTCAGAGCCTGGAGCCTGCTTCAAATTCTGTGTCTCCTCTCTCTTTCTCTGCCCCTTCCCCACTTGTGCACTGTATCTCTCTCAAAAATAAAATAAACATTAAAATTAAAAAAAAATAATTAACAAGTCTGAAAGTTCTGAAAAATGCAACAAGTCTAACTACACATAATTAACATTATCGTTTATTTTGGAATCAACTGAAAAGGTACTAAAATAGATCGGTTTGGCTAAATGAGCATACATAATCCTAAAACTAAAAACACACAGATTTCTTGAACATAAACAACCAGTTAAAAACTTTGATGAAAAAAATTACACCCCAGTGACAGTAGAAAAGTAAAATCAAGCACTAACTTAAAGACATAAAAAGTTTAATTGGAACCCTTAGCAAGAACATGTACAACCTTTATTTACTTATTTTTAAAATGTATTTATTTAAATTCAGTTAGTTTACATATAGTGTAGTATTGGTTTGAGGAGAAGAACTCAGTGTTTCATCACTTACATATGACAATAAATAAACATTAAAAAAAAGAAACACTACCATGCATAAAAATTTAATATATAATAAATGCCTATTTAGAAGTAAAAAGAGTCAATGTTTATTAGTTACTTAAGATATATTTTGACAGATGACATTGTATTAGTTTTAGTTGCACAGCATGATGTTCATATATGTATACATTGTGAAATGATTACCGTAATACATTTAGTTAACCTCTGTCACCACATGTAGTTACACATTTTTTCATGTGTGATGAGAATTTTTATGGTCTATACTTATAGCAACTTTTTTTTTTTAAAGTGATTCCTTTATTTTTTTTTTCAACGTTTATTTATTTTTGGGACAGAGAGAGACAGAGCATAAACGGGCGAGGGGCAGAGAGAGAGGGAGACACAGAATCGGAAACAGGCTCCAGGCTCTGAGCCATCAGCCCAGAGCCCGACGCGGGGCTCGAACTCCCGGACCGCGAGATCGTGACCTGGCTGAAGTCGGACGCTTAACCGACTGCGCCACCCAGGCGCCCCTATAGCAACTTTTAAATATACAATATAGTATTGTTAACTGTAGTCATCATGCAGTGCAGGTGAACATTTATTTTGAAGGATTCATTAGGGGAAAAAGTTCTATTAATGGAAATGGAAAAAATCTTGGAAAAAAGAGCTGGTTTTCACTATATCACAAATGAGCATTTTTCCCACATAAGAAAAGGAGAATAGAATTTGAAGATCAATATCAGTTGGATAAAAAATTTGTGACAAACACAAAATATAAATATTACAAATTAAATGTATAGTGAGCTTACATAAATTAGCATAAGCACAGGACTCTAATAAATAAAAGCAGGGAGTTTAATAGAGATATGGATCAAACCACTGTTAAGGAATATGCAACTACTTATGCGTATGTTTTGAAAAATCTATCACAGAATTCCTGAGAAGAAAGGAAACAACCTCCTCCCAAGAGAGCTTAATCTCTGGGAGTTAAATTTATAGTGATTTACTAATTTTTTTCTTTATATGTGCTGCTATTTTTCAAAATCATATATAATGAATATGTATTTTTATCATTAGACATATGTCATTAAAATACCTACATCAAAATTTCTTTACTTTCTATATTTCATATAAATTCCAGAATTTTCTGCATGCCTTCCATTTTTTTTTTATTGAGCAACTATTATGTACAAAACAAGATTTGTATATAACATGCTTCCTGAATTGGGTCAATTTAAATATAGTGAGGGTAGATAGATACGCAAACAGAACAATTTTCCAAATTTTCTTATTAAGAAATGCATGGCAAAATAAAAAAATTATCCTTAACTTTTTCTTTTGGCAATGGGAGGTATGAAAATCTGGGTCAAGGCCTTTTTTTTTTTCTGAATTTACTGGAAAATTAATAGAATCATCAACTCTCTTATTGGTTCATGAACTCAAGATATTTTTGCAATGAAATATACTTCTTAAAATCTGATATAGCCCAAACTTAAAAAAAAAAGAGTTTTCATACTTTTTAAGGCCTATTTCCTGAGATTTACCAGAGGAAACAGGTAGAATTCTTATCAGATGCTTCTTATGACATTTGTCAGATAAAGAACACTACAGCCATGACTAGTGTTTAAAATTAATAAGTAATTTTTGTAATAGTTGATCCTTTTAAGTTGTTTTTTACTTTTTCTCAAAATTATACACGCACGTGTTTTAAATCATGATATGAAGATTTGTTAAGAAAAATAAGAAGTACTCTCTTTTTTCAAAGCCCGCAGATTCCTTTAAAGTTTGGTGACTGTGCTACCCATACCCCTCTTGAGAAATGTTCCAATAATATTCCTTGGGGTTGGAAACTGCTTTCCATACCCCTTCCAGAAGTATTACCACCCCTTACTTCCAAGAAAGAACTGGCTTTGGACCCCCTCCATGGTCTTGGGAAATCTTTCTGTTCTGCCTTGCTGCCCCCACCTCTTTTCCCTCAAAAGGGTTAGCCTCTCTCTCCATCTCTGAAATACTCACCATAATCCCCTCAATGACATTAAGTTACAGACATAAAAAAAAGCCAGGAAGGGAGGTTGCCTACAGGCCACCTCTGCTTTCTATCATAGAACTTAATCAGCCCCCGAAAGAAAAGATAGCACCAAGACGTATCTTGTGCTTGGAATGGGGAAAGGAAAATTAAGAGAAGAAAATTATAAACAGCTTTCCTTGTCCTTATTCTATTAAAACAGTCAAAGATGCAGCAAACCACAACACTGGCAGTGCATGTCACTATGCACTCTATGATATATATAGAACTATGGGACACAAACCTCCTTAAGGAGTTTATCATCTGTTAGATTAAAACAATAACTTTGGGGGCGCCTGGGTGGCGCAGTCGGTTAAGCGTCCGTCTTCAGCCAGGTCACGATCTCGCGGTCTGCGAGTTCGAGCCCCGCGTCGGGCTCTGGGCTGATGGCTCGGAGCCTGGAGCCTGTTTCCGATTCTGTGTCTCCCTCTCTCTCTGCCCCTCCCCCGTTCATGCTCTGTCTCTCTCTGTCCCAAAAATAAATAAACGTTCAAAAAAAAAATTAAAAAAAAAAAAACCAAAAAACAATAACTTTGGAAATGACCACCTATTACTATATACCTGCTTTGCATCCACCAAATGCTGGATGCTGTACATTCATTTTATCATTTCAACCACTCTACACCCTGTGAGGTGAGTCCTGTTTATTATGTCCCATTTGCAGATGAGGAAGTTGGGGCTTGGAGAGACTAAATAAATGGGCAAAGTCACACAACTAGTAAGTTAAGAAGAGGAAGGTGGAATTTATTCTGTTAACCACCATATCAGACAGCTTCCAGATATACATTTAGTAGATGCTGAATAAATATTTATGAATTTATGGTAACAAATAGTTTTTATAGCAGTGCTGCTGTCAAAAAATAAACATTTTTGCAAGAGAGCTTTTGTTGGAAAAGAGCATGATCACTGAGAGCAGACGGAGAAGGGGTGGTGGAAAACATGTGCACAGAATAAGGCTCATATTGGATAAGGTTGACATTGGATACAATTTGGGACTGCAGATATCTGTGGGATGGAGTAACGGCTTGAGTAGTGTGAGGATATAGGAGTTTGCATGTACAATTGGGATCCAGCACTCCTGCTTAGGGAGTTATGCGGAAGAATGTTATATATAATGCTTATATAAAGTCAATACTGCATATATATAATCTATAAGTGGATATATGTATGTACGAATGTATATACACGTGTATATGTGTGTGTATATATAAATATATATGTGTATATATATATATTTTTTTTTTCATGTAAAGTAAAAATTGTTAACTTTTATATATGGCTTGCTATTCACCAGGCCCATTCTAAGCAATTTATATCTATTATCTTGTGTAATCTTCAACAAAAATATTTACGATAAATACTATTATAGTCCCCATTTTACAGTTTAATTAAATAAAATATACAAAAGTTTAGTCAAAGTTGTACCACTAGTAAAAGGCAGCTGGGATTAGAGTCCAGGTCATCCAAAATAGATGATATATTAGAGACAGACTTGAAGTTTTGCTCTAGATAAAAAAACAGAAGAAAAACAGCACCAGCAGATTTTGACAATTGCCATGTATACTGTGAAAGGCTCCAAAATGTTCTTTGACCCTAAATTCAGGAGGAATCAATCTGATAGGCCCACCGGAATGCAATGCAAATTTAGACTTTATTAATAGATGATCAAAAGTAAGGTAGAAATAGTCCTATTCTTTTTTTTTTTTTAATTTTTTTTCAACGTTTATTTATTTTTGGGACAGAGAGAGACAGAACATGAACAGGGGAGGGGCAGAGAGAGAGGGAGACACAGAATCGGAAACAGGCTCCAGGCTCTGAGCCATCAGCCCAGAGCCCGACGCGGGGCTCGAACTCCCGGACCGCGAGATCGTGACCTGGCTGAAGTCGGACGCTTAACCGACTGCGCCACCCAGGCGCCCCAGAAATAGTCCTATTCTTATCATTGGTCAGATAAATGTGGGATTGTTTTCATTATTCCTAGCCCCTATTATTTAAAAGACATGCAGAGACAATTCAGTAGGTTCATGTGAGGTGAATAAAGGTTGTGGGGGTCTTCTAAACCATTTAATTAGTTCAGGAACACTTGGAAGGAAATCTATAAGCTTTCCATCACACAGAATTATATCTGAACTCCTTATTCTGCCTTACGAGTTTCCAAGTAATTCAGTTTCTGGCTAGCTCTCCTACAGTTTTTTCTAACTCTTCCTGCAGTTCTGGTTGGCTCATTTGCTTGTCATCAAACAAGCCAACGCCTGCCAACATCCTGCCTCAGGGCCTTTGCACCTGTCACCCACACTGCCTAAATGTTCTTCTCCTATGTATGTATGTATGTGACTTACTCTCACTTTTCTAAATTTCCACTTCCTCAGAGAGTCCTTCCTCAATCAACTTATCCAAGATAGTATCCATATTATTCTTTCCTCTTCTGCTGATGTGAATGTAGGCATGTATGCATCCATAATGTGGTACTTATACCATCTGATGTTGTTTATCCATCCATCACTTCTTAGTCATTGTTATCACGGTTTTCATCACTAGACTATGAACTCCTTAAGGACAGGAATTTGTCAAGTTTGTTCATTGCTGTACACCCAATCCCCAAAACTGTGTCTGGCACGTTGTAGGCTCACAGTAAATATTTATTGAAGGAACAAATGATGAACATTTAGCCTAGAGAAGGGAAAAATGCAGCGTGGCTAATAATTATTATCATATACTTGAATTGAGCTTGCATAGAAGTATGGCTAGACATAATATGGAATAGCCCTGAATTACTGGTAATCACACTTGGGCTCAAGATGAGGGAGTATTTCGTAACAGTCCCAATTTTGCAGAGATTAAGTAGAGTCTCAAGGTAGTGTTCCTTCCCTGTGATGAAAGGCACTCAAGTAGCATCTGCTTAATTTCTTAGTGAAGATCTAGAGGGGGTCGTGTGCAGACTCGATGAACTTTGAGAACAGGTTTATCTCTGCTTTCTTTCCTAACCAAAGAGAAGAGAAAAATGACCCCTGCAGCGTCTTTTGTCCCGCTCGATGTGTGGCTCATATTCAGAATCATAACATTTTAGGGCTGACAGACACTAGAGGTCTTATAGAAAATGAAGTTGAAAGCTAGGAAATGATATTATCCCCCTGCAACAGGCTTTATGTGGTCACCCACAGACCACAGCATAAGGTCCCAGCTCCTCAGTCATCAGCAAAATATTTATTAAGCTCCAGCTACATACCAGGCACTGTTTGCAACCCTGGGGTTATAGCAGGAAATGGGATAAACAAGGACTGTCTTCTCATTGTGATGCCATCCATCATCTGGTAGCTACGGTTATGAATATGTGTGTAAATGCATGTGTGTATATATTAAATACATGTATGACTATATTGAAGTATGAGTAGTGTGCCAATCAGCTAAAGTTGGTGTGTTATTTCTAAATGACAAAGACAGAGGATAAAATGTGGTGACTGGGATGCAGGGCTTTCTCTGTTTACAAATTCACATTCTTTTGGCCTTTGAATGATTATACCAAAGTGACAGCAGTTGGTCAACCAGAAACCAGGAGTCAGCTGAATTTTTGCAGGATATTTATTCATACATTAGGGTGGTCTTCCGGGAAACAGAACAACAAACAGAACGTTTTACAAGCAATGTTATAGAAATATACACAAAGAAGCATTCGGTTGAAAGCGGAAACTTTTGCCTTACACAGGGATGGCTCAGTGTAACTTAGGCTATGCTAGCAGTTTTGACTAAGAAAGAAAATAGGAGTCTTTAGAAAGTTGTCTTAGAAATAATGGCTTAAGAGCCAAACTGGATATGTTAGAATCATTTATCCTTATTAAAAAACCTTAACTGGAGTATAATTAAAAGCACTCTTCACTGGGAATATGAAAACTGTAGGAGTGATGTGATTTGCCCTATGAGTCCTTTTCAGATTTTGGAGCTCAGCCTTTACTTTCACGATATTAAGACATATTGCTGATATTTTGTAAGTGGAGTGTGAGACACTCCATAAACATTTCGTGCAGTGAAGAATTTTCTGCTTCTTACACAAATTTCTAATCCTCTACTGGACATGGCTTGCAGGCGAAAAAACAAAATCTAGATTCTAAACCCACTCAACAGAAAAATAGAAAACACATAGATTGTTTTCTCCATTAATATTTTCTTTTTTTAAGTTTATTTATTTTGAAAGAGAGAGGGAGGGAGAGGGAGAGAGAGAGGGAGAGAGAGAGGGAGAGAGAGAGAGAGAATCTCCCCCCAACATGGGGCTCCATCCCACAAAACGTGAGATCATGACCTGAGCTGGAATCAAGAGTCAGATTCTCAACCAAGTGAACCACCCAGGAGCCTCAATGTTTGTCCTTTTTTATATCAAAGGATGGTTGTACTTAGTTATTTCTGCCTGGGATTTTAAGAAGTTCCATCTTCCATTTTGATAAATACTGTGGCTGATGGCAGTGCCCTGTATTCGAGGCTATTGTGTTCCTGGTGATATCAACTCCTGACTCTTTCTCCTGTACAGATAACTTACTTTATAATATTGACTTCATGTCGATGTTTTGGAGGCTCTGAAAGTAGGCAGGATATATCATCTAGGAGTTTTATTTCAAGACAGGAAACAATGCATTACAAAATATTTTGCATGAAATGAAGTATTGGGTTTGCCTGGGCAGTCAGGCACATTGATCCTGGGCCTGGTCAAGATGAGTATGGGGACTTGGGTGCATTTTAGGATGCATTGACTGAATCCCGGTTCCTGGACTTTCTTGTTGTGCAAACTTGGACAGGTAAATCTCTTGGGACCTCCTATTCCACATCTATAAAATAGAAACTGCAATTCCCACTGTATGAGAAATTGGAACTGTAGGTATGCAATGCTTGGGACAGATCCAGTCCATAGTTAGCCCCTGGTGGTTACTTTTCCTCTCCTTGCTTTGGGAAGGCAATTCGTCTTCAAACTATCTTTTAACTTCAAATATTTACTTTCCTGAAGTGACAATTACCAAAATATATAATCTACCTATGCATGATTATAATAATATCAGCTAATGCTTACATGTAATATAAAGGAGGGATAGAAGAAAAAGAATTTATTCTTAACTATTGTATATTTAAATATATAACGACTTGGGTCTTACTTCAGTAGACCATAAAATCAATGCCTAAACCTACTAGAAATGAAAATACTGAAATATAAGATATTTAAGTAATGTCAGAAGAAATGTTTTTAAGGAACACACTGAAATTAGAGAGCATTCAGGAGGAATATGAGCATGTAGATTCGTGTTAAGCTAAGTATTAAGTAGGAGTATAATTGTGCTATCACAATGAGCCTTTCAAGTTGCCTTCTTTACTAATTTTTCTCTAATAATATAATGAGGACCGTCGCAAACAATTACCATGTGTCTTTAGCCAAATTCTGTCAAATATTAACAAAATTAAACTTATCCAGTCACTACTGGTATTGCCTTTCCCATTTTATATACTAGGGATATATCACATTTAAATCATACATTGACTACAGTGTAGAGTATCAGGTAAATACTTGGATAATTTCAGGTCAGCACCTTTATTCCACATAAGCTTCCCTCTCTGCATTGAATTTTTGTTGAATTACTGGTATTTTCGTGTAAATTCTTATAAAAACTTTTAGTATTATTATGTTCTAAAGAATGACCAGTTTATATTTATGGAGGTTTAGTTTGGTGGCCATTCAAAGGCAATGTGGGGCCTGAGAAAATTCTTCCCTAAGGGAAACTCTGGGGTTGCTCTTCCTGCGAAATGTCTAAGCTCTGTAAATTTCTCAAACTCTGTCTAGGGACAGGATTGCTTGCTCTGAGATTTTCAGTACCCTAGAACACTGGGGGTGAGGGGTGGGCTTGGGGAAGAGACAGAATTATATTAGGTGTCTTTCTTCCCAAATAACTTTGTTCCATAAAAGTATGGGCATGAGGAATTAAAATAACTGCCTAGTGGTACAATGTATGTTTTCCAAGAAGACTGACATGGGAAAATTTGATAAACTGAGCACAAAGGGTTCATAACTTATCTCCCAAGTCAGGGAGGGACAGAAGCACCATGCTTCTTTCTCTGAATAAGAGAAAACCAGTTCTTCTCTGTGTTTCTCTGAAAGTATTCTTGCTGTGGTTTGTGATAGCTCAACCTCATATTTTAATCCAGGTAAATATATTGGCTATTTAAGGAATTTTAAAGTACACTGTTATTATTACCAATAGATCTGCCTAGTAAATAAAAAAAAAATCTTAAAGCCAGTAGGAGACACTCATATTTATAGTAGATGAAGTGTTGCATATTCACACATTCCATGGAAATCTTGCCACCTTCTGATTATATCATTATATCAAAGCTTCCAGACCCTAGTTTTGTTTCAAGAGTTGCTCTACAGACCCATTTTATCTGTTAGGTGAATTTTCCATAGAGTGATTTAGTTACTTGCAGATGTCAAGTAATTTGTATGGTAAAATCATAACTTGGAATAATTCATAAATTTCCATGTTAATTTTTTATTGTCTTAGCATATCTGATTTGTTGTGAAACTCAAGTTTCTTGGCAAAAATATAAATCTCATTATAAATATCCATTGAAGTAAATATGACAGCTCTGTTTCCTATTATGTGCATGTGTAGTGTAAAGATATTAGCCATAAAATTTGGTGAATGTCCTCTAGGGGATTTCAAACTTTAGTATGTTTTAAATAACTTGAAGAATAGCGTTTGTTTATGGTTTTTCGTGTGGATAGGAAATAATAAATACAACTGACAGTCATGTACATGGTGAATTAAACTGAAGCTATATGATATACACAAGGTGTCATTTTTTTGTGTTTGAAATGCACTTAAAATGAATTTAACATCTCAAAATCAACATTTCAAAGTATACACTTTTAGCTAAACATCTAAATATTTTAGAAAATATTTTGGTAGGTGTTAAGCAGCATTATTACTTTTATCTTACTAAGATTTATGTCTTGTATATTTCATGTGGTATGAAATTGTGTTTTTCTGTAGAATTTCAGAATTACTTATAGCAAGAGTTAAACTGTACATTGACTAGAATTTCAAGGGCATGAAGACAAAGTTTCAGTAGAGTATGTAGTTTGTAAAATTGTTAATAATAGCATTGCTACTCTACTTATCGAATACACATTGAATTACAGCAATCTGCCGTGAGCTAGTTTGGAGCCTGAAGTTTGGGAAAAATAATGTTACCTGTTAATGTGTAGATCTCATAAAATAACTTTCAAGGAAAAGTCAATTATAAAAAGGAAATTACTTCTGGTTTAAATACACAACACTAAAAATGAGGTCACAAATATGCATAATCTGTTATAGCTATAAAATGGTATAACTTCACGATATTACATCTTCCCTCTGCTGATAGATTTTATTCTTAATTGAAAAAAGGCCTTGCTGTCCTCAGATTGATATTACAGGAAAGAGAACCTGACAATGTTTTTATTCAATTATCCAAATCAAAATTTGATTAATGAGGCATGATGACAGCAGCATAGTTCAAAGAATTGATAAATTATCAGTGGATCATCTCCAAATTCTGCCTGCTTTTCCTCTTCTGACTACAAAATTTTTCTGGGGGAAATGGCTTAACAGAGAGAACAGAACAATCAACTCTTGGGCTCCTGCCGTGTTCAGATAAATAATATGATGCTTTATCCAAAGGGTGGGTGGAAACTTCATTAAAGTAAAAGCAACTCATCCTGTAGCATCAAGACTGATTGATATGTAGGTTTCTCCCTCAGTCCCTTTCTCTCTGTGTATATGTTGGTAGAGATGTGAAGGGAGCTATTTATGGTCAAGTTTGACTTCATGAGAAATCTGGGAACTGATACTTATTTAAAATTTAAGGACGATTCCTTTGTAGTTAAACAAAAGTGCCATAATCTGAACTTTAATATTATTCAGACAATTCAAGTTTCTTTTCAGGATGTGAAGGATATTATTCAGGGCAGGATATTAAGAGTACCAATTCTGGAGTCAAGCAAACCTGCATTAGAATCTTGGCTCAGGCAGTACTGGAAAGCCTGGTTAATTCATTCAACATCCATTTATTAAGTGAATACCAAGTGCCAGGTACTGCATTCGATGCGATAGTATGCCAGATAAATCATTTCTGCTGTTCCAGATTAGTCACTTTTTTTCTTTCTGAATATCAGACTGCTATACAGTATGAGTAATAGCTCGTCCATTTTATTAAATGAAATCATTATATAAAGCTTCACTTCAAAACTAGTACCTAATTTTTGTTGTTATTACAAGAAAAAAGTTCCACTGAAGTAGAAACTAGTCTATTATTTATTTTAGTTTTTCAGTTATTAAAGTTGAAATAATAAAACCTGAAAAACAATAGTATGCTCATATTACCTTTAGGTAGTAGCTTGACTTATTACAGATTCTTATATCTAACATACACACAGTGTATTTAGCCTTCACTATTTGTAAATGATTGTGCTTGCAGAATAGCCAAAGAGATAAAGACAGCATATTCAATGTGAAATCCAAGGACCTTTTTGTTAGGGTATCGGACACACAAAAAAATGTAACTGAATTTGAAAAAAAAAAGAAAAAGCATTACATTGAACATTATCAAATGGTTAAGACAGTTTTTGCTTATGCAAAATGGTTACGCAAGTTTTTGAAGTTTTTGCTCCAAATATTAAAATAGAGATGTCACTTAAGTTTTAGTTGGCTATATTTCTTTTCTCTTAATTAAAAAAATTTTAATGTTTATTTATTTTTGAGAGAGAGGCAAACAGAGATGAATGGGGTAGGGGCAGAGAGAGGGAGACTGAATCTGAAGCAGGCTCCAGGCTCTGAGCTGTCAGCAGAGTCCGACGTGGGGCTGGAACCCACGACTCCAGAGATCATGACCTGAGGCAAAGTCAGACACCTAACTGGCTAAGCCACCCAGATGCCCCCTAATGTTTTTTAAATGTTTGTTTGTTTGTTTGTTTATCTATTTATTTATTTAATTTTTTTAACGTTTATTCATTTTTGAGAGACAGAGAGAGACAGAGCATGAGCAGGGAAGGGCCAGAGAGAGGGAGACACAGAATCTGAAACAGGCTCCAGGCTCTGAGCTCTCAGCACAGAGCCTGTTGCGGGGCTTGAACTCACAGACGGTGAGATCACGACCTGAGCTGAAGTCGGATTCTTAACAGACTGAGCCACCCAGGCACCCCAATGTTTATTTATTTTTAAGAGAGATAGAGCACGCACGTGCTAGTGGGGAAGTGGCAGAGAGTGAGAGAGAGAGACAGAGAGAGAGAGAATCTGAAGCAAGCTCTAGGCTCTGAGCTGTCAGCACACAGCCCAACACTGGGCTCGAACTCACAAACCATGAGATCATGACCTGAGCAGAAGTCCGACACCTAATGGACTTGGCCACCCAGGTGCCCCATTGGTTTTATTTCTTGACTTCAGAAATGTATTGATTTGTATAGTATATAAAATACTTAAATACTTAAAGGAAACTGTTTTTAAATTTTATACCTGTCTCAAACAATCTAATGAAACAGTCAGTCTGCTTTAAAAGCTCATCATTTATCAGTAAGGCTAAAAATAATCTATCCTAAGTGAGTATACTTAGAAAATAAAGTGTGTTTGCATGGTAGAATGTGGCCATGCAAATTACATGTTTTTATTTGATAAGCCTATGAACAGAGAAAATTTGGACAAGTGTTACTTTATTTTTATTTTTTTTTATTTTAGGTTTTAAATGTTTCATAAGGATCAGTATCAATAGTCAGAAAACAGATTTAAAGATGTCTATTCTTAGGAGACTATCTCTGGTGCAAGCAAGCAGTTAGTTTCTCTTCAGTCTCCTAGCAAAAAATAGATGATATATATTCTTGTGGCTTAACAGAAAATACATAAATAATATTTTTTCTTCTGACTATGACAGACTAATGGTCTTAGACTTGAATGTGAATGTTAAAAAAAATAATAAAACCAAGCAAAATAACCTATAAATCTGGGGAAAAATATATGAGGCAATTTTTCTAGGCATTGAATAGCAGGCAGTGGAGACTTATAATCTTTAGTGGAATGAGTACTGAAGAGGTGAGATGCATATTTGCTCAAGTTTTCTGTGTGGAGGCATTTTTAGGGGCTGTATACAAGAAAATAGAACCTAAGTGGAGAGCAGCAGCCATTGAGCTGAGGAGGTAGTTGTTTAGAATCTGGGCTCCTGAGGCAGTTGACATTTTCAGGGAAAGGTACTACAGATGAGCAAGCTATGTGGAGGCACTGGACTGCCCTCATGAACTTAGTCAAGGGTTGGGCTCTGCATGTGCAGATTGAGGCTCTCTAACAGACAGCAGTGGCTACAGGGATGACTGTCAAGCCAGTGGCCAAGTCATGGGACACGCAGGAGACCAACCCATACAATATAAGCCCACCCAGAATGTACAGAAATGGCTGTCTTGGACTTACGGCTAGAACCCCAGAGAAGTCAGACCTCAGGAGTAAGGATACCATGGATAGGGCTCATACCCTAGAACTAAAGATGAACTAAAACAGATCTACTCTAAAAACATCAGAATTTTATAATTATGAAGGCTGACAACATTAAAAGGATTCATGAGAAATGTAATTGTCTTTTAAAACTCTATAAAATATATTATTCATAATCATGGCTAAAATAATGATGTGTTCAAATGAATGAAAGTGGGGATATTTCAAAGCAAGGCAGTCTGCATTCTCATAAATTCTAGAAGAAAATCTTCAAGGTCAGGCAAATGTTATCAGTATTGCAAAGGACATCGATGTAAAATCTGCAGTTACTATTATACCAGAAGTTGAAATTTTGAGTGGTTTCACTCTAAGATAAAGAATAACTGGTTGGCTCAGTTGGTAAAGTGTGTGACTCTTAATCTTTAAATTGTGGGTTTGAGCCCCACATTGGGTGTAGCAGTTACTTAAAAATAAAATCTTGGGGTGCCTGGGTGGCTCAGTCGACTTCAGCTCAGGTCGTGATCTCGCAGTTGATGAGTTCGAGCCCCATGTCGGGCTCTGTTCTGACTGCTCAGAGCCTGGAGCCTGCTTCAGATTCTGTGTCTCCCTCTCTCTCTGCCTCTCCCCTGCTCATGCTTTGTCTCTTTCTGTCTCAAAAATAAAGATAAATTTTTTTAAAAAAATTAAAACAAATAAAATCTTGAAAAAA
Source organism: Herpailurus yagouaroundi (assembly GCF_014898765.1). NCBI lineage: Eukaryota > Metazoa > Chordata > Mammalia > Carnivora > Felidae > Herpailurus > Herpailurus yagouaroundi. Next base: position 21,603,622 of record NW_024412394.1, on the reverse strand, counting down.
AAGAATACAGTAAGAATATCTAGGTTTATTATGTCTATTCAACATTGTATTGTAGTTCTTATCCAGTAAAATAAGTCAGGAGAAATAAGAGATACAAAGCTTTAAAAAGGAGAAGTAAAACACTCTTTATTTGCAGACAGCACATGCATGTACAATATCTTTTACAAAATCTGCACAACGCTAAGAAAAATTAGTGGATTTTGCGAAGTCACAGCATACAAGGTGAATATAAAATAATAAGTGTAATTTTATATCCTGTCATAAAAGGATTGGGAAATCAAATTTTAAAACACTATTATGCCATTAAAATAAATTTTATAAAACATATATAAGACCTTGATAAAACATAGCAGCAATAAAGAGATTTAAATAAATGTAGGGATACATTGAATTTACAAATTGGACAGCTCAAAACTGTTAAGATGATAATTTTCCCAAACTTGATTTATACATTTAATGGTATGACAGTTGAAACACCAAAAATCTTAAAAAAAAAATCTAAATTGACAAACTGACTTTAAAATTGTATAGAAATGAAAAATACCTGAAATCATCAAAATAATCTTGGAAAAAAGAAGAGCAAAGATGGAAGTCTTGTACTATCTAATTTCAGGACTTAGTATAATGTTACAATGATCAAGACAATGTGGCATTAGAGTAAGAACAGGTAAATAGAGCAATGGAACAGTGTAGAGAGTGTGGAAATAAATCCACAGAATTACATTCAAAGCATTTTTGACAAAAGTGCTAAGGAAGAAAGGAAATTCAATGGAAAAAGAAAGTCTTCTCAAGAAATGTTACTGAAACATCTGGATAAATGTACTGAAAACATTAACCTCAACCCCTACCTCACACTATACACATACCAATGAGATGGATCATATAATTAAATGAAAAAATTATAATGCTTTTACACAAAAATAGGACAATATCTTAATGACCCTGAAAGAACTTAGTAACTTCTAACGCTCTCTCCTTCCTTTTATCTTCATGTCTAGATAAATAGATAAATTGATCTTCATCAAAATGAAAAACTTCTGTTCATAATTTGCCATTAATAAGATGAAAAGTAAAGTCATACCCCCAGAGAAAACGTTATCAATATACACATCCAGCCAAGGGCTTGCATCTAAAATGAATATTATATTCATACAAACAATTAACAATAAACTAAATAATACAATACTATACTGACAAGAAAACTGAAAAGGCACTTCACAAAGAATGAATGGCAAAAAACATGAACATGTTTATAAATATATAAGAAACATTGGTGAAAATGTATATAAGTGGCAAAAATATGCAAGAGTATTTAATATCATTTGCTATGAAGGAAATGTACGTCATAAAAATCATTGCCTAAAGCAGCAAAATTTTAAAAGATTGCACCGAATGTTGGGTAAAGATGTAGAGCAACTAGAATGCTCATGAATTGCTAATGGGAGTGAAAAATGGTACCACCAGTTTGGAATACTTTCTGGCAGTTTTTCAGAAAATTAAAAATGCACGTAAGGCCCAGCAACTGTGCTTCTAGGTATTTATTCAAGAGACATTAAAAAAATATGAATTTTATTCGTAATATCTTTGAATTTGAAATGGCCCAATGTCTGTCAATAAATAGATTTATCTATTTTAGACATGTTATGATATATTCACAAAATTAAATAATAGTTAGCATACTTAGAGAATGAACAGGTAGCAAACATGAATAGGTACAAGGCACAAATGGATCTCCAAAACAATTCGTTAATTAAAAGAAGCCAGAAATTCAAGAATAAGCAAAACTAAGATTTTATGATAAAAATAAAAATAGTTATCTATGATGGTTGAGATTGACTGGAAAGGGACATGGGGGAACTGTCTGAAGTGAGTAACTTCTACCTTGATTGGAATGTTGGCTATATGAGTGTATTCACGTATCCAAATTCATCAGATAGCACAACTGTGGACCTAAGCTGTGCATCTCACTGTATATCAACTTTATCTCATTTAAGAAAAACTTCCATTAAAAAAAACCTTAAATATATGATTTTAGGCAGTTAACTCTACGTTTTTTTTACATCAATGTGAAAACAACCTTCTAATTACAAAATCCTTTATTATAGGCAAAGTATGCCAGAGCATACTTTATGCGTTGTGTGGGTATTTGTGTGTGTGTGTATGAGAGAGAGAGAGGAAGAGAGTGAGTGGGAGAGAGAGAATGGAAGAGAGGGAGGGACGGAGGGAGGAGAAGGAAGGGGGTAGCATTTTTGGGGTGTGGATGGCCTATACTAGCCTCTAGTAGGTTGTCATTTTACTGGATTTTGACTTTGCTGAAATACTAGCACACTTTACTCAATATCATTCTTAGTTTTGTCTCCTTTTCTTGGCCCCTGCCAACATTTCAGATGAATATGAAGTGTTATAAAGATACTTAGAAAACTGCTACAAGAAATTTAAAAGAATGAAGGAACCCCTTACACAGTGTGTGATACTCAGTGTGTCCTAAAAGTCATCTAGGAGTTAGAGTAGACAGAAAATTGAATGTGTATCAGTGATCAAGTATGAAAACAGATATAGTTCTCTCAACAGTTTAATATTTTCCATATTATTTTAGAAAATATTTAAAACAGTCTGACTTAGAAAATAAGGTTAAAAATCAAACAGAGTAATAATTGTTAAAGTATCTCTAGTGAACAGATTATATTGGGAAACTTAGTCAAGTTTCATTCCCATAAATACCATGATATTAATAAGATCTACTTTTAGAGAACAATTTCCTAACCCTTCATCTACTGGTGCATTTTGTTTTTCAAAATAGTTCAGTATAATAGGACTCTAATAGTTGCCCTTTCTGTGGTTTCTATATAGCTATTTGTTAAAGCTTATTTTGAGTTGTGTGAAATTCCAAAATGCAATTAGAAGGAAAAGGGATGAGAAATATGTGTGCACTCATAACTCATAAAGTTTGACAGAGGTGTAACAGAAAATATGTGATTTTTGTAGATGTTCCACCAGGAAAATAATAGGACAGAAAATATATTTTTTTAAGACGGAAATAACTTGGAGACGGTCCAGATCTGGAGAACATCCACAGAAGTTTTTAAAGTAACATTTAATGAGACAACTTAAGACTAGAATGATTTTGCTCAAATTAAATATCTATCTATCCATACATCATCTATCTAAATTAGTTATATTTTGTAAGTTAGCAAAGGATTCTTTTAACACATATAATTTTCAGGAGTTCATCCCATACTTTCAATGCCTAAAAAAGCACATTGGACGGAATTACACCTTAGAAATGTGAAGAACTTTGTTCATAATTAATTAGTTTTAGTCTTCCACAATAGTTCTTCTGATTTGAATTTTTATATCCCCCAAGTTCAATATAAGAAATGTTTTTAAACTGTTGTGTGAGTAGGTATTAAAGATAGATCTATGAACTTCCTAACACTGATGTTTCACACAGCCTTATATACTGTACTTATAAAATGTACAGCCAAGTGAGTCCAGAATTGTAAGTACCCTCTAAACTGTGTTTGTTGCACACCAATCTGGGGATGAGAGGACAATCTGGGAAGTCTCCCGGTGATACCTACTCAGATGTATGTGTGTGGAGGGGATTTAAGGTCCCTACAACCTAGAGCTCAGCAACTGGGAACAGATCTGCTAAGTCAGTAGCCAAAAAATCTCCTTCTTACTACTGATTCATCACATAACTAGGTTCACCAAGAGTTAGCAAGTTAGACTTTACACTGGACAATGAAACTCTTGTGTTGATCTAAGTCCCTTTAGAGTGATGGGGGAAGGTTTTTGCTTTTGTTTTTGAAATAGGCTCTCGATTCTTTGCAAAATAATTCTATATGTGTACATGCACCAGGATTTCGTTAACGTTTACTCATTAACGCTAATAATTGTGTTGCAAAAATTCAGTAGCAATCACTTTCAAGATGATTTTGAATTTTAGTAATGGACTTTATATAGTATTGAATTTAAAAATTCATTTATAGCCCTTAATTCATTGTATGGAAAACTTTAAAAGCTCAATAAACACCAACTTTACTTATTTAGTTAGTAATTGCTTTTTCTCTGGTATTTTTTAAAGTATTTATTTATTTATTTATTTATTTATTTATTTATTTATTTTACATTTATTTATTTTTGAGAGACAGAGAGAGACAGAGCACAAGTGGGGGAGGGGCAGAGAGTGAAGGAGACACAGAATCAGAAGCAGGCTCCGGGTTCTGAGCTGTCAGCACAGAGTCCAACCCAACGCGGGGAATGCGAATTCACAAACCGGGAGATCATGACCTGAGCCTAAGTGGGATGCTCAATGGACTGAGCCACCCAGGCGCCCCTAAAATATTTTTTTAACGTTTATTTATTTTTGGGAGAGACAGAGCACGAGCAGGGGAGGGGCAGAGAGAGAGGGAGACACAGAACCCAAAGCAGGCTCCAGGCTCTGAGCTGTCAGTACAGAGCCCGATGGGGGCTCAAACTCACGAACCATGAAGTTATGACCTCAGCCAAAGTTGAATTCCCAACCAACTGAACCACCCAGGTGCTCCCCCTCTGCTATTTTTATGAGTGTTTTTAGAATCCTGATCAAGTTCACACACGTATTGTTTTTTTGTTTTGAATTTGAGCCATTTGTCCTACAACTTAATAGATAATGAAATGGTCTTATGATTCTACTCAATATTTAAGAAAGAAAGAACAAATTAAGTATTTAATTGTGTTACATCGAAACACATATTGAAAACATACCAACAGTGGTATAGATTACATGACTATTCTTTTGTTCTAAACAAGTGCTCTTTAACTTTAAATTCATCTCTCACTTTGGTTTTAAATTTAAATTGAAAACTGTTTGTAACACTTTCCCCCAAATAGTTTCTGACAGAAAATTCCTTTCTTAGTCCCTTGCCACTGAAGTGTTTTTCAAGTGTTGCAAATCTGCTCTATCTGTTGCCTTTCCTCTTGAACACAATGAAGGCTATAGTTGGCATTCTAGAAAGGAAAAATGGGTTACTGGAAGTTGGACAGAATCCAAGCCTCAAACAGAGAGATGGAAAAACAGAACTATATAATCCTGAGCCCTGAACAATGTAGTTTAGTCTTAAGCACAAAAATCATTTCTATAATGTATATTCTGTTCCCCTCTTCACAATTTCAAGCTACCTTGTGCCAAATAGGTGCCACTGAATATGAAGGGAATTTGATTTGCAAGTTGAATTTATTTGCAATATAGAATGTTGTGCAAAGGGTAAAACAGCATTGCTTAACCAAGTCAATATTTTCCTATACATGTGCATTTTAAATACAAAACATGATCCCTGCTTGGTTAGGGAGTTTCGTCCTATCCATGATAATTGATTTTGTAAGATTTTGAAGAAATCTTGAATTGTCTTCTCTTTTCACTACTGGGAATTTGGAGGAGGGGTGTGGATTTGGGGACAGGGTCTTTGTTCTCATTCAGTTATTTTTTAGGTGGTATATCAAGTATAATGTAAATGTTTCCCTGGAAATGGAGTTGTGTCAAAATACTATTAAATAGGGCTTTTATTCACAAAAGGTTTTTCAAACTAACTGCATCTAGAGTTTTGTACCCTTTGTTTGTTATATTCTGAGTACAGATAGAGTCTGTTTCTGAAATCACATCTGTGCTGTCAACTTCAATGTGTTCTTTTATTTATTTTTTAAAATATATCAATGAGGGCATATAAACTATGAATGGCACTTTTTTTGGAGAGTTGTATTCCCCATAACATATAGTATAGTATCAGCCGCATGCAAAGGTTCAACAAAATGAGAGTTGATTGAATTTTTATAGCCATAATTCCTATGAATGGAGTATAGATCTGAAAAAAATGTACATGGGCCAGTTGAGTGCAAATTTTCCTTTGAGAAAATATAGAATCTTAAAAAAATAAAGACAGCCCTCTATGTCAGAGACAAGAGGTGAATACTGTTAAACACCTGAGTATGTCATTTTACTTATCAAGCTAATGTAGGTACCCTTAATAATATTTACTTTTATTTAATTTTCTCACAATATAACTAGGAGTGAATAAAGGGCAGGATTCAAGGAGAGAGGAAACGAAGTGCCTGTTTTTGAAATCTAATCTAAAGTGGCTTTAAGAGAACAGACAATTTCTTATTTCAACAAGCAAGACATTAATCATAGATAGAAAAAATGCTCTAATTTAATTAACGGTAATTTCATGTTACTTTCCATGATCTTTATTTTTTCTAGAATTAAACCACCTCAGGGAGCAATTAACCAGTTGTCTGCAGGAAGATAAGTTTTTGTTCCATACCGCCCTAGTCTCCCTTCTGTTCCCTGGTCTTCTCTACCTCAAGTGGTGGCTGGGTAATAAACATTCAGTAAATGCTGGCTGAATTTCTCTTCTTTCACAAAATGTGTATTGTGTTAAATAAGACTGTGCACTTAGCATAATGTCTCAGAAAAGGTAGTTATTGTATATATATATATATATATATATATATAGTCATTATTATTATTGATTCTCCAAACATTATAAAACTATTAAATGTCTATCAAGGCTGGGGCACCTGGGTGGCTCAGTTGGTTAATTGTCCGACACTTGGTTTCGGCTCAGGTCATGAGCTCGTGGTTTGTGAGTTGGAGCCCCGCACCAGGCTCTGCGCTGACAGAGTGGAGCCTGCTTGGGATTTTCTCTCTTTCCTTTCTCTGTCCCTACCCTGCTGGCACTGCCTTGGTCTCTCTCAAAATAAATCAATAAACTTTAAAAAACAAACAAAAATCTATTGAAGCTTCATAAACTCATTAGGATTTTATGACTGAATATAGAATATCCTCTGTTGAGTAAGAAGAAAAGTGACATGGGGCACCTCGGTGACTTAGTCGGTTAAGCATTCGACTTCGGCTCAGGTCAGGATCTCGTGGTCTGTGGGTTTGAGCCCCGCGTTGGGCTCCTTGCTGACAGCTCAGAGCCTGGAGCCTGCTTCAGATTCTGTGTCTCCCTCTCTCTCTGCCTCTCCCCCACTCATGCTCTGTCTCTCAAAAAATGAATAAATGTTAAAAATATTTAATAAAAAAAGAAGAAAGGTGACACTATAGATTCTAATTTCTACACCATCATTAATACAGTGAATGCCACAGACTTTGCTTAAAGTTGCTGTTCTGTCTATGTGTTCTGTGACATCCCTTGCTTGAATTTATTAGCAAATGGATATTAATGATTTTTTAATCCCTAACTCTCAGGTGCATTCAGTGTCTTCTTTTTCAAATGAATTCCTTTCACCGGTTCCATTATCACTGTCAGCTCTCTCCTGTTTAATCAGTATTCTCATCACCATTTTCAGCTTTAGTATGTTTCTTTCAAAAGAGAAAAAGAAAGCTAGTTATAAGTGGACATACGTGAAACATATCTTAGCTATGAGATAGCTTTTGTTGTCACTCTGTGTTAAGAGCAGTGTAGAGGAGACTGCTCAGGGATGTTTGTAAGCTTTCAGGGTTATGCCTTATTTGCCCCTGTGATCACACATCAAGGGGTGAGAAAATAAAACAGAACTTTAAATGTATTTTTCGTTTCTATGCAAGAGCAGTTTGTGGTGTACTTGGGTGTGATTGTAGGAATAACACTTGCATTTTGCAGACTCTAAACATCCCGTACTGTAATCAGTGCCGATGGGATTACTGAAAATGCTCCCTAGTGATAAATATATCAAATCACTCTGTGGTTTATTTGTAAAGGAAAGACGTCCACAGGAAAAGTGAGAAACAGTAGATTTTTGGAATTAGTGTAAACACTGAGGCATAGAATAGATAAAAGATAAAAAAAAAAAAGAAATTTAGTGGCTTATTGGAATATTTCCTAACAGGCATCGAAGGGGGCAGATATTGATTTGAAACTGTGCTCCCTGGATTATGATATACATGTACCTGGATATGTTGTTCTCTCAATTGCATATTTTACATGTTATCAGATATATTTCACATATAAGTAAATATAAAGCCAATTACTATTAAAAGTAATAGGAAGCGCAAAGCTGGATATTTAAGTGTTTAGGTGAATGTTTCCAGATGAGCTAAACATAGGTTCTGGGTATAACTGTGGTTTAATTTACTTGACAGGTTTTTTTTAAGTTTATTTATTTATTTTGAGAGACAGAGAAACAGAAGGAGTGAGTGGGAGAGGGGCAGAAAGATAGGGAGAGAGAGAAGCCCAAGCAGGCTCTGCCCTTTCAGAACAGAGTTTGAAGTGGGGCTCTATTCCACAAACCACAAGATTATGACCTAAACCTATATCAAGAGCTGGGTGCTTAATGAACTGACCTACCCAGCTGCCCCTGCTTGACAGTTTTTAAAGGCCTCTTTCTGGGGAGGTATTGCCCCGGGAATTTGGGGAGATGGAGTGTGGCAAGGCTAGGTCAACTGAAACACAGTGAGAAGGTGCAAGCTTTTCCTTTATTCTCAGTTTCTAGGCTTACCATGGTCAACATACAGCGCTGAGGAATAAATTAAAAAAAAAAAAAAATTCTGTGGGAGAAAGTGACTATTCTCAGAGGACCCAGGCAGTGGGACTTTGAGGAGAGGGCAGGAACTCTATAAATATATGTCAGGAAAGCTACTGAGAGATACAAGTCTGGTTTGAGCTCACCTAGACTTTGTCAAGTTCAAAGAGTGGTATGAATGGGGAACGCCATCTTTGTGGTGCTAGCCATCACATGTCTTTCTGTTCAGTCACACCCAAGATGGACTGTTTGCCTTGTGCCTGGAGTACAGCTGTTATCCTGAGACCTCCCTCCAAAATAATTCTGGGAATTATCTTCGTTTCCTTTGTGTTAAACTTCCTTTCCCTGTAGCCCATGCTTTCATTTTCTTTCTGGCTTCTTTCCTCGTTTTGGTGGAGCAACTTGTGTCAGAAATTCCTAAAAAACGCTTTGGGGAATCTGATTTTTTATATATTCCATGTCTCAAAGTATCCTTGTTTTACCTTCATAGTTGATGTATAATTTAGTTGAGTATGGAGTTCTAGGGTAGAAATAATTTTTCATCATGATTTTGAAAGTATTTGTCCCTTGGTCTGCTAGATTGCAGTGTTGTTTTTGAGCAGTCTGTGTCCATTTTGATTCCTGATCGCTGTGTATGTGATTCGTATTTTGTCTCTGGAAGCTTGGATAATCTTTGTCCACAAAGCATATATTTTCTTTCTTTTTTTTTTTTTTTTTAATTTTTTTCCCACGTTTTTTAAATTTATTTTTGGGACAGAGAGAGACAGAGCATGAACGGGGGAGGGGCAGAGAGAGAGGGAGACACAGAATCGGAAACAGGCTCCAGGCTCCGAGCCATCAGCCCAGAGCCTGACGCGGGGCTCGAACTCACGCACCGCGAGATCGTGACCTGGCTGAAGTCGGTCGCTTAACCGACTGCGCCACCCAGGCACCCCAACAAAGCATATATTTTCAACCTTGACACTGTTACACTTTCAATCAGTGAAGTGAAATATTTCTTTGATGATTTTCTTCCCCCACCCACATCTCTCCTTATGGAATCATGATTATTAGGACCAATTCTGGATTAATCCTTTGTGTTCTTTCCTTTTTTTTTTTTTTTTGTTCAGTCCTTCTCTTCTGTTTTCTGCTCCTTTGACTTTGATTAATTTCTCTCCTTTATGAAGAATTTTTCAACTTAATATTTCAAACTCAGATGGATTTTAGCTTTATTTCCAAGAGATGTTTAGCAATGAATGTGTTGTTGTTGTTGTTGTTGTTGTTGTTGTTGTTGTTGTTGTTGTTTTATATAGCATGTTCTTCTTGTTTCATGAATGTAATACCTTCTCTTAGCTCTTAAATGATGTTATGGTAGGATTTTAGTGGTTTGCTTTATTTTTAAGTTCCTCCAAGTTCCTGTTTTAAAAAGCTACTTTGTCTCTATATTTGCAGGTAGGGAATTTTCTCAGATATCTAGTGATCTTTTTGTTTCTCTGCTCTGAGGTAACAGTGAAAGATTAAAAAGTTGATTAGGGGAGTGCCTAGGTGGTTCAACTGGTTGTGAGCATCAGACTCTTGAGTTTGGCTCAGGTTATGAACCCAGGGTCATGGGATTGAGCCCCACATCACCCTCCACACTGTGTGGAGCCTCCTTAAGATTTTCTCTCTCTCTCTCTCTCTCTCTCTCTCTCTCTCTCTCTCTCTCTCTCTCTCCTTTTGCCCCTCTCCTCTGCTTGCACTCTCTTTTCTCTCTAATTTTTTTTAATTAAAAAAACAAACCCTTAAAATATTTTTAAACATTTATTTATTTGTGAGAGACAGAGAGAGGCAGAGCATGAGCAGAGGCGGGCAGAGAGAGGGAGACACAGAATCCAAAGCAGGCTATAGGCTCTGAGCTGTCAGCAGAGCCTGATGTGGGGCTTGAACTCACAAACTGGAGCCAAAGCCAGATGCTTAATTGACTGAGCCACCCAGGCGCCCCTAAAAAATATACTCTTAAAAAAACCTGATTAGAAGCTTTATGCATATGGATAGAAATTGTTAGTATAATTTTCTCTTCAAGATACTCTTGCTTTGCCATTTTATGGAGACTTAGTCCTACTTCTGGAATGGTCAGATATCAATGAGAGGACTCTTTCATTCTCTTTTCTGAAGGGCACAGCCTGGCTGTCAAACATTCTGGGAATCAAACGGCAGAAGAGGCCTGGGAACTCAGCTGTCATTATGCATAAGTTTGTCTAGTTCCTGTGTTTCTAGTATCCTATCCCACTCTCATTGTGTCTGTTGATGCCACCATTTCCCCTCTCCAGAAAACTTCCAAACTGTGGCTCAGTGGGGAAGAGCCATCACTGAACAGCACAGATGTGGGATGTGGAGAACCATCTAAGAATCCATCTCCTTAAACTTCTAATACTCAAGGATCCTTATTTTAACCCTCACACATTTTTAGTAATATGTGTTTTTTTTTCTTTTTTGAGAGAGAGAGAGAGAGAGAGAGAGGCAAAGGGAAAGGGAGAGAGGCAATCTTAAGCAGGCTCCATGCTCCGAGCAGAGCCTGACGCAGGGCTTGATCTCAGGATTGTGAAATTACGCCCTGAGCCTAAATAAAGAGTCAGACTCTTAACACACTGAGCCACATTTAATATGTGGTATAAATAAGGTTGGCCTTTAGCTTTTCCTGTTGCTGAATTTGGTCCTTTATGTAACAGTGCATATGGGTTAGTTTGATGGATTATTAAGTAATATGAAGAACATGTCAACGTTTTAGCAACAAAAATATTAGAAAATAGGCCATCTGATAATTAACATACAATTGGATTGGAGACTCAGGAAGTTGTTAAATTTGAATCTAAAATGAGATAGTCTGACTTGGATCTCAGAAGACTTATTGTTTATTCCAGGTGTGCATCTTAAGAAACTTGCAGGATTTGTATGGTTTGAACTCAAAACCACATACTGCTCAGTGATGAATTTTGCTCTGAGTTTTGTGGTTGACCTGAAATCCCAATACAAAGGAAAAGCCCAGGAGTGTGAAACCAGATCAGGCAAAATATGAGATTCTTCATATGAATACTCTGTGATCTGAGACCGCTAAGGATCCCTTGACTCTAATTACAGTGTGGTCTCATTCAATAAATGTGGGAAGATCGTATGATTTCTTTATTGATTTTGGCACCTGTTGCATCTTTTATTAGATCTAACACATGTTCTGAAGTAGGTCTCCAATTATAGAAAACATCTTTTAATACAATGTATAGATTCATATAACTCACCGTTATATCAAAAACTGCATAAATATTACCTTCTATGACACGATTCATTCTTCTAATTATTTTAAATACAATTTTATTAATAACCATAAAATAAGAGCAATGCTATTTAATTTTTCTATGATCTTCCTCTCCTTCGCCAAAAGTAATATACTATTTAAGGATCATAGAGATTCTACTAGTCTATAATATATTTTTAAGTTTTAAAGTAGCTAGTGGAAACTGAAAATAAATATATGACATTAAGATTCTAAGTTATCATTATTTATTTGAATTCCTTTCAGAGAAGAAAGGAAAAAAGGAATATATCATTAGGAACAATACTATTTTGTAATATGGGCAGGGCTCATTTAAGAATAAGTGGCTGAGGGGTTTTGCTTTTGGCTAAGTTGGATTAACAGGACCTGTATATTCTCCCTCCTGAAACAACGAACCAACCAACCAACAGCAACAACAACAACAACAACAACAACAACAAAAAAAAAAAAAAAAAAAAAAAAGGAACCAGAACCTGATGCATATTCCTGTATTCGTTCATTCCACATGTATGTTGAATACCCACTGTGTACCAGAGATTGAGTTAGGAGGTGAGTATACAAAAATGAGCCAAGCTAAAGTGTTGCTGTTGTCAAGCTTAAAATCTAGTCAGGGAAACAGACAGCAAATAAACACTTCGTAGGAAATAAACGTGGGCACCAATGGCCACTTGTGGTCCTCGCCTAATAGATCAGTTACCATTATATTAATTATAGAGCATATATGTGATGTATTTTTATACATCATTCTATCCTTCTTAAAAATGTATAAAACCAGGTAATTATGTCTCTAATAACTTTATATGTCATTAAATACAACCACATTTCTCCGTGACCTCTTTGAATGCACCAAATTTCACTGATGAAACCCTATTGGCGGAAACAATTTATAGTTTGCTTTTGCTTCAAAATGACATACCAAACCACAGATTGAACTTGAGTGAACCCTATTAAAGGTATCATACCAATTTAGAATTTAAAGTACTTAATTTGAGAAAGACATTTATATGTTCAGCTACAAAAAATTCTCATATCTTTCACGCTATGCAAACTCTGTTTTAACCTTCATTTTTCCTCCACAGAGAAATTCCAAACAAATTTATTCAAGCTTTTCTTTCTTCCCATTAAATATAATTATTTTTTGCTGGATAAAATGTTTCTAAAATTCTCCAAAATAAGCACTGAATACATTAAAAGTATGCTATGAAAAAGATATCCATTATGTAAATAAACATATTGAAACTCTAACTATTGGTACACTTAGGGCGAGTGGCTTCAGTTTGACATTGTATATATAATGACATAAAAATTATCTCTTAATTACAATCAAAGGAAATGAGAATAGATTTCAGGCTTGGGGAAGGGCTGTTGAAGGGGTAATAGACTTTTGATGTCTGTCTTGTCACAGTAGCACAATAGCTAATTCCTGTGACTCCTGACCTTTTAGTGTCTCCTAACCAAGTATTGGCATTAATCTACTGCTTATCTGTCACCCACCACATTGTATAGTTCCCATCTCTGTTTTCAATTATCAGTCATTAGAGAAGGCACCGAACAATTTCAGAAGAAAACTCACAAAACCTTTGACCTGTTTTTGTCAGATAACCACAAGTATTCACGCTAGATAAACTATCATTTCATTGTATTCAAGACGTAAAGGAAGGTTCTTTGCTGTATATGCACTTACTGTAACCTCTATCACCTTCAGGTGGTTAAAAATGGACTGTTTTATTTTACTGATGGAACAGAAGAATTTGCAAGGTCATTCAGTGAAATCTGGTGAGATTAGAATGGTTGACCTCTAGCTGCCAGGCAATCTATAAAACCCACAGATTTTTCTAGTAAAGAAAACATGTGAACTAAATATTTACCAAAAGGTGATTATCAGACAGCTGGGCTTTTATGTTGACTTCTTACAGGCAAACACAAACTTTTCTCAAATATTTGTACACAGTGTGATTGAAATCTGTTACTAATATACTAAATATATTCACTTGTTATTAAATAATCATTTTTCATTACAATAAGTGAATTAATCAGGTATTATCTTCTGTTTTAACTATCAACTAATTTTTGAAATTTAATATTAATATCTAACCCACAAAAGATGAACATTTGTTTTAAGTTCCCATTAATAATTTCTGGTATAAAAAGCTTATAATAAAAACCATAAGAAAATATTTTCTGTGTTTAGGATGCATTGTTGATCCTCAGGGATAAAAAGAACTAAGTGACTGTCAGACTCCCTTAAAGAGGAGATGCGTCAGAACCAGCAAATTTGATTAGACTAATGGGCAATATGTGAACATCAAATTATGTGCAGCTGTGTTCTCTACCTCATAGATGTGAAATATCTAAACAAGGTATCAAGTAAACACAATTATTTTCTATCCATCCACCCTTATAAAAATCTAGCTCTAGCCTGAAGTTTTTTTTAACACTACTGAACAAATTAAAAAGCCAATAATATTTATTCCATTTATGAATATACCTATATTCCAGGGAAACATACTGACATTCTGATGATCAAAATGGTTGTGTTTTAGGACAGGTAGCAATTTTCTATCATTAAACTTTTATTGACCATTTGCTATAGAAAAAAGTCATGTTTGGGGGTTTGTGCAGGAATAGGAAGATAACAAACAAAACAAAAAGAAAATATGGATAGTTCTCTAAAGTATCTCACCCCTGGGGTACTTACATGGTGATGTAATAATTACAATGCAAGTGGAAAGCTACTAATATGATAGCTACCACTTTCTGAGAACTTGCTGTGTTGCAGACACCTACACGAAGACTCTCTCAAATATCATTTAACCTTTCCAACACACTGCCTTTTATTATGGACCTCCATTTTAAAGATGGATAAATAAAGGCATTGCGATGTTGAATAACTTTCCTAATACCACACTCTTTAGTAAGTTAGGTAAATTAAATGGAATTCAAGTTTTTTTTTTTTTTTTTTTACTTCAAATCCAGCACTCTTAAGTATGGCATTCTGTCATGCCCATTATCAAAAGGGAGGTACAGAAAAAGTGCACAGGTACTGAAAATGTCTCCAGCAGGAAAAATTAACTTGGACAGAACATTTCAAAGTAGTATTTGTGGCACTGGAAATGGAGATTTTAAGCAGACGTAGGATTTGGAGCTCTGAAAGTAGGGAATGCATTTTAGTTAGAGGAAAAAGTGAGGAAAACTATCAAGTTATTGAGGAATCATTAATTCATCCAACTTTCTTTCAAAAGTGTCAACTATACACTTGCCTGTGATATTGGTTACAAAAAAATAATTTCCTGTCTTTGGTTATTAGAATACAGAATGCATCGATGAGAATGGGAAAAGTGAAAAACTGATCTGTTCCCAGTAAATTCTTACCACTCCTCGTATTGCACTGCTTATGCTCAGATTCCATATTGTGCAATGACAACGAACTATTTATTGTTCATTCTTTGGCTATAAGCTCCCAAATCTCTTTCCATCTATATGAATCCTTTATCTGGCAAAACTTCTTTAAGACCAAGCTCAAAATCATCTCCTGAAGCCTCCTATACAATGTGTTGTTCCTTCCTTCATTATTCTGCCTTATATTACACTTATCCCTGGAAGCCTCAACACAATTGTATCACAATTGCACTTTTCCGTGTCTGTCTTCCTTATCATGGGCACATATCTCTTTTCTTCTTATATCTCCGTAGCTTTTAGGGCTTGACCTAGAATAGTTATTCAATAAATATTTTGGGATTGAATAAATGAAGAAGTAGCACGGTAGCTAGTTTTAGGATAATCAAAATGAGTATGTGTGGAAGATGAGAAAGAAAAGAAGCCATCTGACAGCCAGGAGATGGACTGCATCCAATAAAGGAGATGGACCAAAAATTTGATATATATATATTGCTTTTATGAAATCAGAAATTACTTAATTGTTATTGTTTATTTACTTTTATTAAATATATCCATTTTCATGCCAATGCTTGATATGTAAAGGGTTATCATTATAGCATTCTAATAACCACCGAGGGCTGAATGCTGGGCTCATCCAATCTGCAGCCAAGTAGAGCATGGTACCATCTTCATTGTGTCCTAATGCTGTCTTCATACAAGATTGAATTCTTTGTGTTCCTAAGTCATTTATATTTTGTAAAGCAAAATAATATTTACCTATTGGGTTATTAATTAAATTTTGTAAATTTCAAAATCACATGTATTTGAAATTGATTCAGGAATCAATTTGTTTAGGCATTTCATTAAGATATTTAAAATATTTAACCATCTCACCTTTCTTTTCCTTCTTTAGAAAACTGTATTTATGAAGCATTTATGAGTACAAGTAAGAGTATTTTAACTACAGAACACTTGAAAGTCCATTGAAACTGTTCTTTGAAACAGCACATTCAGGGGGACAGTTTTCTCTCCTTCAGGTCAAACATGACTGGGGTGTCAAGAGGCTCTTAGGGTTTCTGGAATCTGGAGTTTACCATACGCTCCGGAATGGTTATCCATTTAAAGGAACATGTACATGTGCACTCACTGATCAATGAATAGGCCTTTATAGGACAAGTTTATGTTTCTCAATGGACTAGTCAGTGAAGGATGTCTTGTGAAGTGATATATCTTGGTAGTCACATGTTATCTTTGTTTTTTTTTCCCCCTTTAACTTTAAAATGCAGCACAGATAAGTAATAATTCTATGAGTAATCTCTTAATGATTTTTTGCACTCAGCAGCAAACAATGATCTGTACTCTTTCAACAGCTGGCTAGGCTCCTGGGAGAATGCTATCTTTGCCTTGCAGCTACTGATTCTATTTGTGTCTTCCAAGTTATAGCCCTTGTGTGGGAGATTAAGGCTGGTTGCCCATGAATGCATCTCCTTAAGACTGCAGATACATCACAGAATAGATAAAACTTCAATCCTCTGTTAATTAATTATATTCTCCAGATGTTGTAGACATAAAATCTTTAATCGGGACATTTCTATACAATTTCTAGTAGTGACAAAGACATTCAGAGAGGTGTCTGTTTGGAAAAAAGAAAGACTGCAATCAGTCATTAACTTCTGTTCAGTTGTGTCTTAGCAATAAAAGGTTTCAGTGGCTGTCTTTAAACACAAGAAGCTTAATCTTTGCAAAACGTTAGCAATTTAGAGCATTGAGAATGTAGTTTGGTGCTTATATAAGGCAGTCTGTTTCTTTTTACTGTCAGCCCATTAATTATAGAATGTGACTCTTTGGATTCATATTCTACCTTTTGTGTGCTTTGATGTTGCCACTTTTTAAAACCAAATGGTAATAATAAATTAATTCTTTGGTTCTCTCAGGGTTGGTGAGCTTTCAGTTGCTCTTGGTAGTTCACATAAATGGAAATGTTTGCAATATTCAAAAACCTGCTTCCTGAAAGCGATTATTCACCATCATTATGATTGTATTTTGTGTGATAAACGTTCTAAATTTTGCTGACTTATTGATGGTTTATTTTCTCTGATTTTGCAAATATATATGTTATATGTTATATATGTTATAACATATATATGCATTACATATATAACATATATGTATAGTACATAACATATTATATAATATATATAATATATAATGTATAATTATATAACATATAATATTATATATATTATGTTATAACATATATATATGCAGTACAGCAACTCTTTAATTTTTGTAGACAGAACTGTTGGCAACCATCCTTAAATAAAAATAAAAAATAAAAAAAATAAACAGTCCAATATTGATGGCCTTATTTCACTTTTATGGTGATATTCATCGGCTTACACCTAACAATCTTCAAAACAAGCATGTATCGTAAAGAGAGTGTGGCATTAGTGTAATGTACATATGGCTGAAAATACAGCCTATGAACCTTGTTAGATATATAAGCAGATATGAACATAGCAGTCTGGGCAGGTCATTGTGTTCTCTTTTTAAATGCAATTCCCATAGGTGAATTGATTGATACAGGAGGTGTGTTTTAAATCTACTTAAGTTTATTCCCAAACTCTCTTTTTCACTTCACATGAGAGAAATGGTATCTATGGTAAGAGAAAAAGGAATGGTCTTCACTAGAGAAAAGGGTCAACCTCCTGACCTCAGTATGTTTTAACATGTGTCATTCTATCCCCTTTGACAAATCTGGGTCTTCTTTCGATGAGCTAACCCTCTTGCCTTCCTTTTTGTTTTTCCATTTGTTTTCTGTTTGTCTAGTAATTAAGAGAGTCTTTTCTACTACCAAAGAGGAATGTAATTATGATTTTATGGAGTCTTACATCTTTTAATCTGGTAATACAGATTTTATTAGAAATGATAATAAAGGTGATTAAGGAAACTCATGGTATTTAGTTGATATAATATACAAATTAAAATGCAGATTGAAAGGACCAAATATTTAACACAATATGCATAAAAAACAAAAGATGTATGTATTTTTCTGATTTTTTTTTCTTGTTTACTTGCTTTTAAGCTTTCCAAGACATTTATAACGGCAGTGGGTTGTAGCACATGTAATATATGGTGAAATAATGCTTAATTTTTACTCAAATCATCAGATATGAACAAGGCAAGGATATCTCTTACAAAAAGCTTACACTTAAGGGATATAAAACGTGGCTGTATGTTCTTTTTCAACCTGTTTGAGAAAGTTATTCTGCTGGTAGGTCTGGTGGAGAAAAAGTTGGAGAATGGAGGGATCCAGCTCGTGAGTTACAATTATTTTAAAATAAGGTTGTAGTAAAAGAATGAGCTTGCATATTAATATAGATGTTATATAATATTAATTCAAGCTATGAATACAATCACTTGTTGAGTCGTAAAAACTCCTCAGATAAGAAATGGAATCAATATTAAATAAGTGAATATAATACAGTATTTACCCAGATAAATATTGGAGGCACCGAGTTCTAGAATAATGAGCAGATTCCAGAAAGTATGGCATCCTCTTAAGTAGAAGCATCACAGAGAAGAATGAAAGCATTGAAAGATCAACTTTGCTGAGTAATAATGAGATAAAACAAACAAAACCACATCCAGAAAATAACAAATAAATACAGTGTTGTGTTGTTGAGGGATGAGGAATTGAAATCTTGGCTGTGGAATGAAATCTATTCTCTCCCAATTATATATTGTGGGCTCTTGGGCAAGTTATAGAAACTTACAGACATAAGTAAGGTTGTAAGGATTAGACAAATATGTGCCAAACAAATGAGAGTTAAAGAAATTATCATGTCTTTTGTCATCGGGTAATGCAGCAGGATGATACTTAGTAAACAGAGCCAGATTTTGATCCATTCATATAGTCTTTCATTTAGTATTTATTGAAAGATTTCTTTGGATCAAGCATTCTTTGTGTTAGATGCTAATTAACTATTGTTGATCAAATCCTTGATTGCTGAAAAACATTGTGTAAATATACTAGCTATGAACTAGTCTCTAAGTACAGAACTGTAGGATGTCATTATGTAGGTGGTATGGACATTGAACAAAGATTTATAATGAGCTTTAGAAGACAGACATCTGTTACCGCCTAGCTGTCATCACCCAATTTCTTATTCTTAAATTAGGGATATTAATATTTCACACCTCCCTAGGATTGCTCTTTGAGGTAACTGAGCTTACCTTGTGAATATTTGTGAGCATCATTAGGAGTGCAAAGCTATATAAATATAAGTTTTATTCCATTATTCACTCCAACATGTCCCACGGAATTTACTAGTGCAATTATAATTCAAAGCAATAGGATATAGGAATTTGAGTCATTGGGACAAATCTGCACTGCAACTTTATTTTGTGTGGTATATTTAATATAAAATTTTATTAAACTCTTTGAAAATTTGCCTCCTTAAGGAGTTAGGTTAAATAGCCTGGATTAGAAAACTGAAATTTTATAATAACAGCTGAAATTCTAGCTTTCCACTTTATTATACTAACATCTCACAGGGGATTCCCAAACAGTAGATGACTTTACATAATATGAATTCAATACTTACCTGCATTATGCAGGTGTGTGCTTTAGATTGGATGCTAACCTGTGTCTCAGGCCTTATTTTTAGGACTATAATTTCTTTGGTCTAAATTTCAAAGAAAAAAAATGGTTGTTAATGAAAAATTGCATGATGATTGTTATTTAGAATTTTAAATATTGACTTTAAGAATAGAAAAATACGTTTTTGAATGGCTGGTTGGTTTATACATCATAAAATATGGAAGTCCTCAAGCAGAGTCTGGAACAGTGCAACCTAGTCAAACACATGAACATTGCTGTAGCAAAGCAGTAAATATTTATAGAAAGTGGGATAAATAGAGACTTTAAATTGCCTCAAATCAGCGAATTTCCAGTTCTCCTGCCAAACTAACTTGAAGTTAAACATTCAGTTTTCAGAGCTTTTTGGATTTTGGACTTGTGAATATGAGATTTCAGATCTCTAGTAAAGCATAAATACTTAATAAATTAGGACACGGTAATAATCTACAAGCAGAAGCTGCATAAGAACATAGCTTGGTGGCCTCAACTACTTGAATTCATATTCTTTGGTCTTTATTCTCTCTGCCTCCTCAGTTTTTTTTTTTTTTTTTTTACCTTCAAAGTAGAGATAATCAGAGAACATACCTCATTGGTTGTTACAAAGTAGAATATGTTAATATGAATGAAATGCTTAGAACAGTGCCCAAATATAATGAGGATCAGAAAAGAATAAGTTTGCAGTGAATTAAATTTAGTTCTTTGTAAACAAAAGTTGTGGCGAGTTTTTTTTTTAATTTTATTGTTTATTTTTGAGAGAGAGAGAGAGAGAGACAGAAAGCAAGCAGGGTAGGAGCAGAGAGAGAAGGACACACAGAATCCGAAGCAGGCTCCAGGCTCAGAGCTGTCAGCAGAGAGCCCAACGCGGGTCTCAAACTCACGAACCATGAGATCATGACCTGAGCCAAAGTTGGCTGGTTAATGGGCTGAGCCACCCAGGCACCCAATCGGCAAGTTTTAATATGGCAAGTTTTAAGGCACTTTCAGTTATTAGACATCCAGTTTGTAGACATTTTCTACCCTTACGCATTCCCTCTCACGTACCTGAGTCAGGAGGATGGACAAACAGTACAGAGGGAGATATGTTCATACCAGTCTAAGCTATTGCCAGCAGAAGGTTAGACGGAGAAGTTTAAATTATGGACCAAAATAGCATCCTAAAAATGGGATTGTCTTCCTTATTTAGTGAGAAGCTGATTACTGATCTTCCTGGGAGCAGACCTCTCTTAGGACCAAGATAGTGATACTTAAAAAAACAAAACAAAACAAAACAAAACAAAACAAAACAAAACAAAACAAAACATGCTGAGATGGTGTCAGTATGTGCCCGACTGCCAGAACACTGTTCTTGTCAAGCTTCCCGGGGCCAGGTGTAGATTATATTTTTCTTTGCTGGCTTAGGCATGGGAGGTGGAGGTGAAGATGAGCTCCCTGCCCTCCTAAATGGCCTCCTACTCCTGGGGAAAATAAACTGAAGATTGTTTCGAAGGATGAAGGCCAGGAATCATGCATTCCTTTGTCATGAGCTTCCTCTAGACATGGAACCTATCTGGTCCTGGAACTCAGAGTTCTAGCAGCCATGGCCTCCACCCTCATTCCTGGTTGGTCGTGACCCTCTTATCTTTTCCTTAATATTAATCCTTCCTCTTGTTTAGGACCCCCAAGTTTCACATAATTACAGCAGTGTTGACATGATTTCAATGATGCACCTAAAGATATTTTCCTATCTTCCTGCAATTTTTGAAACTTAGGAGTTCATTTACGCAACTTACCCATTTTTTATCTTCTTGTAACAAAATTTTAGCAATAGAACACATCACTGGAAATATGTAGAAGTATTATTGTAGGCTGTAATTGTGAGGCACCTTGTGCCCAGTGCTTTGCAGTGTAATTTTTGTGATCCTGACCTATATATTATCTTAGATAACAGAGAGATTTTGAGCAAGCTACCAATACTGAGAAACATAACTCCACCACACGATAGTGCATTACTAAAAATGAGTCCTTTGCATAGGTAATTTCTTACGATGGTTTTTGGTGTTCAGTGGATATAGTATCAAATAATATACTATTTTACAAAGCCAGGTTATACAATAACATGCCTCACACTTACTACCCGAATTCTTCAGCATTCCATAATGTTCCCAAGAGGAAAAGTTCTCGGACTTCACTTGGTGGGAAGGTTGCTGAAGGGGGAAAATATGTTTTCCTCTCTATTTTGGGTAAGAACAGACAGAAGTCTTTGGAAGCCTTTATGCTGCCCCATGGATAAGGAGGTTATACCAAACAATGTATAAGAAGTAATAAAAGTGTTTTTTTTTTTTTAAACAAAAGAAGGACATTTCATTTGCTGAAAGGAGAGTAAAAAATTCTGGGGAAGGCATTTTAGAAATAATCCCTCTCGTGAACATGAATTTACTTTATTTACTTGACCTTTGCAATGTCATAAACATAGTTCTTATGCTCCTGCAATTTCTCAGTCCTCCTTGCTATTTTCCTCCCTCAGCTGTGCTAAATCTCATCACTGACTTCACCTGGAACCCTGGGGGTTTCTATTGCATATCTCTAACTCCTGTATGAACCCCTCTGTGTTCTGGTACCTGATAAAATAGTAGTAATCATTTTACAACCTTCGCTTTTATTTTTTTAAAAAAAAATTTTTTTCAACGTTTATTTATTTTTGGGATGGAGAGAGACAGAGCATGAACGGGCGAGGGGCAGAGAGAGAGGGAGACACAGAATCGGAAACAGGCTCCAGGCTCGGAGCCATCAGCCCAGAGCCCGACGCGGGGCTCGAACTCACGGACCGCGAGATCGTGACCTGGCTGAAGTCGGACGCTTAACCGACTGCGCCACCCAGGCGCCCCTCAACCTTCGCTTTTAAAAACATTTTTGGATACCCTTTCTAGTTAGGATCCAAGAATTTGTATGAAACCACAGAGGTTATATTGCTTTTGAAATAAAGGTTGTTGGTTTGTGGAATTTCCTTCAACTGGAAACATGTATGAGCCTGCGGTTCCAGTGTTTTCCCAGTTTTATAATATCCTACTTGCTTGTTTTCATCTTCAAAGCAGGAGAATTTACCATTAATTTCCATATTTTATAAAGGATTAACTTTTTTCCTTCCCTTTTTTTTTTTCTTTTCCAGTTGAAAGAGACAAGGATTTTTCTCACCAGCGAAGGCATTACAAAGAATTCAGGTTTGATCTGACTCAAATTCCTCATGGGGAAGCAGTGACAGCAGCTGAATTCCGGATATACAAGGACCAGAGTCATAGTCGATTTGAAAATGAAACCATTAAGATTAGCATATATCAGATCATCAAGGAATACACTAATAGGTAACAACTCTATGTCTAACTTACTATCCTAGCAAATGAATTGTAGTTAAGTCCATTGATAATCATGTGATCTATCATGTTATGTTTTCTTTGGGTGTAATGACATTCAAAGCCAGGTGTAGACACATTGAAAGTAAGAGTAATGGATCCGAAGAGTGCCTTCCACGTTCCCCACCTTCTCCTTCCTCCTAACACCAATCTGTGCACTGGATGGTCCCGTGCTTCCCCCATGTTTGCTTTCCAGTCCCCTTGTCTCCTTTTGTAAATGAGAAAACTTTCGTTTTAGTCAGCACACACAAAATTTATAATTGAAATGATTTAAATCACTTGCTGTTTTCTTTTTTTTTTTTAAGTTGGAGAAGAGACCCTTTATTTCTCACTGGCATGGATGTAAATTATATGTGTGTTGTTATGTGTATTTTGATGCAAGGCACTATATTTGCAACATTCTGCCCATTAACCTGTATTTCTTCTGTCTACAAAATGGTTAATTCAAAATGTTGCAAAAAATGGACAGGTAGTCTGAAATACAAAATATATGAAAACTTCAGTTGATAATTACTGCAAATGAACCATCAAATAGAAGAGTTGAAAAGAAAGCTTAGCAGAGTTGTCTGACCTTTCATCCACTGAAGAAATCTCTTGGGTAAAACCTTCATGGGTGATTAGCCACCTTTGTTGGACAGCTCTCATATGTAGTTTTTTCAAACTCTCATTGATTATTTATTTATTTATTTATTTTATTTTTTTATTTCTTCAAATTTACATCCAAGTTAGCATAGAGTGCAACAGTGAAATGTTAAGGTGAAATCTGGTTCCATTTATCAGATCTAGATCATCCCTCTGGTGAAATAGTATGTCTTTCTTTGATGAGATATTTAAAGACAGCTATCTTGTCCCCTCCAAGGCTCCTCCCTCTCCTTGAAAATTTCTAGACCCTGACATTTAGATTTTTCTTGGTTTTGGAGAGTGCCAGAGGTCCCAATGGATGTTCAATGGGACATTGGTCCCTCACAATACTCAACGAAGAAAAAAGAATAAAAAGCTTCTGAGGTTAAATGCATTTGAAAATCCTACCTGCTAGACCTTTCTCTAGATTCACAATGCACATCATATATTAAAGTCTTAGAAAGGCTTTATAAGTAAGGAAACCTAGTCTTCTTCAAAATTATCTCATTATGGAATCTTTTCCTTTGGGTGCATAATACTTAATGCCCATGAAACCCTGGTTCAGCAGGACATACTTTGATTAAGTGCTGATCTTATTTTGAGAGCAGGAATTCCATGGCAGAAAGATTTGTATTCCTTTCTTAACTCTAACACTTACTAGCTATTTGTCTGTGGGTGAGTTTTCGGTTGTTTATTTAAATTTCAATTCAGTGGTTTCATTTATAAAATGAGTATACTAAGGGGCGCCTGGGTGGCTCAGTCGGTTAAGTGTCTGACTTCAGCTCAGGTCATGATCTCGTGGTTCGTGAGTTTGAGCCCTGAGTTGGGCTCTGTGCTGACAGCTTGGAGCCTGGAGCTGCTTCGGATTCTGTGTCTCCTCTCTCTCTGCCGCTCCCCTGCTTACACTCTGTCTCTCTCTCTCAAACATAAATAAACATTAAAATATTTTTTAAAAATTAAAAAAAAAACGAGTATACTAAGTTTTTTGTTGTTGTTGTTAGAGACAGAGCCTGGCATACTACATTATTTTTTTAGTACTAAATAATGATGGTACCTTAAAATTAAGTGATGAGAATTTGAAATAATACTCCATGTATTATTTAATTATATTTCTGTAACTAACAAATATTTTATTTATAATTCTGTTTTTCTATGTTTGTTTCCACATTTGGATTGTGAGCTCCTTAAAGAAAGGATAGTGTCTTAAGTAGTTTCTTTTTTTTAATCCTCGGCACTTAATTTGCTTGATATGAATTAGTTTTCAAATTACTATTGTCCATGATTGGGATAATACTCCATTAACATATCTCAAAATGCTTGAATTGTCTCTATTTTTTTGTCATTCACAATAGTTATGCACACAGAATTTGTAGTTGCTTATTTCATAACCACCCAAGTGGTTTTTACAGGAACCACTGGTATGCCAGATCTCTACCTCTAGAATATACTTATTATGTGAATCTAAATACAGACTTTTACAATGATCACAATTTGATGTCCTAACCTTTAATCAGGTCTATTGTTCTGTCTGCTCAGGATATTTTTGAATGTTATCCATTGAACCAGCCATCCATTTAGCTTTCTTTCACCTCTAAGTATGTGAACTGTATAATTTAAGACATAATACACATGATGAAAAGAAAAGACTAATAGAAAAGACTATCGATAATAGTTTATACATTCATTTCTGATGAACCCATGCTGATTTTTATGAATAACACATCTGGGAATATTTATGGGTGTTGATGCTTACTTTATCAGACTTCACAATTTTGAGAATTTCTATTTCTTTAAATATGGGACATTTGTTTATCTTGAAAGTTTGTTATCTAATTATACATGATTTAAAAAATATTACTCTCAATGTTTCTATAGCTACATTTGTATGCTTTTTCAGTACTCTTGGGTATAAGTTGGCTAAGTCTTTACTTCTTTTAACATGTATTTAAATCTAAGACACAGGATTTCCTAATGTCCTTGATATTTTCCCTACATCTTTGAAAAGTGATTTCTAAAATACATGTATATATTGATCAATTCTCAAATATTTGTATTTGTATTTGATATTCTCAAATATTTGTATTTGATATTCTGAACTCTAGGATGGCATAGATTGAATAGATTGGTATCCAACTTACTGAATAGCATTTATTAAAATTCAATTCAGTAAATTCAATTCCATATTCATTCTATCAAGTTCACACACTTGAAATCTACTATCACATATTGTTGCTAAATCATCCTGTAAGTTTATGCTATACTTATTATTTTCTGTGGGTTTTATTTTTGCCACTTGTCTTTTTCAATATCCAAAATATACAAACTCCCACACGTATACCCTACATTTCAATTTTATATTCTATTGATCAGGTGAGAGAATCTCTGGAATAGTGCTTTCTTTTTCTTTGAAATTGGCATTCACCCATTACTTGGTGTTCATTAATCTACAGTGTAAGAAGATGCAGTCCTAGGTTCTTGTCTATACATCCAGGAGTCACGTTTTGCACTCTTCTTTTTGTTCCGAAGAAATAGATTTAAGGGACGGATGATATACAAACAGTACATGTAATTCTTCGAATATTTCAGGTGTCCGTGTAGGATTTCAGCCAGCACAGAAAGTAGTCATGTATAGCAATAACAGCATGGAGTTTGGAATTTCCCTATGGGGAAATTGCTGTATATCTTAGGGTCTCCGTTTACAAATATGAAAAGAATAAAAGTAATAATAAGTATTTCAGAACAATAAAAGTATTTGAGATGATTTGGGAAGAACTAGTGCTTATCACAGTACAAAGACCATAGCTGATACTTTATAAATACATTGGTCAATATATACTCATATAGTTCAGTAGGAGCACCTAGTTTACTAGGTTTAGAGGATGGCATACATAGGTTAACCAAAAGTAGGTGGTTATTATGATAATAATAGCTACCATTTACTGACACCTATTTTTATGTAAAGATCAAGTAAGTCATATGATGCCAGGTGCCTTTACTTCATGAAAAAATCACCTGATCTTTGATTCATATAAAAGGAATTAGTATGCTTTTAAGTTTAATAATGAAATGAATACCACCCAACTTGCTAGCAACACCAATGAAGCTGTCTCCGAAAGCAAATGGTAAATAAATAAAGCTCTTATTTAAAATACTGCTGAAGAGTGGTGGAGATGGGAGATTACTTATTTATGAATTTATTTTACAGGAATATCAGAGATGTAGACAAATTGGACACAGATTCACATATAAGTGTTTATTACAGCATTAGTGTTGGCAATTGCATAAATTGAGAATATTTCAGTTGAGTGTTAAACAGGAGGTAAGAAGTTACACTTTGTTTTCTGAAAAACAGAGATACTATACTTTATATAGCCAGTAGAAATTAGGTTTTAAAAATATTGGATAACACTGGAAGGTTCTCAGATTATAACATTAGTTGACTAAAAGTATGATATATGATTATACTAATTTAAAATAAACTCATGTGGAAAACAGATCAGATGGAAGCACCAAGTGTTTATTGCAGACTTGTGGGTTTGAAATTTTAATTCTTACCTTTTTGTGTACTTTTGAAATTTTTTATAACAAACATTATTTTTATAATTAGAAACAAACATAATTCTAGTTGAGAGGGAGAGAGAATAATGAAACAACTTTATGCTACACATTTCTCTACAAAATAGCCTTCCCAAACTTCTCCAGCTTGAGACCGGCAAAAACCAAATCAAAATGAAACTAAACAAAACACCAGCATTTAACAATAAGTAGCTCTTATTTTTAATTAAGCCATGGAAGGCATTTTCCCCATACAGAATATGGAGAGAGATAAAGAAATAGATATATTTTTTTCCTCTATACTAAGGAAAGTTTTTCTGCAACAGAGAGCTTTGACTTTAACTCTGTGAAGGTGAGGAAGAATAGATTAAAAATAATTTACAAATCATGTGATCACAGTTAAAACAGAAAGAATTTCAATTTTAAAAAGTACTTTTGAAATTCAAATGTTATTATATTTTGTTTAGTGTTGATTATCTACAGTTTTATATATTTCCTAGATCAAGAACCAAAATAGGCATAGGAAAAGAAACCAGTACCTCTGGCCAATTTAAAAGCTGGGGTCATCTCTTAAAGCTTCTACCTTCAGGCTTACGGGTTTTACCTAGATATTTTTTTCAGTTTTATTTATTTAGAGGTGCCTAGGTGGCTCAGGTGGTTAAGCGTGGGACTCTTGATTTTGGCTCTGGTCATGATATCATGTTTTTGTGAGATCAAGCCCCATGTCTGTTGGGCTCTGTGCTGACATCTCTGAGCTGCTTCTCTCTCTTTCTTTGCTCCTCCCCTGCTTTCTCTTTGTCTCAAAATAAATAAATTAATTACAAAAAGTGTATTTATTTACGTAGTCTCTATATCCAACGTTGGACTCAAACTTACGACCCCAAGATCAAGAGTTGTGTGCTCTTCCAACTGAGCCATCCAGGCACTCCTACTTAGTGTTTTGAATTAAACTCAAAAAAATTAAAAAGCTGGTACAGATTGTGTTATTTAATACAGTGCATTCAACAATGCATATATGTGTATATGTATATGTATATGTATATACATATATGTATATGCATTGTTGAATGCACTGTGTTAAATATATAAGGCTTACTTTCCCTAACGTATTATCAAGGAGTGTTGTGGTGGGGATTCTTGAAGTAATTCAGATTGATGTTTTATAGATATGTTTTCTACTCAAGACATTGTCTGATCTATTAACCATCTAGTGTGTGAATTTTTTGACAGCATTAATGAATCAAAAAATTTTTAATGCCCCATTATGTCATCTCTTTCACAGCTATTTATCTTAGCAAGACTTAAAAGTCTTAAAATGATATATTCTAGTTCTACCATCTCCCACCTCCCCCATTTATTCCTACTTGTATTTAAATGTGTGCAATTTAACAGAGTGTTCTGATATTTATCCAGATTTTTATTTTTCTTGGTTAAAAAGTTAACACACTTTGCATCATTTCACTGATTTAATCTTTTCATATAAGGCTGACAGCCCCAAATTCTATATAGAAGGCATTGCTCTTCAGTCACACCTCATATATCTGGCATTATTGGGAAATGAGGTTTCCACATGATTGAATTTTCCAGATAATTCAGCTGAGATCGGCATGCTTTTGCTGAGCTCCTACCATGTAGCTAGCACAAGGGACAGGAGGCCGAGTAAATAAAATCCCAAAAGCCCACAGCCCGAGGGCCAGGGGCTGTGGTGGGCCTGCCGCACACAGACTTTAATAACTATGATACAATGTGCTAAGCACTATGATGTAAGTATGCACTAAGTGTTGTGGAAACACAAATGAAGGGGAAATTAATTCTTCATGTGGGAAGGTGAGGGATCTTAGGGGAATCCACTGAGAGGGGTGCACCCTTGAGCTGGGCCTTTGGAGATGAGTAGGAATTTTCTATAAGGAGAGAGCAATTGAGAGGGAAGGAGGGAGAGAGAGAGAGAGAGAGAGAGAGAGAGAGAGAGAGCGAGACAGGGAAACAGGGAGGGGGACATGTCCTAGAAGAAATATTCCTAAACATTAAAATGTTTAAATGTTTAAATGTATAAATTAAATAATACAAAGAAAACTATCAGGGCCAGTGTTACTGCTACTAAGAATAGCAGCCAGCACTTCACCATTTAATGGGCACTCACCATGTGTCTGGCACTGTACTAAATGCTTTACTTGAATTAATTTTTTCGCATGTATACACACACACACACACACACATATATGCCTATATGTATGTGAAAAAATTCATATCTATATACCTA
The DNA here is from genome assembly GCF_014898765.1 of Herpailurus yagouaroundi. Taxonomy (NCBI): domain Eukaryota; kingdom Metazoa; phylum Chordata; class Mammalia; order Carnivora; family Felidae; genus Herpailurus; species Herpailurus yagouaroundi. Next base: position 21,574,010 of record NW_024412394.1, on the reverse strand, counting down.
TATATGTGTGTGTGTGTGTATATATATGTATTATGTATAATTCAACCTTTTGCTAATGTTCTGCTATGAATATACATTTTTGTACTCCATTGCAAAAACATCTGAAGCTAGCCTGCTCGATGTCATTAGCCACCTTCACTACTTGGATATATTTAGTTAAGCTGTCATCGTTCCAGTTCACAGTCAGCTTCATATTTACATCATCTCCCGATCCTGCAACTCTAAGATTTGTGATTCTTCTGTGGAGGTACTTCAGAACGTACATTGACAATTTCTACTCGGGAAGATTTCATGGGCTCTTGAGAGCAGGATAGCAGAGGAGGACACTTGGTGGTTGATGACCTTTTACTAAGTATACAGGATCGTAGGTACACAAGTATAGCTTAAATTTCTTCACTGTGCAGGGATTTGCGTTCTAGTTCAGTGGTTCTCAGCTTGGGTGATTTAGCCCCCCCAGGAAACACTTAGCAATTTCTGGAGACATTTTTGACTGTCACAGTTGGTGAGGGTGGAAAGATGGGGTGCTCCTGGCATCTAGTGGGTGGAAATGCTAGGGTAAACCTTTTACAATGGACAGGACAGCACCTCCACACAATAAAGAATGATCTGATCCAAAATGTCCATAATGCTGAGGTTGAGAAGTCCTTCTATTTATGTATTAATGTATTTATGTATTTATGTATTTATTTTTAAAATTTCTTTATTTTTGAGAGAGTGAGAGCAGAGCGTGAACGGGGGAGAGTAAGAGAAAGAGGGAGACACAGAATCTGAAGCAGGCTCCAGACTCTGAGCTGTCAGCACAGAGCCCGATGCAGTTCTTGAACCCATGAATGCAAGATTATGACCTGAGCCAAAGTCGGATGTTTGACTGAGCCACCCAGGCACCCCAAGAAATCCTGCTCTTTTTATAGATTTAAGTTATAAATTTAAACACAGGAATAAAGTGCTGTCAAGTCAATTTTATTTGACTAATTTCATATTTTGGGTCCTGAGAATCATAGCAAGGAAGAGTTTTTAGAGGTCTTAGAGTTTGGGGTGCATGGTGCTTTGGACACATGGCTCATTGATGAGGGGGAATTAAATGTGGTGGGACTATCTTTCTGATCGTCTTACTTCCTTATATCTTGTTGAATGATGGGGCCTCTGTATATATATATATCCAGTAGCACATGTTTGGATTTCTCTGCAGGGGAAAAATATGGGATGATGTCATGCCAGGAAACCTGTTAAACATTAACAATATCTTGGCAATTAAAAAAAATCTGCAGAGAGAAAACTGAACTTTCATAGTGGGAATTCAACTTTTTTTCCCATTTTTGCCATGTGTGTCATCCAATTTCATCTAATATTGCTATTTTACCAGTTTGCATCTGTACTTTTGAAATGTAAATACAGCATTGCATCAGATATTCTGAAAATTGGTGCCCTGTAAGATTCATAGCATTTTACTATTTCACATTTGTTTTGGTAGAAAAAAACACTTGAAAATATCAATCAGCTAACAAATTCTAACACTTTTAAGTTACAGCTGCTTGTGAGAGAAACTTCTGACATTATGAACTCCAGAGAATATAATTTATTAATTTGTTGTCCCTTGTTCATGTATTCCATACCAGAGCTGGACAGTGGGCTCCTTAAGTGGTGTTATGGTATGTATGTCAAACACCCAGAGGAAGATGTATGATGCTTTCTCCTTGGGTGGCCATCATTACATTTTTGTTGGACTTGGTAAGCTATCCAAAGGCAAAGGGTGAAGGAAGGAGGTGAAATACTTACAATAGTAGAAATTTTGGAAAAACTGGAGATGTCCTGTGGACTGTAAGGTTCATGACTTATGGAAGTAAAGTACTGAAACTTTTCTTCCAAATGTATCTGTGTTTCTTCCAGACAATTTCTGAAAGCTTTCCTTGACCAGGTTGAGTGCTTCTTGGTTAGATTATAGAATGGTTATACTCTTGGGTAACTATTTCTTTTCTCTGTCTCTCTTATATATATATATATATATATATATATATATATATATATATACACACACACACATATATACACACATATATACACATGTAGAAATAGATATTGAAACTATAACAATCTGGGGAATGTTTCTGCCTCAATATTTCTTGTTATGGTTTATACAAATAATTTTACTTCTTTTGATAAATGTTCCACTGAATTTTTTTCTTCTAATTGATTCAGATATAAAGGTTCAGTATGGATTATTATGCATCGAAAAATTTTACTAAATTTAAATGAATTAATACCTATACCCCAAATTTGTAAGTGTAGGTTATTAAAGAAATTTCACAGTAAAAATTGCATAAATCACTTCTTATCCTAATTATTCTATCAAGCATAATGCACACAACTTATTATATACATACATACATGCAATAAATGTGTTTTGCTAAGAAAATAGCAATGGTAGTCATTTGCGTAGCATTTTTTTATTTGTGTATCTTTTCATACCTACAATATATTTATAGAGGTAGATATTTTAATCTTTATTTAAAGAAGAAAAAAACAAGCTCAGAAAGGTAACTTGAAGGGAATAATTATTTTTCTAGTACTAAACAAAGCCTATGTATAGCAAGTCATTGTTGAAATTAAGCAGATAACAACTCCACCTACAACTATGATTCTTGCTTTATAAAGGAAGGCTTATAATAATGAGGTTCATCATAGTATCCATGAGTTCTACTCCTTCTGCTTAAGTAATAAGAAAGTATTTGCTATAAGTCTGTGATACAGTATCCTGATAAAACAGATTTCAGCAAAAGATGATTGGGAGTCCCATGTAAGGACTCATCCAATACGTGTTAGTTTACCCAATTCCCTTTGCTAAGAAGTGATTTCTTTTATAAACAAGTTTTACATGCGAAACCAAGGATAGTGTTACAAAGAAGTAACCAAGCATATGCCTATTTTGGAAGATTTTCAGTGTTGTATATGCATATTTCTTCTTGTGTTAAAAATAGTACGAGTTGTTTTGTCTTCTAAATGTGAATTTAAATGGGTCCTATCAATACCCTCACTTCTCTTGCTAAAACTTCTCTTGCTAAACTAAAAATTCCTCTACTTGACTCTGTTTGCTCCTTTTGTCCCAAATTCCATGCTATTTCTCTTTTCCTCATTTTATCCAAACTCACTGATATAAAACTTCCCTTTAAATTCCTTCACTTTCTTATATTTATTCACCCCTCAACTCCTGCAATTTGATTCCCATAATTCCACTCTCTTGATCATCTACAAACAGCCTCCTTGTTACCAAATCTTATAGACACATTTTCATTCTTTGATGCTGCCTACAACCTCCTATTTAACACATGAAATATCTGTATTTGTAAGAAACAACCAAAAAATTTGGATGGCTTAATGCAACAGAAATTTGTTCTCTAACTGTTCTGGAGGCTGGAAGTCCAAAATCAAGGTATTGGTAGGTCCATATTCCTTCTAAAACCTCTAAGAGAGGATCCTTTCCTCCTTCTTCCAGCTTCTGGTAGCCCCCAAAGTTCCTTGGCTTTGTCAGCATAATTCCCATCTCTGCTTTCATCTTCATCTTCCTTCTGTGTGTGTCTATCTATGTCTCTTCTCTTTTTATAAGGAGAGCAGCCATACTGGACTAGCCCCACCGTAAGAACCTCATCTCAACTTGATTATACTGTAAAGACACTATTTTCAAATAAGATCACATTTATGGGTGCCAGGGATTAGGACTTCAACATACCGTATGCATTCAATGCGTACCAGGGAGTGTGTCAGTTAGTCTCAGATAAGAGAAATAGAACTACATGAATGATAAGGAATAAGGGACTTATTACAGTGATTTGTCTTTCTGCAATCGTGGGACCTGGCTAAAGAGTTTAGGTGAGGCCGTTGCTTCTGCATCTGGTGATGAGTCTGAAGTCTATAATACAGGCAACTGGTAAGGGAAATGGATGTGGAGTAGGAGAGAATGAGGAGAACTTGAAACCTGGGAGGATAAGCGCAAACTCCAAAGACATTGGGGAACCATTCTAATTCTCAGAAATGCCAACTTCAGTGATGTGGGTGACCTGCAGGGGTAGCTGGTGAACTTCACCGTGAGCTCCACATACCTCTTGCTCAGGATGTGCAGAAGGTGAAGGGGGTGATCTGGCAGGAGGAATTGTGGGTCAGGATTTGGAGAAACTGATGTTGCTGAGATCCAGAGGAAGCTCGAAGAGCTGTAGGCCCAGCTGTTCCCCACAACAAGGTGAGCCAGCTGATCAGCGACAACGCATGTGAGCAGGAGGAGAGAGTCTGGCCCTCTACCAAACTTCCAAGCCTAAACTTGGCTGCTGCTTTGCTTCTACTCCTGCACAAACTTCTTATATGGCTCACTGTAACACAGAACCAAACAGGGAAGAGAGTTCTGCAAGTCTGGGTTTCAGTGGAGCTGATTTGACAAAGTATGAAGCCGTAGCGGTCCATCTTTGTTGAATTGGCACAAACATACATTTTATAACCATCCACACTTTCCAAAAAATATAAGAGTAAAATCATTCTCTGCTTTTTTATCCATCTTTGGATGTTGTTCATTCCTTTTCTAGCTGGGTCATATTGCCCCTTTGATATCCTGTCACTTCAATATGAAATATAAGGTTAGCTACTATCAAAACTACCTAAACTATATGGTAGGCAGAGGGGGAAGGGAAAAAAAGAATTGGTTAATATGTGTACAAATACATTAATATCAAAATAAGAAAGTAATACTCATACCCATTACAACCTTCACTTCTATAACTGGTCACATGGTTGAGACAGGTATTTATAACTTCCTTCTTCTGTTATGTAATCTTTACCTTTTTGTTTTCCCTAAGCACTACTGTTGGTCATTGTTCCTTGCCTAGTGAAGTAAACAAAACATTCATTCTTGAAGTGTCTGGGCTATTAGCGGTAATGCCTGCATTCAGCTGTAGTTTTCCATTGACCTTTATCACTGGACATGGGAATACTAAGAGGTAATATCATATATTTCGGATATTCTCCTTTTCCACACTGTGGTAGCATCAACGTGGTTTCCTTTTGACATTTAGGATCAATTAACCCACAGACTAAAGCAGCCCTTTCTCAACTTGTTGATTCACTGGCATGAGGAGTCCAAAGTGACCCCAGGCTGTCTCAATGTCTAATTTAATGGACCACTGCTAAGGCTACCAATGGTACCATTCCACTCTTGGGAACTAAGAGCTCTGGACCAACAGAGCCCAACATTTTGGTGCCAAGCAGCAAAATTTTCGCTAGCTGAATCAGGAAGAGTGAGGAGAAGAGCCACTCCTGTTTCTACCCCTTGATTTCTAGAGCCAGGAGAGAGGGCTATGAGAGAAATAGTCTTACATCGGTTGCTGGTTTAGAGCATACAAAGCTTCCTGAGGATATTAGTCCATTTGCACAAGATACTGACGAACAACTGGTGGCACAACTGAGTCTTCAAACAGGCCATTCCATCATCTTGCCAGGCCATCTGCTGCAAGGTGATGGGACACATGGTGAGACCAGAGAATTCTATGACATGAGCCACTCTGCTCTTCATTTGCTGTTAAATCAACTTTTTGATCAGAAGCAGCATTAAAATTCCATGACAGTTAATAAGGCATTCTATAAGTGCATGGGTAGTGATTTTGGCAGAAACCTTATGGGCAGAGAAGGAAAATATATATTCAGAATGCCTATTCCAGTGAGGACAAGTACTGCCATCCTGTGATGTAAGTGCTTCAATCTAATTGACCAAACACAAGGTAGCTGTCTAATCCCTCTGGACAATGATACTATAAGGATTTAGAGTAGGGATTTGACCTTATGCAATTGTGGAAGATAGTTAAACAGTTTAAGTAAGGCTGTTGCTCCGCATTTGGTGCTGAGCCCGAGGTCCTCAGGAAAGACTAGAAGAAAAGACGGGTGTGAGTTGGGAAAAAGAAGGGCAAAGTAGAACCTGTGAGGTTGGTCTCGTAACCATAAGGACAACCAAATTGGAACCTATCTTCAAGGTTCAATTTCGATGATGCAGATTATTTCCTAGCTACCAAATCTTTCCTCATAGATGTGTCCAGATGCCTGATGCTGGATTCAGAGGAACTGAATAAGGAGATTTCAATGGGATCTGCAGCTGCCCACACCAATAAGGTGAACCAGCAAATCTCAACAGTATGCCTAAGCTGTAATAACACTTGATCATACAAAAGTCTTCTAAGCATAAACATGGTTACTGCCTCACTTTTACTTTCCAAATATTAACCAAATTTCTTTTGTGGCCAACCCAGGTCCAGAACCTTATAGGATAGCTGCAGTTGAGTTAAACTGATGTTGTATAAAACCTACACTAGGAGTCAATGAATGTTAAATTGAAAGAATGAATAAATGAATGGCTGGGTAAATAGATTTGCAAAATGTCTCAGGTCACTCCTTGGCCCCAATTCTACCATCTTGTTTTAGGGTGGTGGCTCAGCTCAACCTTTTAGTATTCCAATTCAAATCCAGTGATCTTCCTGTAGGACAGCAGTCAAAGTATAGTTTGGGACTAAAGGGAGCTGCCATGATATATGAGAAATTGTTCTGAAAATGAAGTATGGATGAACCTGGGAACTGGTCCTCCAACTGCCTGAGTAATCATAGGACTAGTTTGATTGCCTTTTAAATTTTCTCATCAATAAAATAACAATTCAGCTAAGTAATTTATATCTCACTTAGTTCCAGTACTCTTTGATATGTTTTGGTTACCTTCAGAGGTAGAATCCCAGACTAGCTGATTTCACATCAGGCATTCTTGGTCATAATTTTTATTTTAGTTTTATAATGAGAATACTCTCATTATTCAACTATTTAGACAGTAGAGGAAGTTAACATTTCACACATTTAAAACTACATGCATAGTGTGCTACTATGCACATGTTTGGATACTTATATGGGCGTACTTATATGCCTGATTATAAAGAGAACACATAATCATGATATGATCCTATAAAAATTATAACTGCTTTACCCAAGTAAAAGATCCAAAATATTAGAGGGAGAAACTGAATATTTATATAATGTATTTGTTTATAAACACAGATATATAATCAATGCAGTTAAATAATACCATAAATAATTATGCACATATATTTTAGTCATATTGTAGAAAATATTCTTTAGTATAGCAATAGTCCTTGTTTCACTCTCAAAATATATATGTGAAAACTTTCAAACTTTTTACATGCATGTTTGACATCATATCAATCACCGTAGCCATATTTCGAGTCATATATCACAGTATTACAAACCACATCATCTTCAGGTCCATATCTGTTGTTTGAAAAACAACATTTTTTGAATCTGTGTTTGATGCTGTCATTGGAAATACTAAGTTATCAAAAGCACCGGTATGTACGTGGTTTTTGTTATTGTTTGTTTTTAGACTTTTCTTTTTTTTTTTAATTTTTTTTTAACATTTATTTATTTTTGAGACAGAGAGAGACAGAGTATGAATGAGGGAGGGTCAGAGAGAGGGCGACACAGAATCTGAAGCAGGCTCCAGGCTCCAAGCTGTCAGCACAGAGCCCAGCTTGGGGCTCAAACTCATGAACTGCGAGATCATGACCTGAGCTGAAGTCGGCCACTTAACCGACTGAGCCACCCAGGCGCCTGTTTTTAGACTTTTCTACATGGATAAATGATATATCCACAATGCAGCTTCTGACTCTATGCTTCTATATATGTGATTTTTAAGAGAGTGACTTAACAAAGACAGCCAATAATTGGATTTTCAAGACAACACACCCAGGAAGAATTACTAAATTTCTTTAGGTCTTCTCCTTCTCTGCCTCCTTATTGCCTCCCCATCCCCACCCCACCCCATTCTACTCCCGCCTTTACTTCTTCCTCCTTTCTGCTTTAGTGGTAACCAATTCTATCCCTAACATCTCTAAGCATCCACAAATAACATTGATTCAGGTTACTTGATGCTAATGTGTCTCCCCAAGTAATACTTTCCCAGACTTCACAGGTCAAAATTAAGCAATTTAGAGCCATCTGTGTTATGACACTGCATGTAAAAACTCACATATAGTTTGCTTCTCATTTAGATATTCAGATCATATTACATTTCCGTCTTTATAGAATCTTTTAAGGCAGGAGTCACCATACTATATTTTAAACATTGTGGAAATTGAGGCTGAGGAACCCCTTAATTGTTCAAGCTCTGTCTGATCCCCAAATCCTTTTTTTTCATTACATTACACTAAGATAAAATTAAGCTTTAGTTTCATCTGTTGTCATATAATGAAATACATAGCCTCAGTTTTCTCATCCCATCCATCTAAATTTTCAGATGAGTTGTAAGAATGATGACAATTCAAAGTTTGCTGAATTTTGGCCCCTGCTGCTCAGTCTATAGTGAACTACCTACCCTCCTGGTATTTTGAGACTCCCAAGGCACATTTGCAAAACTCTTTCCTTTCTCAGTAAAATAAAAAGCACCCTTGTAAATCCGCATCTACAGCCCACCGATTTCCCATGACTAGACATGTTTAAACCTCTGGTCATGATTAAAGTAAAATCTGCTCCAATGTGTTTGTACGGAGCTATAAATGTATCTACATATGTGCATATGATTTTTCACCTTTGAGTAACTATTTTTAATAACTTTATTAAAGTTATTAAAGAGGTCTGCATGCATGTTGCAAATCCTTTTTCTGTTAAATATACCTGTATTTAACAATTGCATGATGACTTCATTTAGCTGTGTAAGAAATTATTATGCTTATTTATATCATAGTCTAGACAAATAATCAATTCTATCTGAAAAAAAAACAAATTTTAGCAATTTTCAATTATTTTCATCAATATACATTTACTTTCATATATTTGTTTTTGAAAATATTTCAGTGTTGATAATTGCTATAGCATAAATAAACATAGAAGATTCACATCCAGAATAATTTATGCCTTACAAAATACTTTAAAATAGTGTTATGGGCTCAATTGTGCCCCCTTTTCTCCGCTAATTCGTATATCAAAGTCTGAGTTTCTAGCACCTCAGAATGTGACCTTATTTAGAGATAGGGTCTTTGAAGAGATAAATAAATTAAAATGAGCCAATTAGGGTTGCCTTATAAAGAGAGGAAATTTGGACACAGCCACATACACAGAGGTAAGATGATAGGAAGACACAAAAAGATGGCTATCTACAACACAAGGAGTCAGGCCTGGAACAGATCCTTCCCTCACAGCCCTCAAAAGAACCCTACTGACATCTGACATCTTGATTTGGACTTACAGCCCCCAGAACTGTGAGACTATAAATTTCTGTTAAGCCACCCAGTCTATGGTACTTTTTTTAAGTTTTTTTTTTTAAAGTTTATTTACTTGAGAGAGAGAGAGAGAGAGAGAGAGAGAGAGCATGAGCGAGGAAGAGGCAGAGAGAGAGAGAATCCCATGATGGAGCTCAAACTCATGAATTGTGAGATCATGACCTGAACTGAAATCAAGAGTCAGATACCTAACCAACTGAGTCACCCAGGTGCCCTTATGGTACTTTGTTAGGGCAACCTTAGGAACTAACACTAGCATTCTGAAATAATTGCTTATATACATCTATGTAAATGGACTTTATTGAGTTTGCTAGAATGCAGATTTTATTTTTGGTTTCATTATTATAATTGTAAAAAATATACAAGAATTCTATTATGGACTTATTTCTTCTACAAATAAATATATTTTCTTACACATATATTTTCTCTCTACCATATTCCTTTTAAATGAATTAATATTTTCAAATATCTTTTATTAGACATTTTGAGAATTTCTATAAAAACATCAGGTGAAAATAGTAAGATGAGGCAACTTTTACAAGTTTATTTTATATTATTCATAGGACATATTATTCATAGGTTATTATTTCTAGTATTTCCAATGATGTAAGTTCCATTTTTTAGTGGAGTAATTTTATACTTCAAAAGAAATCACATCTAATTTTCTATAGAACGAGTGGGAATTTATTTTTAAGAGACTGTTATGAAAGGTACTACATCAGTGAAAATTGCAGAATTGTTACCATTGCATTGATTAGTAATAGACTTGATTTTTCCAAAGCATATTCTGTTGCCCATAGGTAATGCAGAAGAGTTTCTATAAAAGGACTGAGGAGAAATTAAAACATACAATTTATTAGTCAAAAATAAAATAGCTTTGAATATGAATAGGAAATCATGGAGCTTATGAAAGCAATGGAAATGTCATAACTTCAGGGGGAGGTGACTAGAAATGGATGGATTTTTCAAGCCATACTATCTGCCTAAATTTACCCTCTAATGAATTGCAAGTTGCATCTCTGAAATTCGTATATTTAAGGCTTGATTGAATCCTCTGGCTGGTGTGTTTTCTAAATATGTGCATTAAAACTGAAACCATTTTCCTCACAGTCATGCTTGAAAATTTGGGGACTTGAGCATGGATATTTTGGGAATTTTTTTTTCTGGAAAAATAGCATAATTTAAAAATAAAAGAAAATATTACCTGAGTAACTACCTAAAGACCTTTGTTAATTAGTGGTGATTGCTCTCAAATTTTACCTCTTTGTTCTTTTTTGTTTGTTTGTTTTTCAAGTGTCTGTTTATATCATACCAAGGGATGACATTAAAAGTTTTGCGGAGTTTAGTAGAACATGTATACTGTATTTCAAATGAAAGCAGTTTTGACAGCAGGGTGGCGCTTAAGTATTTCCCAAGCTGCAGGGCGACTCCTTCTGTTTAAGAGCTAATAATGTGATTAAACTAATTCTAATATTACAGTCTCAAAGACACTTATCAAATATCTCAAGAATTTAACGATAAATTGTATTTTCTTGGATTCTGTTTACTTGGTGAGTTTTCCAAGTTAGGAAGAAGAGGGACAATTTGATTGATCCCTTCCCACTAAGAATATAATGGGTCCTTAAAATTCAAGTGGGAACTAATTGTATATTTTCACTGTATTGTAGTATATGCTTGTCATATGTCTCTGATATCTCAAACTGAGTTCGATTTTCGAAATGAAAAGGTGTCTGGAACCCTCCTTTGGTAAACATTATGATTAAAATTGTGAAGGAGAGGGGTGCCTGGGTGGCTCAATCCATTGAGCATCTGACTTCAGCTCAGCTCTTGTTCTCACAGTCCATGAGTTCGAGCCCCATGTCAGGCTCTACCCCGACAGCTCAGAGCCTGGAGCCTGCTTCAGATTCTGTGTCTCCCTCTCTCTCTGCCCCTCCCCCATTCACCCTGTATCTTTCTCTCTCAAAAATAAAATAAAAACATAAAACATTTTTAAAAAATTAAAAAAATAAAATTGTGAAGGAGGATGAGAGTTGTATAGTCGGAGTAGTATAGATGGATGATTTAAATAATCATAATGCATTTATTTTAACTTTTTTAGGTTAATGAAAGGATGTGAATAAATCAAGTTGAAATAAAGAAATGAAGATGTAGCTTCCAAAACATTAAGAATCTTCACTTCTGTGAAAAATAAACTTTCAATTATAATATTTTTTTAAGAAATAATATATACATGATTTGGTTTTATTCAAAATTTGCTTTTTACATTTTCTAAGCCATTTTCTAAGTGTCTTGTGTGATGCAGATAGATGGCAAATACAGTAGAACAGTATTTAACATAGCTGATTATGACATAGTTTTGACTTTCCTCATACAAATAATGTCCTTAAGCAGAATCAGCACAGTATAAAAGGTCATAAAAGTGCATAATAGTCTATTTCTATTCTGCTTTGAAGAAGTTTTAATGCTTTTCCCTTCACCTACCTGACCTTCAATTTCATCAATATGAAAGAGCTATTGTCAAGATGACATGTTGGAAATTTGTAACATTTAGCTCCGAGGCTGCCATTAGTAAGGAAATAATAAATAAAGCAATTCGCTATAATTCAACAAATATTTATGCATTTGGAAATTGAATGCTAAAATTAATATTGATAAATGTCAATCACTGTGGAGATCATTCTAAAACAACAAGTTCATAATTATCACCGCAGGGGTCTTATGCATGCAGAGGATGTTAAAGCAAGTCAGGGTGCACCTGCTGCTCAATCCATTGAATTCACTTTTAATCAAATAGTGTGGTCTGAGACCCTCTCTTGGCCTTTGGTACCCATAAAATAATTACATAATAAAAATGGAATGAAATAAACAAAATAAAAATATATTATAAAAATGGGAAAACATATACTAAAAAATGAATAAAAAAGAAAAATGTCCCCCAAACAGACGCTTGCATCACCTGCCTGTGCTCCATTCTTTTAACAAGCCACATTCATCACCCAAATTAGAGTAGCTACTTTCATCTCCATTTCCATTCAATTTAATCCTTGCTAGTGTGAACTTGCCAATGATGGCTATGTACAGATAGTGGTTTCAGGGAACACTGATTACCAGAGACCAAATCTAGACCACAAAGCCTGTTTGTAAAGGCAAGTGAAGAGCAGGAAAATGGAAATTACTTTCAGATATTACTAATCTGCACCAGATTTGGGTTGGGGGCCCAACAATAAAAGGTTCTGTGTCTTATTTACCCGTCACTTGAGTCACTTGTTCCCCTTGTGCTTTAATTATCTTTTGTTATTTCTTTTAAGTTTTGTTATTTTAAAGAGTGCTTTTGGAATGTTTTCACTTAAGTATAGGAAATGATGATTTTCGTTCACACTTTTAACTTTTTTTTGTTGTTGTTCTTTTTCTCCCTAGGGATGCAGATCTGTTCCTGTTAGACACAAGAAAGACCCAAGCTTTAGATGTGGGTTGGCTTGTCTTTGATATCACTGTGACCAGCAATCATTGGGTAATTAATCCACAGAATAATTTGGGTTTACAGCTCTGTGCAGAAACAGGAGATGGTAAGCAATGAATTTCAATATTTTTCATGGGGCTAGTTCTGACACACCGAGAGTTACAACTTTGTACACAATTTAAACAAGATATGTTTTATACCTACGTTGTGCAAGGTAGCACCCGCCATAGGATAGTGCAATACATCAATTGGTTAATTGATTTATAAACATATTTACTCAACCCACATTTATTTTCAGCCTCTGTGGTGGGGATAAGGGGTAAAAAAGAATTATGTAGTGGTCCTGGCTCTGAAAGAGTTTTTAATCTAATCTTGAAGAACTGTATGCAAACAAATAGCACTACCATAACAACACCAAAAGAAAGCTATATACAAAATGCTATGGATCTATGTCTTGATTATGATGGTTGTTATACATCTATATAGTTTATAAGAATTTATAGAACTGTACATTGAAATGGACACTACTGTATGTAAAAAATATCTCAAAACTTGACTAAAAATAACAAAGACATACACATATACATAATAGTGTTAGGGAAACAGGCAAAGGAGCTACCAATAATACAGGGGAGAAAAGAGGCACGAAATACTGCAGAAAATAACATCATTTGGTTTTAACATATTCCAATATTTGGTCAAAGACAACACCTCCAGGGTCATCTGTTGAGTTGGGGGTGGGAGGGGATCGGTAGGAAAGGTTTATTTTGAAGAAGCTCCAGAAGTTTTTTTATGCTCACCAGTACTCATTGACCAACTGTATGGCATGAGCTTGGCTAGATGCTAGACGTAAAATGGGATATTTAGAAATATACCAAGTGGGCTACATTGTGCCTCACACCCTGTGAATGTTAGGGCCAGGCCCAGGGAGGGTAATTTATAAAAGGATGATTAATTAGAGGGTGCACCTTATTTAAGTTTTACTCTTTTAGTTTTCTGCAGGATCAGTCAGTAGACACATTCACCCTAGAGGCTGCCCTACTCATTCCTCTTTGCTGTATTACACTACAGCCTTGCTCAAAACATACAGTTATAAGTAAAAGTTGGGTCTGATTTGGGTCTCTTTTAAAGGGGTTCATCGCTATAAGCATTAGGACTTCACAGTGACATTGTGTTACCTATATAACCAGATTCATAGCTGAAGAATACTATAACCAATGCTGGTTCCCCAAGGATTGTGTATATGAAATGAGACTGACAAATACAAACCAAATATATTACCAAGTTCATCCTCAGATCTTGATCTAGTAATAGAGTTATTGAAGTTCTTAGTGTTATTGAAGTGTTTCAGGCATTTTCCCACCAAATCTAGGCTTTTCATAGATTTTAATGGCAGCACTGAATGAAAAATTTTTAAACAATTCAAATATTTTGAAGTATAGGTTATTTTTCAATTATGGCTTTGCGATTAGCGTTGAGGATTTGCAGAGTTCAAGCATTATGAATGTAGACTGAGAAAGTATGCATTTAAATAATCTTCCAAGAATTCTTACACTGTCAAACTACTGTACATTTATGGTCAGAAATGTGACTGGGAAATCAGCACTGTGGGGGTGAACAGTCATTTCTTCCCTGGTATGTGGCCCAAACAAGAAAAATTAAATTAGTGGTATGTGCTTCTCCTAGTCTTCTCCTCAGGGAGATGCTTGAAATGTCTAACTAAATAATTCAAGAGATCTATGAAATATGATAAGCCTCTTTCTTTTTCATTCCCTACCCATTTGCACCCCACTTGAAAATTCTGAAATTTCTCTCTTTTTTTTCACTCTTTCTTCTGTATTGGATCTCTCTGCTTTACTATCTATGTAATTTGGCTTCTGTTTGCTTTCAACTTACGTTTTTCTCGCCAAGAACTACTTTATATTTTGTAGTTTCCTCCCACTCCTTGATTTATTTCTCCTATATGTTAGGGTAATTTTACTTTAAATTTATGTTGTATTATTTAATAATATGGGAAGATTGTTTTGAGCCTAAAATAAATTAATATTTCATTTTTTTCGAAGGTTTCCAAGTCCGTTATTTAAGACTTAGGTTATATACAGCCTTCGTTGCTTTTCTTTATCTCTGTAATACTGTCCAATATTAAAATATGAAAATGGTTAAATGTGCTAGGCAAACTGGCTTTGTGCCTTTAAGCAATACTTAAAACAGATTTTAACCAGAGCTAGAGCATATTTGGCCTTCAGAAAGCAAATGGCCCTCCTGGTCCCTTAGTTTTATTAACTGTGACCTTATGGAGAATATACTTGTGACATTTCTCTATAAATATGAATAACCAGATGCTTCAGCTTATTATTGCTTCATTCATTACTACTGCTGATGTGCTCAATGTGATATTGTGATATTGCTTCAAACAGAGCAAACCATTTTTAATTTACAGTAATGGGTTCTGAAAACATTTACTTCTCAGCAAAAGTAATTGGCAGTCATGATTGGATGATACTCAGATGATTTCAAATGATTTGTTGATTACCCACTTATTCATTTGTTTGGCATAAACTTATTGAGTATCTATACATGAAAGACAATATGTTCAAGGGCAATATAATCTGGAAGACAGATATATGTAGCTAATTTTAGAAAGGATAAAGCATTCTAAATGCTAAAAATAGTAGCACAATCAAGACACTACAGGAAAATGGAAGAGAGAGAGTTAACTCCAAACAAGTCAGAAGGACAGTGGTTCAGGTGACTTTTAAGCCAGGTCAGTTCAATAAGATTTCAAGAAATGGAGATGAGAAGAGAGGGAACTGTGGGTGTATGTGGAGTGGTGGAAGGGAGAATTCATTCCTAGATGAGGAAACAAGGTGAGTAAATGAATAGAATGGCAAATCGCATGGTATAGTCTGGAAAAAGTCAATAGCTCAGAGTTGGCCAGAACAACAATCATGTATGAAATATGACTGCAAATGCTATTAGGAAAGTGATTTGGAGACAAATCATGGAAGGAAAATGAAATCTCACTTATGTATAGTATATTCTTGTTGCTTGATCACACGTCATAAAAGAACCAGACTTGCTGCTTTAGTCAATCACAGCAACACCATCGTATGAATGTTGGTTTCATGAGGTCATAGGATGTATATTTCACCTTCACAGTTGTACCCTCTGTGCTTGGTACAATGAGGCTTGTGGGTAGGTATTAAAAATGTGTCTTGAATGATCACTGAATGAGTTTGTGATTTAAAAGACTTTTATACACCATCTGCCACTGAACATGTCACTCTTAAGAAGACACTCCAAACTATAACTTTTGGGTGATTATTAACCAAGTCAGTCTGGTGTAACACAGGAGCAGAGTTTTGTACCCAACTCACAGTACAGTAGTTAAAGCAGTTTCAGTCATAAAGTGAGGAGAAAACCAGTGATGTATATTATTAAATTTTGATTATCTTTCTCCTGCAAAAAGAGAAAAAAAGGTAAAGAGGCCCAAATATATTTTGGAAGTCAAAAGACTGCTGAAATCAAAACTAGCATTATGATTCCTCAGAGGAACTGTGAAAAATATGTCAGTTTATGAAATATTCTTTTTAGAAATTTGACAAATGAACTGCCATCGATTTGGCAGGAGACTTTAAGAATATTCCATTGATTTTTTTTCATACAGAATAATTCCCTGAACTCCACACATTTGTTTCATCAAAATTAAGCAAACATATGAGCAGGCAAACAAAAAAGAAACACTGCTGCTTCTTAATGGTCTAATCTAGAGATTCCAGACATGGATCCACTTGTGTAAAATCACTTTCAAAGTTCTCAAGCATTCTCTCATGGTGGTTAATAGATTTCTGTGATAAGATAGTCTCTCTTTATTAACAGCAAATGAGTAGGCTTAGGTCTGTCTTATAATTTATTGTAAGATTTTCAGCTCACCAAGTTATAAAAACACATTAATCATCTGAATTATTAGGTCTTTATTAAAATTGTTAATAAACCTATGGTACCATTATTCTTTACACATATATACATACAGGGCTTATTACACAGATAGCAATTTAACTGAGCTTTAAATACTAAGTGTTTCCCCCCAAACACTACAATTTCCCACTGTTTGATGCTTTATATAGTTTAAACCTTCCAAGTACATTAATCCTTTTTTCAAACTTGGGTTTATAGAGATGGAAAAACAAAGAGAGTATTTTTGGGTTCATTAGAATGTCTTTAAAAAATCCTATGTTTTCAGACATTTAGGTTTGGCAATACTCAGAATGAATTTTGCCAATGACTTTTTTTTCTTTCTATTCAAACCCACTTATACGTCAAAGAAAATTCAATCCGTATGTTTCTGATTCATTTGTATTCAAGTCATCAAAATGTTGTTTTGTCAGAGTACTGTTTAATGTCCCAGAAACATTATAAAGTTCTTTTTTTAATAAGACTCTAATATCCATTTTTCTTCAAATGAAGTTGTGGCATAATTTCCAAGCATATCAAGGTAAAAATTCAGATTTAAAGACAGATTTCAACGTTTCACTGAATTTTGTAGCCAATTCAAGAAAACAAACTTCAGAGGTATTAACTATGAAATAAAATTCCATTATGATTGATGCTTAAATATAAGATAGAGAAACATAGTTATTACTACAGATAACATACAATTTAAAGTTTGTATACTTAATTTTTTCATACTTAATTGACATAAGAAGGATAAAGAAATAGAATAAATAACTCCATTCTAGAAATATAAATTCTAAGAAGAAATTATTAGGAAAACTAGATTCATATCTTAGCTCTGTTTGGGGCACCTGGGTGGCTCAGTCGGTAAAGCGTCCAATTTCTGCTCAGGTCATGATCTGTTGGTTTGTGAGTTGAGCCCCGCATCAGGCTCCGTGCTGACAGCTCAGAGCCTGGAGCCTGCTTCAAATTCTGTGTTTCCCTTCTCTCTGCCCCTCCCATGCTCACGATCTGTCTCTGTCTCTCAATAATAAATAAATGTTAAAAAAATTTTAAAAAAGAATATAATGGAAACAAGTTTTTGTCCCTTAATAGGCTTACCCATATAGGGATAATTGATTAAAGGCTAGCCTATATTACCATTAGAAACAATTTCCAAACCAAAGATGCCTCAGTATAAATTACTAGTATTTGACTTCATAAACCTATTAGCATCAAGATGTCTTCTTACAAAGAAGGTAGAATTAGAAGCAGTATTTTAATGTTCAAAGAACACGTGGCTAAAGAAATATTGATGGTCTTTGCTAAAGGGTTTTTCTGAACATGTCATGCTGATATTTATAGCACATTGCATAAAATTCCCACTCTATAAATGCCATTTTCTATAAAATAACCAGAAAATGGAAGATACCATATGAATTCATTGGAAGAACATCAGAGAAGACCTTCCTGAAAGTGAAGGAAGGAAACAAACATTGTAAATGTTCCTCCTCCTCAGATTATAATCTGACCCATGCTGGTCAGCAGCTGTCTATTTCTCAGACATTGTAAAGGAGTAAAATTGGAGCATTTTTTCTGCTTGTTAGTGCACAAGGGTTTTCTCTGTTGTATTTTTAGAAGTCACACATATCAGAGCTTTTCTAAAGACACAATTTAATCTTCTATTATTTTCACCAACATTGTGTAAATTAAAAAAAACAAGTCAACTTTAGTTATCAGTACTATTATCTTGAAAGTGAGTATTTTTGAACTTTTATTACCCACGGTTCCTACTCATGGGTTTTTGTTACTGTTCACTCCTGGGAATTAGCAGCTACTCCATCTACATTAATGATAGGGAATGGAATTACTCATTTTTTTTCTACAGCCATGAGGTCTGTGTTAATTGCTAGTTTTCCCTACTCAGTGAAGAGTAATTCAACATACTGATAAAAATTGTCCTCAAAATTGCAGTATCGTGCTATATCTTTTAAATATGCTATGTTAAAAAGTCAGATTTTTAAAAAATTCACTGGCACCTTTTGAATTACAGAATATTTATTCCTAATTAGAAAAATATATCCTGGTGTCTACAGTCCTCATGTCATTATATGTTAAACAGACGTGTAAGTTACTAAGTTGATATTTGTTTAAACTTTATTGAATGTGAGCATGTTGATGTGAGATAGATGAAGAGTTCTTAATGTGTATCTGTTTCCATTTAATATCCTAGAATCTGCTATTTTTTAAAAAAAATTTTTTTTTCAACGTTTATTTATTTTTGGGACAGAGAGAGACAGAGCATGAACGGGGGAGGGGCAGAGAGAGAGGGAGACACAGAATCAGAAACAGGCTCCAGGCTCTGAGCCATCAGCCCAGAACCTGACGCGGGGCTCGAACTCCCGACCGCGAGATCGTGACCTGGCTGAAGTCGGACGCTTAACCGACTGCGCCACCCAGGCGCCCCTAGAATCTGCTATTTTTAAATGGAAGTATTTGGTTAAATAAGTTTGTTGTGTTATCCTAAGGATTCCTAAGAGAGTCGTTTTTACCACAGGGGAAAAATCTCCAAATTAAGCGCCTGTGTTGTCAAATGACTATTTATCTGTGTCAAGGGTCAGATGATCTATGTGGCCAGTTAATCTGAATATCAGCTGACATAGTGCTAATAAGTAGCAGAAGAAATTCAGAGATCAAGGGTGATATTTTTCTTTTTGTCCTGCTGTTTTGACTATAGTTTCTCATTATTTATCTAAGTTCAAAAAGTTGAATTATGTCTACTTATCAGAGGATCTTTTAAACATTTTGAGATTGATAATATTCTCTTCCCTTATCTGAACTTTATCTTATAAAGTAATTAAGTCATTTTTGTTCATAAAACCATATGGCTCCCTTTTGCTGAATTTATGATGATGACAATTGGTTTCAAATAAATAAATGAGAGAATCTGCATATCCAAGAAACTGCAAGAATCACATATCTTGCTAAATGTTCTGAAAATAATAGGGAGCATATACTCCTATGATTAATATAAAGGAAGTCATTCTTTATGTACTATTTCATGTTAAGGATATTTAGAGCATACTTGCTTGACTTTTAGATGAATATTTAAGAATAAATTAGGAAGATAGTTGAAGAACAGACTTCAAATAAATAAGTAAATAAATAAATAAAATTGAACTTTTACCCCACAGTCCAGAAATTAAATTAATGTGAGGTGGGGGGGAGGGGGGAAGCAGATTTAGGCATAAGAAAAAAGAAGTGCCTAATAAGTGGACGTTAATGGTGAGAGAATGAGCTACATGTGACTGGAAGAATTCACCATTTATTTGACCTTTTTTCTAAGGATTGTTACATTGCATAAGTTATCAGGTAATTGTAATTTATGAGCTTAAATTTATACTTTAAGCATTATACATATATAAATATTATATTCAGAGAGGGTGCAGTTAGTGGAAAGGTACCCTCTTAAAGGAACCTGGTATTAAATAGTTACATTCAAACCAAAATTAAAGATATTGTATAAAAACCAGAGATGGAGAAACTGGTAAAGAGAGGAAAGAAATGTTAGACATCTCATGAACTTTCTTTTGGGATAGGTGCATGTAGGTGAATGTGTGCATGCGTGCACACACACGTGTGTGTAGAGGGAAAATATTTGGTCATAAACACATTCTCAAGTAATCATGGGAGGAATCAGATATAAGTTCACAGTTGATAATCTATAATTACTAAGGTTTTTAGAGAGTTCTTATTACAGCATTTAGACAGGTTATAGTTTCTTTTACTTTAAGGGCCACAAAAACTTTTTCAGTATCATAACAAAACATAAAACTTAATCTAAAATTTTCCAGAACATTTTCTTTAAAGTGGCTTCAGTTTCCATCCTATTTCTGTAGAATTTCAAAAACATTAAAGCATAAATTAATCTATGGAAATGTATTAGTTTCTAAAAAATCATTCTTTGTATTAATCAAACCATGGAGAAGTATTTAGAAGATGGCTAGAAGAGGGGTGGCCTGGGTGGCTGAGTCATTTAGGCATCCAACTTCAGCTCAGGTCATGATCTCGCAGTTCATGAGTTCAAGCTGTGTGTCGGGCTCTTTGCTGACAGCTGGGAACCTGGACCCTACTTCAGATTCTGTGTCTCCCTCTCTCATTCCCTCCTACTTGCACTCTGTCTGTCTCTCTCTCAAAAATAAATAAAGATTAAGAAAATAAATTAAGAAAATAAATAAAAGGTGGCTAGAAGAAACAAACTATATTGGTCACTTTATGTGAATGATTCAGAAAAGTTTCCATTGAGAAGAATTCCTGTATCTTTATGGTAAAAATGTCTATTGAAAATAAGTATGACATAGATTTCCCTTGTGGTTTAAAATAAGTATTGTTAATTTTCCAAAATCATGTAGGCTGTGACCTATGGGTTTTCGAACTCGTGTAATATCTTAAAGCACATCAGAGAACATAAATCTTTTCTGTGTGCTTTAGATTTTTGCAGTTTTCCCACTGCATAAAAATGAGCAAAATCATCAATATGTCTTTCATAGCTAGAGTAACTATACATAAATATTGGAGCACTGGTAAATTTGTACTTTGTTCAACCCTAGAGTTTATTAATTCTCTTATTAGTCATATATGGTTTTCATAAACTATACTTCATGTATTTTCAAGCTCACTCTATTTATCAAAATTTATCTTCTGTCTGCATAAAGATATGCTTTTTTATACCCTGATTTTGGCAATATTTTTTTTTGCCAACGTCAATTATTCTTCCAGGCTAATATTTCATATTTTTTAGTTCTTTATGATTAACCTAAGTTTTACTTCCTAGGTACATCTTTAGTTCATCTTAAATAAATATTCAAACTGTGTATTTGCTGTGATGGTCAGTTGCAATAATATTAATAACTAATGGAATCTAACATTTACTGAGAGCTTATTAAGTGCCTGACATTTTACTAGCTCTTTAAATGGAATATCTACTTTATCTTCACTATTATCCTATTTCGTACATGAGGAAACTCAGTCTCAGAAAGTTTAATAATTTTGCCCATGAATCTAATGATGATTTATTTTCAGAGCCAGCTCTTATATACTATGATTCCCACAAATTATATGAATTTTGTACAAATTCCAAACTGAAAAAATAAAGGTAATTTTATAATTTCCAAATAAAACAATGCTATTAATAATGATTGTTATGGGACAAAATTGAATTTTATGTTGGACCTTTTGGGAATTACCTTTGAGTTTTTATATTTTCTGTCTGGTATTGAATTTTGAACTACCTTTTGTTACCACAAAAAGTAACAGCAATTTAACCATATTTTTTTTGTTTTCTAAATCTAACTACTTCAGTATTTCTTTCAGCCCCTACACAATTATAGTTAATTTGATACACTCATAAATCAAAAAGTAGAAAAGGTAGTGATTCACTTCAACATGTAATTAAATTTAGCCAAATTTAATTTCTTTATTTTGAATTTAATAATGAACATGCCTTTCCTTGGTACAGTATATATCTCACTAATGTATTTTGATAGGCTCTCCTGTCATTTTCTCTCCCGTAATCCATATTCCTCATCATAGAATCCTCCTATCTACCTCCCTCACCGCCCTTTTTAAATGGCAAGTGGTGCTCAGGTTTGTAGTTTAAGTCGGAGTGCAGCAAACTTGCCCTGAGGCTAGTCAAGCATGCAGTTTCCAAATTCGAAAATTATTTTACAGAAAGTCAGTGTGAAGTCATTCCTTTCCCCCATCTCACCTTCCCACCTTCCAGCATCAAAGCTGATGGCGAGTTGGTATTGTTTCAACCCTGAAGAGATCTTGGACTAGCTGAATTGTGTTTTGGAATCAACACATTAGGGTGATTTTCCCCCCAAAATTAAAAATAAATCCTCTGGCAATTAAACACGATTTTTAAAATTTGTGATTGTGTTTTGTTTTGTTTCATTTTGTTTCCCTATAAGCAGATCTTAGTTGGGTGAACCATGACTGCTTTTCTAAAAACCTGGTGCTTTGAACAAAATGATCAGAATGTAATTTATAGATCCTTTAGTTCTGTTAGAAAGGAAGAATCATGATTCTTATTTCTTCTAAAATGTCTGCATTATATTTTTTATCTGATCAGTAGGCTGAAATGGGCCTCTCATAGCCTAATTTAATCTTGTATAATGGTTTGTAGAGAGAAAATAATTTTCCTTTATAAGTAGATGTTGATTATGGAATATATTCGGTAATAAATGGAAGAACTTGAATTTGCTTTTACCATGTCCATTATATATACAATGTTTTAAAACTAGGTTTTAAAGGCAATTTTCTTTGTTTTAATTTATAGTATGTTGATATTTCAATGAGAGACACATGGTAAACATAATTTTCTTATCCAGATTTTATCATCACAACTCAAAAACATACGTGAAAAAGAGTT
The DNA here is from genome assembly GCF_014898765.1 of Herpailurus yagouaroundi. Lineage (NCBI taxonomy): Eukaryota > Metazoa > Chordata > Mammalia > Carnivora > Felidae > Herpailurus > Herpailurus yagouaroundi. The sequence goes on along the minus strand of NW_024412394.1, from coordinate 21,550,879 downwards.
TTGAAATCAGTGATTTAAAGTAAGCAGAGACAAACAGGAGTTAGTCTTACTTCATTATCTGGTGAAAGATGTATTTTACCATTTTTTAGATTTCCTTTAATGAAAAAGGATATGGAAGTGTTTGGCTACATCTGTATTTCTGTTTTTGATTTTCCCTAATTCAGAACAGTAACCATGGATCACCAATCTTGCCAAACAAATGCCAATGTCAGGAACATATGCCAGTTATTGTTGTTCATTATATTCCCTATTCTAGACTCTAATTCTGGTTTAACTAATGATCTGAGGGTAAATATTTTCATGGTAATATTGATTTACAGCCATGAATAATATGAGATTCTCCTTATTCTCATCATACACTAGAGTTAACTCCGTGTTTCCCACTCTTCTCTTTGTGAACTTCACCTATTGCAGATCCGTATTTCTTAAAGACACATTGTGAAAATAACAGCAGTGCTTGTTTTGCATCGTGAGCAGAGAACACAGTGGGAAGAAAAGAGAAGCTTTAGTGAATATAAGGCATGAGCAGCCACTGTATTCTGTGCAACTGAGAATTCACCTCTGGCACACCTGGTGTAAGCTCAAGTGGGAGAGAAGAAAACCAAAACAGAAGCAAAAGTGTCTGACAATCAGAGCCAATAGCTGTGTTGCAAGAGGTGATCAGAATTTGAAATTGAAAGTAGAGGGAAAATACTTTGATAAGGGAATGACATATCTCAGCTGCTTAGAAATAAATGCTCATTTCTCTGTAGCGTGACACATTGCAATTTGAGTGGCATAGACACTGGGGAAACCAATTGCCCTTTCATGGCTGGTGGGGAGTGTTGAATCCTTATTTTCCTGATTACTAAGGAAAGTCCAACTTTGAACTTAACAAAACAAGCAGCTGTAACACTTCTTCCAGACACTACGTGTGTGTCACTGACAGATCTGAGATGGATGGTTTTCCTGGAGTCTTTGCAAGGTGGAAAGCAGAGACCCAAGACAAAGCATCAGGCCTAACCAATCCTCAACAAAGGGGAACACTTAAAGGAATAGCGTGCTACTTTAGGATTGACAGGGCTGAGTGAAAGATCCGATCCTTCTCTGATTGTTATTTTATTCAGTTTTCAAGTGTAACCCGTGTGTGCTTGCAAGGTGTAAATATGGTGCATATACATTTAGTGAGGTACCTCCCTTCAATAGATGGCAACTGTTTTATCATCAGAAGTACTGACTTAGCCAACCTTCTCAATCCCCACTTTTCTTGATCCTTTTGAAGAGCATGCTTATTATTTATTATGGGTACTCATATTTATATGCGGAAGTATTCACGTAATTTCTCTCTAAAGTAATGGAACTAATGGAAATATGAAAGATCTACTTAGGCTATGAAATCAGATGATGCTGCTGACCCAGGATAACCAAAAGGTAATGCTCTTGGAACCCAGCTATTATTTTGCATGCAGACAGCTCAGCAGGATGCACTTGCTCTGGGGAACACCACGTGTGGCCTCATGGTGGTGTGAGATCTCATCGTGCGACTGCTCTCTTATGTGAGGCAGGCCAGTTCACGTTTTTTCCATAGCCAGAGACATGAGAAACGGGTGAAGAAAAGTTCTGCTTTTTTTCACTAAAAAAAATGTTTTGTGATCCAAACTTCATATGTGAAGGGAAGAATTAACTCCCAAAAGTCTTAACTTTTTTTTTTATTTTTTTTCAAAAACAGATACTTACCATGGTGTACATTTTAGGTATCTCAGTATCAGGTCTTCATTGCATATTTTGGAAAATACCTTTTACTCTCTTCATTCTCTACTAGGTGTCAAAATAAATTTCTTTCATTTTGGTGGTATGGACTTGTCTAAAGATTCTGCAAGTAGCTTGTGATGGTTTCATGGCTTACTTATCAAACGGAAAGGAAAGATCAAACATTTAATGAACCATGTTTTTCTGTATGATAACAATTCTTTTGAATAATATATCATATAAACTGGTAAAAATGAATGATTCCTTTAGACACTTATCAGTTTCCCAAGTAACTGCATTATGTTCATTTCAAAGGCCACTTTCACCTACTAGAGATAAAATGAAGTGTGAAAATAATTTAATTTCACTGCAATTAACTTAATTTCACTGCTATCAAACAAACTAAAACATGTTTGATTTCTAAAATTTCTGTTCACTGATTTCTTAACCCACAGAAATAGTGTTTCAAGGCTTTTTGTCGATTTCTGTGGAAACTCTGCTATGTTATAGTTTTATTCAAATCTATGACTTGAAAGGAAAGAAGTGTGGACTTTTTTATTTTAAAAAGTCACATCAGACTGGAAACAGGGCTAAAAATAATCCACTCTTCTCATGGTTTTGTGAAAAGAATGTTTCTGCTTTCTTAAAATAAATGAGGACTGTAAGACCAACTGCTAACCAATCTTTGGGGAGCATGTGACAGATGATGTCTGTAAAGCTTGTAGGGTCTCAGGGGAAAAGCGCTATATATAAAGAGAAGAGCTATTAAAAAATAAGTGCTTATGTGAAGGTAAACTGCAGTTCCTAGTTTGAGATTCATATTTTCACAAGCTGAAAATAAGGCCTGAGTAAAAAACATTTGTTGGGCTTGTCAGGGTTGAGACAGTAAGCCTCCTCATTTCAGAATGATGTCCTATGGAAGGAGACCGATGGTTTTCCATCACCTCAGTCCCACCCTTGGTGCAATAAAACACTTGAGTGTTCTGGACAGCTTCCACAACTAGGCACAAACCTCTCTGCTCCTTTACAGTTCTCGGCCTTTCTTCCCCCAGGCCCTCCTTCCTGCAGTCGCATGAGTTTCAGTTCTGAATGTTTGTGTCCCCCACCCTTACCCCTCACGTGTGCCTTGACTCATCATGCCAATGTTTCTGAACACCGTTTTTTCTAATCCCCACCACTTTCTCAAACTGTGAGGCATTATAGTCCCTTCAGCAAAAATTAAAAAAAAAAATTCAACTCTTTAAAAAATATCTTCTTTCTTTAAACTTCTTTACCCTTCACACACTAGATAGAGGAAAATGGATTTTTTTTTCTACGGTTATGTTACCAGGAATGGTAAACTCAGTTCTTGTCTGCAGATAATTCTCAACTCCTAGTTCATGTCACTGTGTCAGGATCTGGTTCCCAATTGCCCTCCATGGATGTCATACCTCCAGTGTGTCATTTCTCTTTTATTATCAGCCACAGAATCCTATCCTAGTCACACATATTATCAAATTTGTCCCTTCTTTTGCTTTTAACACTTTTTAATAATGAATATATAATTGCACATATATAATATTTCATATAAAATAAAGTGATTATTTTTAATTTACTCTTTTAAATGTCAGTATGAAGAAGGGAATGGAAAGATATAGCAAAGGCATTACATGAAGTGCCCAGCTCGTCAAATAGGACCCCAGAATTACTTTGAAGAACAAATCAAAGATCCTACTACCTTGTATTCTAAAGCTCAAAACATTTTTCCAGATACCACTTAACTGTGAGTTTCCAGCAACATGAAATAGTTTCAAGTCCCAACTTTTCCTTGTTTTTGTTTAAGATTACAAGGTAATGTAAACCAACTTAAACACAAGAAAGTTTTGAGCACGAATGTAAAATTATGTTTGTGATACTTCAAATCCACGTGCTTATAACTGGCAATAGGGAGTTTACTATACAACTAGAAACTAAGCAAATTTGATCAAATTATAATGGAGTTGAAATTTATAGCTAGAATACAATATGCTTAATTTAAGTCAATTTGAGTTAGAATGCATATGGAATTTAAGTAGACAGAATTCTCTCTTCCCCACATTCCTTAAAATCTGATATAAAAAGGATTTAGTCTGTATACTGGGTAGCGAATTCTGCACATTTTAAATCATCTGTTTCTAAAAAAAGGGTAGGATCCAGTATAATTTAGAGTCACAGAAACTATAATTTAAGAGCACCAGAATCAAATTTAATCACAGATTGAAAATAAAGGCAGATCAAGAGGATATGTGGATGAGAAACAATGCACATAGAATGACATAGGATGATTTGTCTTCTATGAAATAGTCCATAAAGGATGTTGCAAGAGTCTTTTTCAAAATGAAGGAAAGGTAATTTGGGCACTAGTTCCATCACAGGTGTTTTGGGTTAAGCAGTCAATTACCGTGGGTTTATAGGAGAAAAAAAAAAAGCAAACTGGAATTTATGCAAACATCTTAGAGCGATATCAACATTAGACTGATAAACCCTCAAATGAATGTTTTTCAAACTGTGTATTCTGGAGGGAAACTAAATGCTCAAATTTGGAACCACTTATCCTTATAATATCAACATGCCTCTGAAGAGCTGTTTTATGTCAGAGCCTCCTTTAATAACCTTCTTTTTAAAGAAATAAACATTTTGAAAGTCACATTTTCCGAAAAGAATGGCCTGAGATATAACACTAGTAACTTTGGGATAGATCTTTTGTTTGCCAGTCTACCTTCTCAGTGACTGTAAATTTGAAATGGATGGTTGTACCCTTAGGCACATGTGAATACAATCCCCTGACCCCACTGCTTATACAAAGTCATAAGGGTCAGAGTAGCGGGTCTGAAAGTCTCAAATCTCCAGCTTCAGCTATGGCAAAATTTACTAGGTTAGAGTTCCAGCCTCACATATTTCCCTCTCAGAGTTTTGTGTGAGAATAATAGTCATTTCTTTAGAAGGTATCACCTGAAGCCCGTCTTTACTCACTGTGTGGTTGATGAAACTGAGAAATAATATGCCCATATATTTGCTGCTCAAATGGTTTCATTTCTGTATACTCACTGGGACATTGTCCTGAATTTATACTTTCTGGGTTCACCTTTTTCTTAGGATGAATTCTTTCTCATGAGGCTGCTCTATACTCCATGCCTAGTGCATTAAACCTAGCGACGTTCTAGTTATGCCTAAGCATGCCTAAATCCCAAGGAGCTGAAGGTTGGGCTCAAGCTGGTGTCCTTATCATCCTTTTATTTAATATTCTTTTCACTACCCAAGCCCATTTCCATTTTCACTGTATATCCATCCAATCCTTAACCCTTATATATCTATTGATTTTAGCTAGAAATCAAAAATAAGGATCACCTTTGAAAAATAAAACCACTATGATACACACCTACATAAAATTTTTCTACATCAAATGTTTTAGGGAGGCTTCCTTCTTTATATATTTGCAATACCTAAAACATGCTGGGGCGCCTGGGTGGCTCAGTCGGTTAAATGTCCGACTCTCAATTTCAGCTCAGGTCATGAGCTCATGGTTTCATGAGTTCAAGCTCCGCGGCGGGCTCTGCACTGACAGTGCGGAGCCTGCTTGAGATTCTCTCTCTTCCTCTCTCTCTCTGCCCCTCCCCCACTCACACTGGCTTGGTGTCTCTCAAAATAAATAAAACTTAAGAAATATTAAAAAAATAAGACAAGCTGTACTTTTAAAAAGAAAATTCAACATTTTCAAACACATTTAATAAAAGATTCACTATTTTTAATACATGCAATATAGTCTGGGTCCCATTAGCACTTTTAGCAAAAACAACTGTTCAGCCATTCAAAAGGGTTAGTCAACATGATCAACACAGGTATATTGTGTCTGAAGGGGTGATCACATAGTTACTGTTCTATTGGTGTAGCTCAAGACCCAGAGCAACTGAACAAGCATTAACTTATGGAATCTTAATAGTCACCTCGTTGCTGAAGTAAAAAGGAAACCAAAAGGAAACTTAATAATATCAAAAGTTATTTTAAAGGGAGTTCACATTGGTTTGAAGACTACTTTTCTTCACACACAATATCCACCTTTGTCAAGCCAAGAAACCCATATTTGTAACCAACACACATCTTTACAGTTTTCAGAACGTAAATCTTCAGGGAAGTATTATTTCTGCACAGATAAAAATTAAAACTTTGAAAATCTCTAGAATGATAATAAAAGATACTCTCTAGCAAACCAAAGGAAACTTGGAACTTTGTGTTAAGTGCTTATTTAACTATAAAAGGGGCAGTGTGTGTTGTAATGAATGGAAAACCGATTTTACTCAATTCCATTTGTGAACATCTTGTGGCAACCTATTTTAGTATTAGAGAGATCATATATTAAAAAATGATTTCTGCAGTCACCAATGTATACAAGTAAAAATTTGGTTCCTGTTAAATTAACACTTCATTAAAAAAATCAAAATAAAAGCTCAACAAATACATTTTATGTTGTACTGCAAGATAGAAAAAAATTTTGAAGAACAGATTGCCAGTTATTCTATTCCATAACAGCTAAGTTTCTCAGTTCTTTCTTTCTTTCTTTTTTTTTTTCTTTTGCTGAGCTCTCTGTCACTGGAAACATCTTAAACCAATTTCAAGTGCTACACCTGAATAAACATGTTGTAAAAGTGTTTATGTATTGAAGTGGGTCAGTTCAAGGTATGGTATTTGGCTGGAACTTCTAATTTCTCTTTTTACAGCAAAAGGGCTGCCAGAAGGAGGAAGTCTGAGCTGAATTAATACATTTGTTACAGTGGAAGTCGAATGGAAACTGCTCTGACCACAAATCAAACTGCCTCTTTCATTTATGCCAGTGATAGAGTTTTTCTAAGAAATATAGACTCTGGCATAGAGCCACTGTAAGTTTGCATTTAAAAAGAGGAACCTATATGCTTATTTGTTTAAGGTTTGCTTCTTTGATTATTTGTAAATTCTTTGGTAGGACTGAGCCTAGTGGCGTTTGTGAGGCAGATAGCCATTTTCATAACTGTGGGAACTGAGTTTTCCTGAGACGTTGTAGAACAATTGATGAGGATACGGATGCAACTTGGATTAGCACGCACTCTTCTTTTTTCCCCCCTTTTAACCAATACCTCCACATTTAAAGGACCTCTGTGTCCCTCTCAACAGCTGCACAGCCTCACATGACACAGTCTCATTTTCTGACGGTAGAAGGTCTCTGCACAATACAAGTATACACAAAAGTGTTTACGCTGCCAAAATAAATTTTGTTAAGAGCAAGAGTTTATTTGCTAAAATGCCATTGATGCCGTTTCAAGGACTTGTTTTCCTTCCCTTTTTTCTAAGGTGGGTCAGGTCTTATAATGGACTGAGGTTACTCCACAGTCTTTACTGAATAAATATTTTAAGAAAACATGCTCATCTCTCAGGGGGCGAGGCAGAGTCAATCATGCACATATTTCAAGCCACATTATATATATTACTCTTAAAAGATTGGTAACTTCTGTATCTAGAGTAGAAACTTTGCATGAGTTTTTAGCAATTCTCAACTAAATTTACAACCTAAGGTTAAACAGTTATTCCTCCTTGGGTGATTTTCATAGAACTAGATATCAGACTAGAACTGGAAGATTATATATCTATATATATCTATATATATATATATCTATATATATACATCTATATATATCTATCTATATATATATATACACACACACACGTATCTGAAAATTATATATATATATATTTCTTTATAATCATATATAAATTACATATATTTATATAATATATATAATTTTCAGTGATTTTTTTAAATTAGAAGAGCAGAACAAGAGTGAATTGTCAAAAGGGGAAAATAGTTAACACCTAACTCCTAGAGTATCTGTAGAATCAAATTAATTATCATATAGAAAACACTTAGAAAAATGCCTGGCACATATATTGCCAATGTTCCAAACACATTTGGCATTACTGTAAGTATTAGTATTACTACCCAATGGGAGAGGTTCTTTATCAACATCTACTTCTAGTCTCTAAGACACCTTGACTTCTAATGCATTCCTGGTACAGGCTCTGGTTGCAATCATTCTCTGATACACAACCACACCGACAGCCTCAGAAGGGTCTGGGATGCAGGCTGGTTTAGAGACAAAGGTGAGTCTCCAAACTCACCTGGAGTCTTGTCTCCTTTCTGAGAATCTCCAGGCTCCGTTAACAACCTGTGAAATCCTTTCAGTAAACATCCAGGTGTGTCAAAACTCAGAAAGGGAGGGACTCTGATATTCCATGATTACTTCAAAATACTTCTGAGGTCGAGAAAGAACTGGAATTTAAAGCAAACCTCCATCCCCAGCAGGGACTTGCAGAATGACCCGTGAGGAGCTTTTAGTGGAGCTATAGCTTTGTAAAGTTTGCTGGGCACAGGCCAGAGGTGAAGGGGGAAGGCTATCAGCACTAATTAACACTTGAAAGGCGTGCAAAAGCTGGAGAAAGTAGAAACACCCAGCCAGCCATTCGGCTTTTATCACTTAGAGGAAAATTATAGGGCATTTAATGCAGAAGAGCCCGTAGCTAATATTTTTGAAATTGTTACTTAATGTGGACATTTCCAGGCTGATGGTAGTCAAGCCTTTCCATATAAAATATTGCTGACTTCCAGGTCTGAGAAGGATCAGCTAGTGAAGGCAGCCTGAGGGTGTTCTGTGGTGAAGAATGAAGCAAAATGGAAAACCAAGCATGGATAATTGTCTGTAACAGCAAACTCTCAATGTTTATAAAAATCTGTGGCCTGCAAAGAAAACATTCTGATCATGTTTTAAAAAGTAATGTTACTTTTTCAAAGTACCCTCAGAATTCATTCACGGCAGGTAAACTTTAGCTCTTTTCATAAACCAAGTGCTTGTGCGTTCCATTCTAGGACGAAGTATCAATGTAAAATCCGCTGGTCTCGTGGGAAGACATGGGCCTCAGTCAAAACAACCGTTCATGGTGGCCTTCTTCAAGGCAAGTGAGGTACTTCTTCGATCTGTGAGAGCGGCGAACAAACGGAAAAATCAAAACCGCAATAAATCCAACTCACATCAGGACTCCTCCAGAATGTCCAGTGTTGGAGGTAAGATAAAACCAGAGCAGCAGTGTGTGCAGAGAGTTATGGGGTCATATGTTGCAAATCAAGTAGCCACAATAAATTTACCCTTTGGATATACCTTTGTTTGGTCTATTAAATCATGCAGCAATGTTTCGAACATCCTCAGAATGTTTCATCACTGAATCACTCAGTTGTGCATTTCAAAGTAAGTACGACTCGCCTTTGTATGTTGAAAGATTCAGTTCAAATTAAAATCAAGCTGGCAGTAATAAAATTATGAAATGGCTACGTCAACAGAGTCTAGCCAAAACTGAAGTGCACAACTTGCTGAGTTGACATCTCCCAGAACCTCTCAAATATGGATGGGTAACCAGGTAGATTCAACAGAAAAATACTTCTTTAGTACTTGAAGCGATACATGTGAATCATGCAGTTTACATTTTTTTTTCTGACAATAAAAGGACAGATTAAATGGAAATTAAGATAATATTTCCATTTCCACTAATTATTTGGACGCTATTGTCTAGATAATCTGCTTTAAGTGTGTGTATGTACGTACACACATACGTATAACACTTAATAACAAAATATTACAGATGCACAATTATCCCAATGTACTTGCAAGTTAATCTATTAATTGATAGAAAAGGAAGATAAAAATACAGTAGCTTGGAATGAATGGTTAACTGCCAAAATCTGAAGTTATTGAATCATATTATTTATACCAGTAAGTACCTTGTTTAGTCCAGGCTGCGAACAGATTTTCGTAAGCCTTTCTTAGATGGAAATGATGGCTATTTTATTCCAAGAAATTTTCTTTATCTATAAAAAATAAATCTGTTTGAAGGGGAAAATTTACCCTAGAACATCCCAACTGAGTACAATATGTTTGTTCATTTGAAAAGTATGTGTTCTATGTTAATGGCCACCATATGGAGTGTACTTGCCAGGCACAATGGATGAGCTGGTGAACAAAACAGACAAGATCCCTGCATATGGTATTCAAACAAATTAGAATGCTTTACTCTTCCAAAAAGACATTCAGACAATATTTGCCATTATTCCTGCAATCTTCATTTTTTTTCCCTCAATCACTTGAAACTGACAAATCATACTGCACTTTTTTGTTACTCACATGTATATGTGTGTTAAGAAATGATTATAAATAAAACCAAAATAATACGTTTTATTAAGTTTTTTACACCTGGGACGCTCCACAAACATACTAAGCTGGAGTTCACTGGAAGCTTCCTAAGAAGTCTATTTGATGTATCCAGCAACAGAAATGGGGATAGATTTCTTTATGAAATTACATTTTACTAAACTACATACTACATATAGAGCAATGCTTTAAAATGATTTTTCAACAAATAAGTTTAGCCATATTTTTCACTTGAAAGTAAAACATGATATTTGTGCCTTGTTACAAAGCTATTTTATAAAGATCTTCACAAGATATTTAGTTTGGCAAAAATTATAATTGCTTCATATGAAAGATGGAGAAAAATAACTTTCTAAGACCTTTTCTTCCCTGTAAATACTAGCCTGTCAAAGTTGTATATTTTTCTTTTCATGTAGAATGGTTCTGAAATTGGTTGAAATGTTTTTAATTTGATGTAGCAGACTGCATTAAGAAAAAGTTTTGTTAACCATGGATAGAATAGTGAATAATTTTTTAGGAAGTCACAAAGGGAAAAGTGCAAGTTGCATACTTATTATTGGAGCTTGTAACGACTGTGGCAGAGGCGTTCCAGAGACTGAAATCATCAAAGTTCTTTTCCCTGTTGGTGAACTCTATTTATCTTCTCTTTCTGACTACAAGTAACAAATGTACTTCTATAACTAGAGATGAATAAAACACATGGAGCAGAAATCATGTAACTTTTCACCAGTTTCCTAACACTGTTTAGAGTACAAAATTATTCTAATACAGACCAATATTTTCTTTTTGAAAAGTTTGTCATTGGCAGCCATTTCTGTGAAATATGTGGTAGATGTTTTGGAGCATGTTCATATTTTGATAATAAGAAAGAAAGTAGCTGGTTTGTGTCTAGGAGACGTAACCTTTCAATAGGTAGTAATCAAGCAGACGGGAAGAAGTCTCATAGGATTTGGCCTAACAGACAGGGGTTTAAGGAAAGGGAATGCTAATATAAACACAAAATTTGATACTTAGGAGACTTGAAATGCCAGTGAAATTTTAAAATTATTCAAATATAAATAATAAGTGCTGTAATAGCACTAAGCCTTTACAATAAATTACTGTTTGAAGACTACATGGCTAAGAAAGAAGCCAATGGGGGAAGAGAGTTGTATTAGATGTTTACCTGATTGCATTTTGTTCTTCTCCAAAGCATATTGCCAAATGTCAAAAGTCTCAGTTAATGCAGGAGAATTAAAACCCAGGTCATTCTCACTTTCTCTACCCAATTTCTTTTCTCTTTCAAAGATTCTTGCCTTCCAACTTCTTAGTAACCCTTTGTTCTGTAGGCTTGCTCTATGGAAGAGCCTAGAACATTGTCTAGCACAAAATAGGAATTGTTAAGTAAATTAATGTGTCCATTGTATGGAGAAAATTAAATTCCTCTTTCAGGGGAGTATATACAGTGCCACAGTGCCCAGATTTTCTGTAGAACCTGTCCCTCTTTGTTTCTGTTCAGATTTTTGGCAAGGAGTTTGAGCAGACACATTGCGGGAGATATTGCCTCCCCATGAGGCAGCACAATGGATGTTTATTTGAATTTTACATGTGGAGGAAGAAACTGGAAGTAATAGCTATTTTATTAGTTAGGTTAAAAACGCTATATGTACTAGGTTGATAAGATTGTAAAGAATCTGCTGAGAACAAGATGCTGTTCTAAGGACTATATCAGTGCTGAAAAGAATAGAGTATTAAGAATTTGGAAGAACTGTAAGACAAATGACAAGTCCTCGTTCACTGCAGATCTTGAAAAGTCTGCTTATTGTGTGCTGGATACTCAGTGTAGTTGAAGGTGAATCCAGTCATTAGTTGCTCTGCCTAAGATCTTGGTGATTTCTTAGGCCAACTAGTTCAAAGAGTCATTGGAATGGAAACATTTTGTATGTATTTTCAACTCTGATAGGCACTATCTTTTGCCTAATACATACAGTATAAAGTCATGCCTCTTGGACAGACTGCTGTTAATCAAAACCAGAAAGAACAATTAATTACAATTATTTCCCCAAAAGGTTTTATATCGTAATTAACACATATTTTCATTACTTAAAAATAAGCAAATAATAACCAAAACTAAAATTCTCTCTAGATCCCCTAAATACTTTTGAAATAGATTGCTCTGATATACATATCAACATGGTATTTGTACTTCTTTGTACATGTATTTGCAAATCTTTTCCTCATTATATACATCTCTTGTGGAGAATATATTTTTATTATATGTTTTTAATTATGTAAATTATATATCTTATGTAGTTTTCAGGACTATTTTAGAGCAGTTTTAGGCTCACAACAAAATTGAGAGGAAGGTACAAAGATTTCCCACATACCGCTGCTCCAGACATGCTTAGCCTCCCCCATTATCAACGTTACTCATTAGAATGGTGACTTTCTTACCAAGGATGAATCACAAGGAAGAATCTATAATTTTTCAAAGTTCATACTTTATATCAGGGTTAACTCCTGGTGTTGTACCTTCTGTGGGTTTGGGCAAATATATAACGACATGTATCCATCATTATGATATCATACAGAGTACTTTCATTGTCCTCAAAATCCTCTTTCCTTTGGCTATTCATCTCTCTCTCCCCTTAGAAACCACCAGTCTCCTTATTGTCCTCAAAGTTTTGGCTTTTCCAGAATGTCATAGAGTTGGTTTTATGGATTTTTTAAAAAACAATATGTCTCAGCCATCTTTCAAATAGAGTGACCTCATTCTTTTTAACTGTTGCAATATTGTCAGCAGTGTGTGTGTCAGGGTAGATTTAGTCATGCCACTCTTAAACAGCATTTTGGTTGTTTCCAAATTGGGGCTCTCAAGATCACGGTTGCAGTGGAAACCCTACAAGGCTGCACCTGTGAGAATGTTTCTAATTCACTTGATTTATTTAATAGTTAACACTAAAAACGGTTATTGTGCCCTGAATCATGCAAAATTTTGGAAATCCCTCCTAAAGCAACAATTATTTTTGTGCATATATTATCTATCTGTACATTTATTTATCTGTTATCTATTTAGGATTTTGTCATTTAATCCTGAGTTCACCATTTACTATTTGTAAAATCTTGGACAAGATGTCACCTCTCCCTATCTCTGTTTCTTCATCTGTAAAGTGAGAATGTTAATAGTATTTGCCCCCTCAGATGAGAATTAAATTAATTCAATGAACTAATTAATTAAATGAATTAAATGAATTAATATTAACAAAAAACTGAGAACATTGGTACATGGCTTATTTGGTATAAGCCATTATCACTGTTAATTCTTATTGAGTTATATGGTTTGGTGTTTCAGAACTGGTGCATAAAGAGTTCAGACTCTTATATCAGAGAAAACTAGAAGCTCTCTCCCTAAAAAGTACCAATATTCCTGTTTATTGGAGTTTCTTGGTCTTTGAGACTTCAGAAGCAAGAAGGATTTTATTTTTTTTTTTAATGTTTATTTATTTTTGAGACAGAGAGAGACAGAGCGTGAACAGGGGAGGGGCAGAGAGAGAGGGAGACACAGAATCTGAAACAGTCTCCAGGCTCTGAGCTGTCAGCACAGAGCCCGATGTGGGGCTCGAACTCACAGACCGTGAGATCATGACCTGAGCTGAAGTCGGACGCTTAACTGACCAAGTCACCTAGGCGCCCCACAGGAAGGATTTTAGAGGCCTTCACTAATTTTGCCAGTCTATCTGAGCAATTAATTATATAAAATAAATTCGTCAATAGACATTAATGGATTGTGTCTGTTGCCAATTCTCTGTCTAGAAAGAATCCATAGAGAGAATACATCTGGGCATGATTTATTGTAAAATAAATGTATTCAATATTAAATAAGTACCCATTGGGGCACCTGGGTGGCTCAGTCTGGGGCTCAGGTCATGATCTCATGGTCCGTGAGTTCGTGAGTTTGAGCCCCACTTTGGGTTCTCTGCTGTCAGCACAGAGCCTGTTTTGGATCCTCTGTCCCCCTCTCCCTGCCTCTCACTCTCTCTCAAAAATAAATAAACATTAAATTTTTTTTAAATAAATAAGCACCCATTGTGCAATAAGCACAGTATTAACTATATGCTGATAAAAATGGATAACTAAGGAATTTGCCTCTTAAAAACCACTCCCACAGACAATAGGAAAGACATGAGAGTTAGTAATTATTAGGAGGTCAATTCTATTAGAGTAGATATAAGGTAGTGTAATAGTAGGAAGGAGTGAGCACCTAAGCAATACCAAGTATGGCTCAAAAGACTTCATGAGGGATTTATATGAGAAATAATAGACATTTTCCAGAAATGGAAAGGGAGGTGAAGCCATTTCAGATGGATGTGCAGTTACAGAGCCATGAATCCATGTTAAATATCTGGGCATGCAAGTTGCTTTGTGTGAGAGGGGTGAGAAAAACTAGAAAAGTATGCAGGAACCAAATTATAAAGAGTAGGGTATGTGATAGTTAGGAACTATGGTGTCTTCATCCGGAAATTGGAAAAAGGAGTACCATAATCAGATATGCATTTTAAAAAGTTAAACTTGGCATCAGAGTGAAGGATGGGATGCCAAGGGAGGAAATCGAAAGCCCAGATAATGACTAGGAGGCTAGTCCAACACTCCAAGTAGCAAAGATTATAGATTGGAGAAAGGGGAAGTGGAAACCAAAACATGTGGGATGGGGCCAGCAGCGGGTGGTGAGACAGGCTTTGGGAGATGAGAGTGTCAAGAATAAGTGGAAGGTATAGGAAAATGATATGGATACGAGCCCAGATTGTTAGATGAAGCTTAGGACTTGACAGTGACACAGAAAATAAAGTAAAAGAAAAAAAATAGAGCTTCCTGTGGGAGCATCAGTACTTTAAATATAAGCAAGGACAAAAAGCAATTCCGTAAAAGAGACAGAAGACTATGGTGAGAGTTGGAGGAGGAAAGCAGGGATGAACTGTTATCCTAGGTCAAAGTTACTGGAAGAGGATGTTGAGGAAGTGTGAGGTAACCAAGAGAGCACGGGGTTTCCAAAAGGTTATCTAGACTAGAAATGGGTCAGTCAATGGGCTTTGTGGACTAATGTAGTGTAAGACATGAAGAAGAAAGAAAGAAAATCAAGAAACTTACTAAACGTTCTCACTTAGGCCACTAGGTGACAGTGATCTTGTTAACCAAAGTAGTGATCTGAAGGGTAGCATCTTAAGAGTGTAAGGTCAGAAGTAAAAATAGTGAGTAGGAGGCATTTAGGAAGCTTTTATTTAGAAATGCCTGGTGGGGAGTTGGAAACTCAGGTTTGTGGACAGTTTTTACATCAGTAAGTTCAAAGTTGAAGATATTAGTTGGATCACCCACATAGATGCCTTGCTAACCAGAATTCAACAAACAAAGCAGATAGTTATTATTTTGTTGTAATCTGTTCTGTGTCAGACATTTGTATGTAGAATAACACAGTTACTGCTACACAAATCAATAACAGTAGTTCCTAGCGGATTGTGCATAAATTCAAGAGAGGGATTCATTGGCTATAGAAGATGGTGATTAAGATAGAATGGCGGTGGCATTTTGAAAATCCCTTATCTTTGAAAGGGATTGTTATGTGTTTGGAGTTTATCATGAATTTCTGTACCCCCCAGTGCCATATCAAGATTTACATTATCAGTCTATTTTAGTATTATTCCTGCTTCTTTACCTCTTAGACCTTCATTCACTTGTCATTTCCATTTTCTATAAATTAGTGAAAACCCTGCTGCTTAGATGCTGACTTCCATTTTTCTGTTGGGCCCTGAGCATGAGAATGCTAACACCTCTTTTAGTTTGAAGCATAGTTTCTCATCATATTTGACTTATTTAAGCTTTTGACATGCTTGAGTGTTAAATTGTGTTTTGGGTATTTTTTTTTCTTTTCTTTATAGGTATGTCTATATTTCACCCACTGAAGAAGCTCATACTAGATTTGAAAGAAAGAAAGAAAGAAAACCCATACTGGTATATGGAGTTGTCTGGATTTAATTTTTCTGGCCTACTTCATAGCTCAACTAACCCATGTCTATTTACTTGAATGTTTGTTTTTCAGAGGCTAGTAGACAGACCATTGAAGTCCTATGTAGAGTTCAGGATTATTGATTTTTGCTACTTTTAACCTCCATATTTTTTTCACAATTTTTTTCTAAGACAAAATAACTCCTTAAAAGAAAAGATTAAACTTGCACTGTTTGCAGAAACTGATCATAAAGAAATTTGCATAAAGTATTTAGCAATATTTGCAATATTGGCACTGGTTTCTCAATATTATTACCGTTATGAGACAAAACAAAGAAATGATGCATTTGTAACACCTCCATTGTGGTTGAGGAATGTTAGCATACTTTTCTAGTGTGGTTGTGGCAACAGAACATTTTAATAATTTCTGGCAGAATTCTTCATTTTTCAGCAGGTTAATCTACAGTGGCATTATGTCCCTTTCATTATAATTTTCAAAGAGCTGTCAATCAATAATTTTTAAAGATATAAATTTAATTTCCTTGCCCTTCCTCCTTTAGTTTATTCTGCCAACCATTTATAGTAAACCTAATTGTAGGCTTAGCTGGTTTTGGTACCACATTCACCTCACTCATCCATTAATTTTTATTTCTGACAGAATAAACATATGGTCCTAATGCTTTATGAAATCAGACTCTTGGAACCAGATTCTGTTATAAATTTCATTGCTCGTTACCTTTATGCGATGTTACATTATATACATCACTTAGCCTTCATGAAAAGTTGCATAGATGGAACAGATCTATTTGACTTTTAAGTTTTACTTTCTCTTTTTATAAACATGGAATTCATGTAACCATATATGTAGTTTATGGCTTTTCATATATACTTGTATGTGTTATTGGCTACAATGTCTTTATTCATATTTGATGGTTTTAATTAAGACAAGGATGAATGAATAATATTCCTGTTATTGTCTAATGCAGGGGTTGGCGAAGTAAGGACTCATGGCCTCTTTTTGTATGACCCAATTTCTAAGAATAGGTT
This sequence comes from Herpailurus yagouaroundi, assembly GCF_014898765.1. Lineage (NCBI taxonomy): Eukaryota > Metazoa > Chordata > Mammalia > Carnivora > Felidae > Herpailurus > Herpailurus yagouaroundi. Next base: position 21,533,885 of record NW_024412394.1, on the reverse strand, counting down.
TTACATTTTTAAATGTTTGAAAAAGACTCAAAAGAAGGATAAAATTTTGTTTCCTGTAGAAATCATATGAAGTTCAAATTTTAGCCTCCATAAGTGAAGTTTTATTGGAATATAGCCATATCTATCCATTTACATTAGTATATAGCTGCTTTCACGCTGTAGTGGCAAGGTTCACTCATTGTAATGGTAGACCCCATAGACTAAAATATTTACTATCTTTTTAAAGAAAAGGTTTTCTGACCCCTGGTCTACTGCATTTCTGACTTTTATTTTCTTATGAATTTCAAAAATTTATAGAATCAAAATAACACCAGAATCAATTATTTCTTTTCCCTAAAAATTACACAGGCAACTATTCCATTTCATGTTCTTGTATTTGCTGTTACAGCATGCTTGTCCAATTTTGTCCTGGGCAAAATTGATTCCCTGTGCAATTCTTATTCTTCCCCAAGAAGAATTTGCCCAAAGAATAAGAGTGCTGTATTCTGTATGGCCCAAAGAATATTCTTTGCCCAAAGAATAAGAGTGCTGTATTTCAAATACGTTCTCTTTTCTCCATTTTCTGTCATTGTCTACATATTTAATTTGTTTTAATAAAGTTAATTGCACAGCAGGGATAACTCTGATCTAGAAGTAAAAAAGCCTGAGTTCAATATTTAATCATTATTTTGTTTTCTAGGCAGAGATTTTTAAAAATCCTTTTTTAATTTTTTAAAGTATATTTATTTATTTTGACAGAGACAGAGACAAGTGCGAACAGGGAAGGGACAAAGAAAGACAGAGAGAGAGAGAGAGAGAGAGAGAGAATCCCAAGCAGCCACCATGCTGCCAGTGCAGAGCTAGATGCAGGGCTCAAACTCACCAAACTGTGAGATCATGACCTGAGCCAAAACCAAGAGTAGGATGCTTAACAGCCTGAGCCACCCAGGCGCCCCTCTAGGCAGAAATTAAATAAATAACTACATGAAGTAACTGTGAAAAGTGGATGGCAAGACCTGCTAAGACAGACTCCATGGATCTTTGAAATGTCTACATTTTCATTAGAGGTTGAGAATAATTAAACTGGAAGGTGACATCTTAAGACAGACTACTCTGTGTAGTAAACAACTACACTGATTTAACAGAGATGACTGTCAGAGTGAATGTAGCAGTTGTTCCTAAAAGAAAGAAATAGCTGTCTTCTTTGAAAATAAGTTATTTTGCTGGCTCCCTTACCCTACATTTTTTCCTCTTTCATATGTCATATTGGAAATAATAAAAAATGGGTTGGTATTTTGAATGTTATTTGTATAAAGTGTGAGTAAGCTCTAAGGAAGGCAACATAGAGTTTCTATAAAGTTCTGTGTTTCTTTGATGTTTTGCTTTAGTCTGGATACAATATGGAGGCTCTCTATTTAACCTTAATTCTTTTTTAAAAAATTCTTAATTCTTTTAAGTAATTATAAAAGATTGTGAGTTTTGCGAATTATATTCTAAAATATATAAAGGAAATAATATATTTCCTTTGCTTCAAGTTATTTGTGGAACACATTGAGGAATTCATGTATATATTCCTCAAATATTTATTGAGTACCTACTATATGTCAGAAACTATTTCTGAAATGTGGGATATATCAGTGAACCAAACAGAACCAAACAAGATTTTGGCCCTCTGGAACTTATACTCTAGTGGGAGGAAACCGACAAGAAACAATGTACATAATAAATGAATAAAAGGTATAGCATATTAAAAGATGGTAAGTGAAATGGAAAAAAAAAATAAGAGCAAAGTGAGGGATATCAGGAATATCATGGTGGGAGTTGTGATCTTAAATAGGGTAGTTAGTGAAGGCTTCACGGACAAGATGAAGCTTAAGTGAAAAGTTTAGGAATGCCTATAGCTTCTTCAACCTTTGGATATATATAACTTTTGGATATATCCAAATCCAAGGGGTAGGCATTTCAGGGAGAGAGAAGAGTGAGTATAAAGGCCCCTAAGATGGGCGGAAGCTGACCTGGGTAGAAAACAGCAAGGAGGTATAATGGCCAGAATGGAGTAAAGGAGAAGAAGTTTAATAGGAAATGAGTGAGAGAGATGATGGGGTCAAATCATACAGGAACTTGTAAACCACTGTAAAGATATTTCACTTAGTGATATGGGGAGACCAGAGTGGGACTTTTTGCTGGGGAGTGATAGCATTTGATTTACTTGTTAGAAGGTCTACTTGACTGCTTTTGTTGTAGAAGAGCAAGAACAGAAGCAAAGGGAATTAGGAATGGGAATATTGCAGTAATTCAGGCGAAAGCTGACGTGGCTTGAACCAGGACTAGTCATGGAGGTGGTAAGAGTAGGTGGATTTTGGACCATTTCGAAGGTAGCATGTGTAGGGTTTCTTGGCAGGCCGGATGTAAGAGCAAGGGGAAAAAGCAGAGTCTATTTTGACACTTTCTCTCTTTTTTGGGGGGAAGCTGCCATCAGTCAAAAATGGAGGGGTTTACAGATTGGACAGGTTTTGGGAGAACATCAAAAGCTCAACTTTGAGTATTCTGAATTTAGTGAATTAAAATCAACTCAGTAAGATCCCAGTTAGTACCTTCCCAGTGTCTACCTCATGGAAGATGTTAAAAAAACATTGTATGAGCATTTAATGTATACAAATATAAGAAGTACCACTACAGTGTGAAATAATAAATGAGCATTCATTGAGCAGCTAGTACTCAATGAATGGCAGGCATCAGACCGTGCACCATAAAGCAGGGAGTCTAACTAAATTCTTGTTAGAACCTCAGAAGGTAAATGGTATCTTCTACATTTTACAGAAGAAGAAACTCATGACAAGTGATTTGCCTAAAGTTCACATAATTAATTAGGTGGCTCTGGCTTCAAACTCCTAGTTTACGATTCAAACTCCTAGTTTACAACTTTAAATACAGCTTCTTCTTAATTTTATCAGTGATCTCACAAAAGAAACATTATGATACCTGATAAGCTGCCTTGTCTTTAAAATCTGATTTTTACCTTCAGATTATAATACAAGTGAACAAAAACAAGCCTGTAAGAAGCATGAACTCTATGTGAGTTTCCGGGATCTGGGATGGCAGGTAAGAATGGTCAGTTAACTAGGGTGCTTCTTTCCCATTTTATTATAAATCCAGAGTTATTCATAATCTTTGTTAGTAATATTTCCAATATATTAACCAATTATATTTGATATGACTATTCAGTATATAAGTTACCCACATCATTTTTATTTCTCTCTTGTCCTTTTGCCATTGAAACATCATTATTAGGGTTTACAGTAAAAAAACAACTACACTGAAGAAGAAACATAATCCTATGATACTTAGAAAGTGGAAAAACAGGTGCTGTTGTTTACATATCCCAAAGTTTTAATTTTATACCAATTTTTCAGATTTACTTGAGTAACAGCATTTGCCCCCTTATGGTCTCAAACTCAAGAGCTAAGAAATAGAATCCTTGTCTATAATGTTATTAATAAGTAGATCTACAGAAAAAAAACATTTTTCTTGAACTTAAAAAATCTTATTGCTGTCTTTTACAAGTGCTTCACAAAGAGGGTGAGGAAGAGAATTTAACCAAAATAGTTTTTTTTAATTTTTCTAATTTTTTTTAAATTTATTTTTGAGAGAAAGACAGTACTAGTGGGGAAGGGGCAGAGAGAGAGAGGGAGACACAGAACCCAAAGCAGGCTTCAGGCTCTGAGCTGTCAGCACAGAGCCCAACGGGGCTCAAACCCACAAACCGTGGCTTTGACCTAAGCCAAAGTTGGATGCTTAACCGAATGAGACACCCAGGTGCCCCAACCAAAATAGTTTTTAATGGCTTTATGTATTGATAGTTTAAATTGAAGTTTTTAGATTATATTATCCGATTATAATGGATTTGCAGAATTTGAGTTATCTCATTGAAAAGTAATAATAAAATGTAAGCATTTAAAAATTTTATGATAAACCTTCAACATGATTCATTCAGTAAGTTTATATTTGGACCAAGTTTTACTTCTTGGGGGAAAAAAAATCAGGACAACCATTCCACATGCCAATTTTTTGGCTTCCTAAAAAATTTCATGTGCCTTTCTCAAGAGTTTGCTCCAAATTATTTCTTCTAAGGAGACTATAAAGTTAGCACATGAATGGAAAGAAAAACAGAAAAAGGAACAAATATTAAAGCTTTAGGAGGTTGTCAGACTTCTAAAACCAGGAATGAGTTATTAAGAAGTAATGGGAATTATCTCAATTAAGTTTATTCTTCTTTTCCTTTCTGGTTCACTTGAACTTTCCAAAGTTCATAATTTCCTGTTTAAACAATATTTACAATGCTATTTAATGATTATGGTTTTATTCATGAATACATGAATTAATACATACTATGAATATCCTACATAGCAACCTCTTGGGAAAAATTACAGAGGGCAATTTCTTGTGAAAATATTTATACTTGTGTTGTAAACTTGAACCTAAAAATAAATTAATGGCTTGAGGGAGGCTGTCATGTTAGAATAATTGTTGGATGAAGAAGAGAAACCTATCTAAACTAAATATGGGTATTCTTCAAGAATTACTTTATTTTTATTTTGGTGATTTCTTTTCTCCTCCTCCTCCTCCTCCTTTGTTTTGTTTTGTTTTGTCTTCTGTTTATGTGTGTGTGTGTGTGTGTGTGTGTGTGTGTGTGTGTGTATTTTAGGACTGGATTATAGCACCAGAAGGATATGCTGCATTTTATTGTGATGGAGAATGTTCTTTTCCACTCAATGCCCACATGAATGCCACCAACCATGCCATCGTTCAGACTCTGGTATGCTTTGTTTTTGTAGAATTGAAAGTGGTTTATGATGCAAGCATCATATAAAAGTTATTTTAAAGGGAAGCATCCATTTATAGCTATAAATGTATGATTTTTTCTTTTAAAACTCCTTTGGTATTTTTTAGAGCCAAACTAACAATTGTGGATATAGTCAGGACATTTGGGCTTGTTTAAAGAATAATCCTGATTCCAGAATGGGGAAGGATTCAGCTAGGAAAATTGGAGTAACCACATGAAGTAGTCACTCTGCACTGATTTCTTCACTATGCAATATGACTAACCACACAGGTTCCCAAGGGCCATTTCTAACCTAGCAATTCATTAGTAATCATTGCAAAAACATTGAATAATAGCCTTACTGAATTTCATCTGAGCGCTTTTACTCTAATTATTTAAGAATGTTCCACAACATATTTTCATATTATGAAAGTTCTTCGAATAGAATGTAAGTAGAAGACTCGTTTCTATTTCTTGATACTAGGTTTCTTTTGTTTGTTTGTTTGTTTTAAATAATCTTTAAGGTGGATTTAATCTTCTTTTCATCCCTTCCTCACGCAGGAATTTAGCAGTGATTTAATCTCCAATAACCTGGGCTTATTTTTGTGAAAACAATAGTTAAGTGTTGGTTTCATGCTGTCTAAATGATTCTACTATATCTAATGAGCTCGAGAAACCTCTTGAGACTCTGACATACCTGCCTTATGGTATATGACTTACGGATTTGGCAGTGGGACAGTCTGGAAGACTAAGTGAAAGGCTTCTAGAAGGTGCAATAGACTGATATAATTACAAATTAATGTTTAGGTTAATACGAACACTTTAACTGTATGTCATCAGTATAGAAGGAAGAGAACAAAGTATTTGAGATTTAAGATTTAGTGACAGAGTGGTTATTTGGTGGATGGCAGTAGGTGAGCAGTAGCTATAAGAAAAAAAAAATCTTTGAGGGTGAGTCTTGTTTGTGGCCAATAAGAAACATAACTATTAGAATTTGTGAGTTGACTCTTCAGAAGATTGTTTCAGAATTAATTTAAAATTTAAAGCTAAGGGAAAGAAAATCCCAGTTTTCTTCTGAATAAGAAAGGGTATATCTAAATTGACAGATTAATCCTTGAATGACTTGGTATTTTCTATTCTCTTCCCTGACATCATAGGTACTAGAGAATAGTTAGACACCAAAGACACACATCTGTGGCAACTAGAGCATGGATATTGTGAAAAACTTTGGAAATAATTTAGAGTAAAAACAAACAAACAAACAAACAAACAAAACAAAACAAAACAAAAAGCCAGAGATAAAACAAATGTATATTTTGAAAGGCTTTCATTTAAAATATTCTTTTTATGCTTGACTAATGAGATTGTCTACTTCTGTGCCATATGCAAAGTATAGAGTAAATTCCTGTGAGAATTTTAAGATTTGTTATGCTTTCATCTTTGCTTTTTATAAATAGAAGCACTTCTTGATACAGGAGATCATTTCTGGGGAATGGGCAGGTCTTCAAGTTGTATTCAAACCTCCTCCAGTAAAAAGACTATGTGAACTCTAGCCATCTATCCTTGCCTATGAGACTTCACCATAACCCAAAAGCCAATTACTTAGAGAGAAATGCTACTGTTTTAAGCCTTGGAAGAATAGCCATGATCACTGGCTTTTTGTAGGGTCAGAGCAACAGTCACTATTACCTTATAGAGAAATGACACTTTTTCAGAAAATTCTTTGCTTCTTTATGCTGTCATCTCAATGACTCAGCAGACTTCTGCTTCATGAGATATGCATCTAATATATCAAAGTTTCCCTCAGGCTAAGAATTGCTTAATTATTGAAAAACTCTGTCAAAAAACTCTCCCTTTCTCTCATTTTTTCTTTTCATTTTTTTTTTCTTATAAATATACAAGCACATACTGTCAGCTTTTAGGGCTGTAGTCTGGAAGGCAGTGTCAAAAAATAAACATTTAAAAAAAATCTGACATGGACTTGGAACAAGACCCTGCTGTGTATCACTGTCCTGGGATATGGGACATAAGTCATTGCAAAACTTGAAGCATACATGGGAAGTTTGATTTTTTTTTCCTGGCATTGTGCACTCTACGTTTGTTCTGTGTAGGACATGAAACAAGAAGACAGGCATGTTTGTTGTTAAAGGCAAGCATATTTGTGACTAATATGTTTGAGAAACTATTCAAGAACAATCCATTTTTTCAGAATGATTGCTTCGTGAAGCTGCCAAGGCCATTGAAGCAAGGGGTTATCAATCATGTATGTGTGGGTTATGGAAGATAAAGCTGATGAGGGACCAAAGCTGCATCTGAAATTTGTAGAAACTATCCAACTTTTAGTTTTGTGAGGTCTTAGGAAATTTCAAGTTCATGTCAGATCACCTCATTTTTCCTGCTGTTTCTATCCACATGCAGGGCTCCTATATCATTTCAGCCAGGACACTGTGCAGCCAAAACTCTAAGAGTCTGTATTTGCTTTTTGTGGATCCCTCAGGACTCATCAGTGGGACTTCCCATAAACCCCTTTGGGGAAAGGGCCAGGGTAGGTGGGTGGGAAAGGGGAAACCATGTTCTGGCTCCTTGCTCAATTATTGCAAATCATAGGCAGACGGCCAGTCTGATGGAAATGAGAGTAAACCCTTTACTTAAGTATTTCACTTTCAGTGTACAGCTACCTTTTAGGCTTCTGGGGGAGAGGGATATTCAATTTGTAAAATATCTAGGCTCTTTGCTTCTGATTTAGCTTGGCCTGCTTTTTTGGCGCTTGGCTAGGAGAGAAAGAAAGTCAAAGCCAATCCGGTAACAAAAAATTCTATAGAGAAGACTTGAAATCATTGCTTTAAAACAAGTTTTGGATTGTACCTGGAATATATTTTGCTGTGATTTTTATGCTTCCTTTAACTGTGGAAAATTAAGAGTTGGCATAACTTTAGTGATTTATTGCTTAATTGTCCTTTAAAAAATAATTCTTAGATTCAAATCTTTCTGAGATTCAAATCTCGTGGTGTCACTTCACTGATTTGCATTTATAACTTCTGTATAAGTTCTGACTTCATGAAATCTATAGAAGTTGTCTTTTTAACCAGAAGCAACTCAGTGCAGGTTGCCATGTTCTTTCCTCCGGGAAAATTTCCACTGAATATTCCATAGAAGGAGTTTTCCTTACTTGGTAGAATATTTTTCAAGGCCCCAACACATAATTAGAACTGGTGAGTTGGTTCTAGGTGTTAATGCTTAAAAATACATCCTTCACTACCAGTTTCCAACCCCCACCCCAGCCATTGAGCATAAATAGGAGAAGAGTGATAGGTTAAGGGTGTACCTGACTGTGAGTGACAAAACAGGAATATTATTTGAAAGCTGTGGACAAAATGTCTTATTTCTTAAAAAAAAACAAAACATGTTTTTCTTTCCCAGGTTCATCTGATGTTTCCTGACCATGTGCCAAAGCCTTGTTGTGCTCCAACCAAATTAAATGCCATCTCTGTGCTGTACTTTGATGACAGCTCCAATGTCATTTTGAAAAAATACAGAAATATGGTAGTGCGCTCATGCGGCTGTCATTAATATTAAATAAGAATGGTAATAAGAGAAAGATCTGTGTTAAGGTTTATGACTAAAATAAAAAGTATGCTTTCAGACAAAAAGGGAATTTCATAAAATTAGTCTGACTCATTTCATTTCTGTTCCTATGTACGATATCATGTATATAGTCTTATTTATTTAATGGTATATATCTCCTTTGTGGATGCCTTATCAATAAAATCTATTTTATAGGTCTATTAAATGTAGATAGCCTGGTTTGACATTCAATGGGATATGCTAAGTCCAATTCAATTCCATTTCAACATTCTTTTTCTAATACAATCTTTATATGATTATCTGAAATCAGACAGGACTCCTTTGTCATCAGTGAGGGAAATTGAACGCATTTAGTTATGTTGTGCCAGTGAAAACTGTGATAGGATATTTATTTAGAAATAAAACTAAAACCAAAAAAAAAAAGATGAACAACCCAAACAAAAATGCTTGGATGAACACAAGTTTTCTTTTAGAGTTTCTGCTTCATTAGATAAAGTGAAATCTTGAACTGGATTTGAATAAATAAGCAGTAGGCAGAACACAGAAGATGAAAGATGACACACAATTGTTGTAACTGTTTTCTTTAACCGAATTGGTGTAACTGGAGGAGTATGTTCCTTCCTGGCTTGTGGACTGGAGATTTTGCAAAGCACTCAAAGTTTCAGGAACTCTGTGGAGACAGGCTTGAGCCTATGTCCGTAACTTTCCAAGTTAACACTAAAAAATCGTAGTACAACCTTCTTACCTCAAATAAATCACATCTGCCTATTATCTAGAACACGACTTCTGCAGATTTTTTCCCCCAGATTTAAAAACAGTCCAAAATAAAGAAACGTTTACATGCGCTCCGCTTCCCTCCCCACAGACAAGAGTCACTGCATACATAAAACATACCGGAGCAAAGATGCCGACAGAGCCATTTTCTTTAGCTCTCCTTTCAAACTGAGTTTGCTGATTGATGTGATGCAAGGGATTTTATTTAGGTGAAAGCACTGAAACTAAACTGAAGGAAATTACCAAAAACCCCAGAATGGCTTTGACAGAATTGCCATTTCGAAAGAACAGCTGAAATCCATTTTTCATATCTTTGAGAATGAGCTCAGTGAAAACCTTATTTTGTAAGGGGATTTTGTAAACCTTCCTCCAAGAGCAAATAATTCCAAATGGGAAGGTTCTGTTGTGTGTATGTGCATGTGTATTCTTCCCTCTGAAATTAATTTATTTTCTTTCTTTGCCTTCTAAGGCTTCTCTTTAACACACAGTTACTTTGGGAAGGATGACATTTAGATGGATTACTTGCTCTTTCTGGTGGCTCCATGGTTAGGCTTATTTACAGTTCATCTAAAATATTCATAAAGCACCACTTTCTAATCATGTTTTGGACCTTTCAGATCAAACTTATATCAGAAATAGCTTCCAAAATGTTATAAGTTCATTTGTAATTCAGGTATATTGCAATGTTATTTTAAAATACAGTTTATCTTAAAGAAAATTTGATAACTATATTGGGGGGTACATTAAGTAATATATTTTAAAATAAATAGTGTGCCATTGTAAGAATAAGAAACGGAAGTCTATTATATTATTCTCTAAATGTGCTGTTTAAATATATTTCTATATTTTAAAATCTATTAAATGTGTGACGCTAGTTTCTGCTGTGCTGTATTTAAGAGGGATACAAAAATGTAAGTGTGTCATGAATTGAGACTAGAAGACTATCAGATGTAAAATGTTCGTGGGTTACTTGACTCTTTATGCTGTTTTTAATTGCCAAAACTAACTTTTGTGTTTTTAATAAATAATTCACTGTTAAATGGATAAAGCAACAATCCATGAATTAAATATCTTCTTAATCGGCTCCAATAACAAAGAGATTTTGAAAATAGCAAAAATGACAGGGATGGAAAAATACCCCACTGGTTCTTTTTCATTTAAGAAAGTAGATCATTAGCATCAGTATTTTCCCACTTTTTCAAATTAGATATATGAATATATGTACATAGATGCACATATGTTCAGTTACATTATTCTCAAAGAACTATTATAGTAAATTTGTAGTATCACTTTGGTAATACTTAAGCTGCTGTCAGAAACCAGAATAATTTGGCCTATTTTAATAGAATCCAAATAACTCAAGTCTTTTTAGTTCTTTAGGTATTGGCTTTTTGTGTTTGTTTTTTAAATTTCCTGCTTTATATGCATTTTGCTTTGTAAAGTGGCCCTAATTCTTTTTGAAAGGAGAAGGGCATAAATCACAAACATTCCAGTTCTTTAAAATTAAGACAAAAATAAATCATCTACATCGAACTAAAGAAATAAGAAAAATGCAGTGAAGAATATCCAAAATTATTTTTTTTCTCAAGAACTGTCATTTTATAATCCCTATATCACCATCATCGAATCTGAGCCAGAGTCTACTGGCTACTCTACAGTTTGGCAAATATCATCTCCCAAGAAATTTACAATGAATAATGTTTATGATGCAGTTCCATGCAAGGCAGAAGAAATCATCATTCCCAAACACAAGTCACCATCTCATAACTACTCAGTCAAGTGCTCCATCTATCATCCAATTTCCATTTCAGATTACCTGCTTTTCTATGGTTTCTCTTTTGCATATTTTATTTTATTTTATTTTATTATTTTATTTTATTTGCCTGGAACTTTGTTTAAAGTTAGAAGTGAAAATGCCTTTGCTGATAAAACATATATGTTGATAAGTATACATCCATGCATCTACACTTTATGTGTACTGGTTAAGATCATAATTGAGAAGAAAGTAGGTAAAGTAACAATCAATGCCAGTATTTATTCCTATTTAGGCAGAAAAGTGACACTTTATCCAAGTTAGCACTTTAAAAAGAGCAAAGGATCTGCAAAACTGCCTCAACGTCTGTCGTAACATTTGTGAAAGCGTGTTTGAAACATGGGGGTTTCAAAGAAGAACCTGGATCAGATGTAGCCTTTAAAAATAACAAAGACATTTCAGAAGTTTTAAAGCATGCACCTTAAAACGTTTGCATCTCAGTTTCAACTTTGCAGAGGCAGCTAACCTCCAATCATTCCTGAGATGTCAATATAGGTACACAATGGAGAGAATGGGTAGAAGCACTACAGCTTCAAACTAGAACTTATATGTAGAAGGATGAGAGACAAAAGACTGCGTAAACAGCTCCCAGACCCAGCCAGTTTGGAACCAGAACCTAAGTTGATAGCTTATTGAGGTGAGCAGTATTTGTTCCCCGGTTCATTGTGGCTTCTACTAGACGGTGAAATATAATAGGACATACTTAAAAAGCTGGACTGTGTTTATTTTCCCACGGATGCTTCTAGAAAAAGTCCAAACTAGGAAAATAATTCTCTACCTTGAGCCACAAGGCCAATGAGGTATCTTAGATTATGCATCTTTATACTTTCTTCAATAATTCACATATACCCACACATACACGCACACATATGAATAGGCATATTTTTATATATTTTATTCATTTATTTTAAATGTTTATTTATTTATTTTGAGAGAGAGAGAGAAATAATGAGTGGAGGGCGGGGCAAAGAGAGAGGGAGACAGAGAATCCCAAGCAGTCTCTGCAGCTGTCAGCACAGAGTCCGAAGTGGGGCTTGAACTCACAAACCCTGAGGTCATGACCTGAGCTGAAACCAAGAGTTGGAGGCTTAACCAACCCAGGATCCCCAATAATTTTGTATGTCTTAAAGAAGAGAGAATAAAAACGGGAGTACAAAATTTTTAAATGAACTTCGGGGAAGGAAAAATACATGCAAGAAGAAATTTAAAAGAACTTAAAGTATATGAAGATCAAAGGGAGTTCTAACATCTATTTAATCAGTATTCCAGAAAATTGGAGACAATTTTTGGGTCAACAGCCGACCTGTTTATCAGAGCCGCCTTCTCAACTTGGAAGTCGGTCAACAGGTAATTACTATCCTCAGATTGCTAAGGAAAAATAACCATCGTTTGGAATTCTATACCCAGCAAAACTATATCAAACATTAGGGCAAAATAATTCTTAGGCAAGTAAAACGGAGAGACAATTTATCATCAATAGCAAAACCACTGCTAAAGATTTTACCTTAGGGAGAAAAACAGTTAACCCCAAAATATATACAATAATGATGAGCAAGAAGATGGGGGTAGGCTAAAATAAATAATAATGTCTAATAATCATGGTTTTAAAAATGAAGAGAATTAAATAACATTAACTCGGGTTAAGTAGAGTAAAATACAGTGCAACTATGGAATATATAATGGAAGATGGATGGTTGGAAATGGTTTTGCATTTTATTTAATGATGATTAAACTCATTAACCTCAGAACACAAAATAGTGTGTATTTTAAATCAGGATTGATACAATTTTTCTGTAAAAGATGTGATAATAAATAATTTAGGTTTTAAGTTTCTGTTGGAACTACTCAGTTCTACTGCGGTAGTGTGAAAGCAGTCATAGGAAATATATACACTAGGGTCACCTGGGTGGCTCAGTGGATTGAGCGGCCGACTTTGGCTCAGGTCATGGTCTCACAATTTGTGAGTTTGAGTCATGTGTGGGCCTCACTGCTGTTGGCACAGAGCCTGCTTCAGATCCTCTGTCCTCCTCTCTCCATCCCTCCCCAAATTAAAAAAAAAAAAAAATAGATACACTAATACATGTAGCTGTATTCCACTAAGACTTTACTTATGAAAAAAGGTGGGGATAAGATTAGGCCCATAGACTATACTTTGCTGACCCTTGTTCTAAACCAGTAGAAGGGATAATTGTAATCTGTAAGATACAATCAATTCAACACGATAAAAAAGAAGAGGAATTTTAAAAACATAGCAAAGGGGAAATATTGTATATAATGAAATGATGGCAATAAATCCATAGACAGTAAGCAGACTGAAAAGGTCACTACTGCCAGATTGGATTTAAGATAATCTCAAGAGCTAGTGACATTCTGTTCATAAACTTTTTTAATGTTAATTATTTTTAAGAGCTAGAGAGAGAGAGAGAGATGTAGCACGAGAAGGCGAAGGACAGAGAGAGGGAGAGACGCAGAATCTGAAGCAGGCTGCAGGCTCCGAGCTGTAACAAACTCCAGGGTCTGAGCTGTCAACACAGAGCCCAACGCAAGCCTCAAACTCATGGAACCGTGAGATTATGACCTGAGCCGAAGCTGGAGGCTTAACTGAGCCACCCAGGTTCCCCAGTAACATTCTGTTCAAAAGAGGCACACCTAAAACTTTAAAACACAGGAAGGTTAAAAGTAAAATGAAGGTAAAATATACACCTGGACAATGGCCACCACAGAAAACTGAGTTAATTATATTAATAAAGTATATTTACACTTAAATACAAACCATCCATTACTGTTTTGAGTATGAAGACACACTGTTGTTTCCTATTCACCTTTGCCATATCTTCTCATAAAATTGTTTCTGGAATAGTTTTTTGTTTTTTAATGACCTCTTTAAAATTAATAAACCAAGAGAATTTTATCTTGGCATATAATATCATTCCTTTCTCAAGGTTATTAAGACTCTGGTGATTTGAAAATTCCTTGTCTTTTAAACAAAGTTCACAGTATTGTATTCAACAATGTACGTTGACGTCAGAAAGACTTTCTAAGGTGATTCCACATAGAAAATGAAATAAAGCCTATATGAGAGAACAAGCACTTTTCCAAAGATGTCACGACAAGAAGGAAGAATATTTGAAAACTTGGCTTTTGAACATAATGGATCCAATGAATCTTCTTTCACACTAACCTCATAGGGCTATTATTAAATGGAAATAAAGTAATTTCTGTATTCCCAATACACTAGTACAGCTTCTGGGCCTTCATAACTTTTTTCCATTCACCAGGAATGCCCTCCCTAAATTCTGCCTGCTGATACTCTATTGATTCCTGGAGTGACTTCTCATTTGCTATTTCCTTCAGAAAGACCAAATACACCAAACCAGATGTGTTTTATCCCTCTAATAAACCACTGCAGCACTCTTGCTTCAGGACATGCATCACATTATGCCAGCTACTACAGTTATTTAGAAAAAGCTTATAGTCCTTCTACATTGTAAGATGAAGAAGTCCTACCATGTTTACTCATTTACTAATTCCCTAAGCATTGTCATAAAGATATTGTCATAGTTGGCATTCTATAAATAATTTGGAAATGAATAGAAGGTGGCTTAATTTATTATTTTAATAGAAAATAAACAGAATACATAAAAGAAACACTGTCAAAGCTGAGACAGGGAAGGAACTAAATTCCTTATTTTAAAACAAAATGCCCCCAAGGTATCTTTCACTTTCGGGGCATTCTAATCTGCATTTCATTAAGGTGTTTTTTTGTTTTTTCCCCTGAAGTTTTATTTTGCTCTCTTGGAACATATTCTTCTGCTTCTTCATTTTGCTTGGCCCGGTGTTGGTTTTTATGCATTAGATGAAACAGCCAACTCTCCCAGTATTGAAGGAGTGTCCCTGTGTTATTGATGAACCTTATCATTCAACCTTGCCCAGCTCTTGGTTGTCTCTCAAATCTTTGTGATTATCCAAGCAACCTAGCTATTTTTAACAGCTCCCACTAGTTAAGGGTGTGTCAAGACTGACTGACCAGGGGAAGATCTCAGTCAGCCCCTAGATTCAAGGTGAATGGAAGCCACACCCTCAGGCAGCAGCTCCTAAAGTACGCAAATATATACAGTCCTTTGGAACCAAGAGCATAAATCCTGTTGGTCACCATCATCAGGCAATCTGAAGGTGTTTTCCAAGAGGCAGTAACAAAAACCAGGGCTCCACATGAGTGTAAAAGCTCCTTTTTAGGGGATACCCATGACCTGGAGCATGATAGAGCGAGAGTGCAAAGATGGAGTCCCCCTCTATGTTCCCAGAGAGCATCTCTGTAGCCTCTAGATGTGTGCAAAATCTGAAGCCTACTTCTAAGGCCAAAGCTCCAGGATTAGCAAGGAGTCCTCTTTCACAGAATGGCTGAAGGTGTGTTTCAGTCTCTTATCTGCACAGCACCCTGGGGATGGTAGCTTGCCAAGCACAATCTCTGTTTGTTACAGTCCTATGGGATCTAAAAACACAAGTCTCCCTGACCTCCAGAGTCAGAAAATGAAGCAGTGTTCCCTGGGTGGCAGCTTCAAACACTGGGTCATCAGACATAAAAATCAGGGCACCAGGCAAATGCAGAAGCCACACTCTAGGAGATACTGGCACTCTGGAGAGTGCAAAGTAAAGCAAGGCAGGGAGGGGTGCAAAGATCATATCACACTTAAGAAAAATGAAAGAAAGACAAAAGAAAGAAAGAAAGAAGAAAGAAAGAAAGAAAGAAAGAGAGAGAGAAAGAAAGGGAAAAAAGAGAGAAAGAGAGAGAGAAAGAGAGAGAAAGAGTGCCTACTGGCACTTTAACAAGGCAGAGGGAGAGGCTTTAACAAGATGGCATCCAGGAGCCTCCGATCTGGAGAGTATCCCTGCAGGCTCCAGCCCCTCAGACCAATGCTTTGAAATTAGAAAATGAGTCTCTTTCACATAAAATCTGGGTGCTTTTCAAGGAGCTGCTTCTTCACCAGACCTTGGGAGATGTGGGTCTGCAAGTGAGTACTTTCAATGGTGTTTCTCAGTTTACCTCACTCCTGCACCTCTCATGGGTGCAAGCACAGCTGGTCTTCAAAGTCGGATGTTTTGTAGACTCATTTCTCAGGTGTTGGTCTTAAAAGGTGGGGTGATTAATGAGAGAAACTAGCCCAGCAGTTTTAGTGTTTTTTTTTTTAATGTTTACTTTTGAGAGAGAGAGAGAGAGAAAGAGAGAGCGCACGTGTGAGAGCGAGTGGGGGAGGGGCAGAGAGAGAGGGAGACACAGAATCCAAAGCAGGTTCCAGGCTCTGAGCTGTCAGCACAGAGCCTGACATGGAGCTCCAATCCACAAACCAGGAGATCATGACCTGAGCTGAAGTCAGATGCTTAGGGAGCCACCCAAGCGCCCCCAGTTTTTAGTTTTGTTTTGAAAAGGAAATTGTTCCATTTATATAGCTGTAGATTCTGTGTGCCCTGGGAGAAGTTACTGTTTAGAATCTTCCTATGCTGCCATTTTAAACTGGAACCTCCAGGACATTCTAATTAGGATCAAACAGGGAGCACAATATGGAGCCCACAGGATGATTTAGTACTTCTAAATCATAGGAGGGAAAAACAGGCCTTCAGAAAGGTCGAAAGTGCCGCCTCATTCATGTAGTGGTGATACAGAATTGAACATAGAGACAAAAAGAGTTATTTATGTAGTCATCTGTGGGAAAAAAAATTCAGGCTGAGGTATCAGAAACTTTGTGCTCGGCACTTCTGAGACAGCAAGGAGGCTAAAAGGAGCATGGTAGAACAGAACGTTCAGGCCACAGGAAAGACATGCGTTCAGGGAGATGGGGAGTCAAATGGTGTAGAGTCTGAAAGGCCATCACAAGGACTTTGAGTTTTTACTCAGAAATGAAAAGACATTCAGAGTTTTTTGAGAGAAAGCGGTCACGACTTGTGTTTTAAAAGGAACATTGGAAGTTGTGAGGAGAACACTGGGTAGGATAGCAAAACCAGATGCAGGAAGATAGTTTAGGGGATATTGAAACAATCCAGTTTAAGAGAGTGGTGACACAGACCAGTGTGGCAACTGTAGAACTGCTGAGAAGTAGTTAGAAGCTGGACATATTTCAAAGGTAGAGTAGATAGGATTTGCTAATGGGATGTGAGAGAAGAGTGAGTTAAAGGTGACTCCCATGAAAATGGCTTGATAAATGGAAGGAAGATTCATTTACGGAGTTCCAGCATAGGATGGGCAGGGATTGCCCCAAGGAGTTGAGAGTGTAATTCGGGGTGTGTTAACTTCTGAGTGAAATGTCCAAAAAGTGGTTAGAAATATGCGTCCTGAGATTACAGGAGAGGTCCTGGGAAGAGATATAAATCTGTAAGTTATTAGTATATAGGTGATACTTAAAGCCGAGCCATCATTGAGATCACTGCTACCATACTAACAATAAGTGAGCGCCCTACTCCAGCTTTCATTATCCACTGCTTAATTGTGCCCAAGGACTACCGGTGGGACACAGGTATTGATATGAAGAAAACCAACTTAGTTTTGCTCCTGTCTGCCACAGGGCTTTATGAAGTTTATCTCTGTTTACTGAGAGAGCACAACGGGATCTCCCTATAGGTATTGCAGAAAATAAAATTTAGGTATTAGTTTACTAAATAAACATATATAATTTTGTCATGACAATGTTTGCTGTACATTTAAAATAGTTGAAGGAGTTTTTGGAAAGTGAAGGTAGCAGTGAGAAAAAAAAAGATGAAGCTAAATATCTGGGAACTTTTGTATAAAATGTCATTGACATAAATGTTGTATGTGTACAAGTTCTTAATGAAAACAAATTAAAAAATAATACATCATTTTCCATCAATTGTGTCCACGTAATAAGGTGGGAAAATAACTTTAAAGGTAACATAAAAGGTTCAGAGGAGACGTAATGAAAATCTCTCTTAATTTTAAAATATTGCGAACAAGGTGCCTGGGTGGTTCAATCAGTTAAATGACTGACTCTTGATTTCAGCTGAGGTCATCATCTCATGAACTGAACCATGAGATACAGCCCTGCAGGAGTCTGCTTGGGATTGTCTGTCTGCCCCTCTCCCTGCTCTCTCTCTCTCAAAATAAATAAATAAACATTAACAATATAAGTAAAATATTACTGAACAAAATAGCTCTTCAAGAAAACACTGAAAATCCCTTCATAGAAGTGCGCTGATTTTTGATCATCCCCATCTCTCAGCATTGACCAGGTACAATTCCACCTTGAAACTTTTCACTGCAAGTTCCTTAGCATATTATTAAAATTTCTTTCACTTACATGGCTTTATTTTGGGCTAAAATTATAGCTGTTTTCTGTGTGTAAAACTGAGACTTTTCTTTGCATTAGGACTTAGCCAGTAAGAAACCTTGTTTTCTAGAGAACCGTGTATACTGACACAAAAGAATTTATATCAGGAGGAAACAATGTGAATATTGGTCCAAATTTTTCTAGATGTATGGGGTTAGTGTAACTACTTTATAGGTGCACAATATTATTACGGGGTTAAGGTGTTTTACTTACCATTGCGTTAAGATGTTTTACTTACCATTGGACATAATCATGTACCATCTGTTCATACTAATTACAAAAATAGAATATATGGTTAATATTTGCCAATACCTTTCTTTAATCTGTGCTGCTTGCTCTGATTTTAATTTTACTAGCTTTAAGTATCGGTGCCTCACATTTTGTCTCTAGAGCCCGAAGTCTTTTTTTTTTTTTTTAATTTTTTTTTTCAACGTTTTATTTATTTTTGGGACAGGGAGAGACAGAGCATGAACGGGGGAGGGGCAGAGAGAGAGGGAGACACAGAATCGGAAACAGGCTCCAGGCTCTGAGCCATCAGCCCAGAGCCCGACGCGGGGCTCGAACTCACGGACCGCGAGATCGTGACCTGGCTGAAGTCGGACGCTTAACCGACTGCGCCACCCAGGCGCCCCAAGCCCGAAGTCTTTTAAGTATGCTCTGTATTTTATTTGTTTTATTATTCAAGGTTTCTAACAGCTCTCTTAGGGAGTGCTGTATGCTAAATGATGTTTTGGGAGTTGTTTAAGAAGAGCTTGGCCAAGTCTGCTGCATGTTTAACTGGGGTGTACATTTTGAAGAAGTCTGTTTTCTTACTTTTCTTTTCAAGCATCTCCTTACAAGGATGTGGAGAGTGCCAAACAATCAAATCAGGAAGACAGATGCTTAATCTGTTTCGAAATAAGTGTACTAAACCAGTTTACTGTAATACTATCTGTGAAAAAGAAAACGAAATAAGAAAAATGTTTGTCACGAAAAAGCTGTGTAAATTTACACATGTAATTCTCTATCGTCTAAGCAGCTTTTCTTGGTGAAGAGTTTGAGTTCCTACTCACTAGCTTAGGCACATGAGACCTATTTGAGGATGAAAAGACAGAAAAAATTAAGACAATGAATGAGGAAAGTATAGGAACAATCCCGTGGAAAAATGAGTAAAAATTGGAGCAGGCATTTCCCAAAGAAGGAAATAATTATGGCCAAGTAATACATGAACAATGTTCAACCTCAATAACATTTAGAAACAGGCAAATAAAGACCACAGTGAGATAGCATTTCACACCAGATTGTCAAATAGCTTTTATTAACAAATATTTTAATACTGACTGTTGGAGAGAATATGGATCATTAGGCTGCTAATGGGAGTATAAATTGGTAAAATAATTTTGAAAACAATTTAGCATAATCCTATAAAGAATATTTACATCCTTTACCACTTTCTCTTCTAAATATTCACCATGGAAACAGTTCTGAAGATCTTAGCTAGAATATCACACAAGAAGGTTTATGACAAAAGTGTTCAGCTGAGGAAATAATAAAAAACAAATATATGTATGTTACATCCCAAAATCCAGACATGACACAGATGTTCATCTACAGAAAATGGGCAAATATATCATAAGAGCAGTGAAATGAGTAAACCACAAGTCTGTGGATGAATCTCATAAACATAATGTTGGAAAAATAAAGTACATCATACAAGATTATATATGTATGGTATGATGTAATTTTTATAAATCTCAAAATAAAGCAAAACTAAACAATACATCTGTAGGCATTATATGTGCGTGTACATTAAAGAATAGCAAGGGAATAACAAAAAAATAAAAATTCAAGGTAATGGTTAGCCCAAAGGGATGGGAGAGTGATTTTAATTGAGGATGGAGCTGTTTGTAATGCTAGTTCTTAGTATGAATGTTAGTATAAAATGGTGGAGTTTAGTAGTATTTTTTAAATGCATACATACATTATGTCTCAGCTTATGCAGCATGAGAGAATACCTTTACATCTTAGTGAGTTGCAACAATGATTTATTAGCTCACAATGCTGTGGATCTGCAGTTTAGATGAGACCTAGGTCTCCTTGTTCTACTGATCTTGTCTGGACTCCCTGCTGAAGCTGTGGTCAGGTTTTGCATCTGCCATGGCTGGATGATCTTAGCACTATTCATTTCTGACAGTTGGTGTAGCTGTTTCAGCTAGGAGTGGTGGGGTGACTAGGCCACATGTCTCCAGTAGGCTGACTTGGGCTTATTTCCATGCTAGTGGTTACAGGATCCCTAGAAGCTAGAAAGTACAATATGATGTGCAAGTCCATTCAGGGTCTTCTATCACCTTTTTTATTGTCTCATAAGCTGAAAAAAGTCAGGTGACCAAGCTCAGAGTCCAGGTGGGAGGGAAATACATAAGAGCATGAATATTAATAGGCATGAACAAATTGGGGTTATTACTGCAACCATCTATCCCATTCATTTTTATATTTCATATTACTTCACATATATGCAATATTACATCATAAAATCTTGAAATTAAAAAAATAAAGAAATAAAATGACCAGTACCTAGAGAGAGATATAGGTAAAGAGTTCAGGATGCTTAATAGAGGAAGGGTTATTGTTGAAGCACTCAAGTTAGGCCCTGTAGCAGAGGAAGCATTTGATATGAGACTTGATCAATATGCAGGCTTAGGGTTTGGGGGAGTGATAATGTGTTACAGACTAACAGAATAAACGACCTTGAAGCAGAAAAGGGAAAGGCTGAAGGGGAATTTGTTTATTGCTTAAGGTGTATTGAAACAATAGGTCTTAATGACAGCAGTTGGAAATATTACCCCATCTGTAGGAAGACATCAGGTAACATAGGGACTTGAATGATAGGAGAAAGGATGTGAAACTTATATGTTGGGTAATTAAATAATTAAAAAAATAATTGAGGGACTGACATAAAAAAAAGGAAGAATTTTGCAGTCTCCCCTGAATCCCTTTTCCTCTTCCTCATAGACACAGAACTAACTGTCCAACTGGAAACCACATTTCCTAGCCCAACTTGAAACTAGTTCTGTCCTCATAACGAAGTTTTCACCCCAAAAAATGGGAATGGAACTGATGTGTCCAACATTTTCCTCATTGGGATCAAGGAAATTGATTGGTCTGGGTTCTGTCTTCTTCCCTACCCTTCAACTGGAATGTTGGAATGTGGGATTTTTTCCACCAGATTTGAGAGAGAGGGGGACTTTGTTTTTATTTTTAGTTCTCTCAGTTACAGAAATTAGTCATTACTGTAATGCGTATAAGCTATCAGGCAGCAATGTGAAAGAAAGAATGGTGGTCTAGAAAGTTAATACAAAATATTGGCAAGAAAGAATAGAAAGAAGGATTTTATATTCATGTCCTTTCTCATATATTGGTAAAGACTGCCTGGAAGATTATTTGTTGAGAAAGATCTTAGGCTGAGTTTGCACATGATTTAAAAACAAAACAAAACAAAACAAAACAAAACAAAACAAAACAAAAAAAGAAGGGGCTGAAATGGCTGAAATTCACTAGCATTGCCACTGTCTTAGTTTTAGCCCTTATTTCTCAAGACTCCTGCTATGATTACCTCCTAGCAGTGGTAAGAATTACCTCCATCATCTACACTCTTGTCTGTGGCAAAGCAGCTATGAGTTAGGTAAATTCCATCACCAGAATAATTTAGCTAAAACATAATTCTGATCATGTCATTCCCTTGCTTAAAATTGTTCACTTACTCCCTGTCTCCTGTACAATAATATCCTAGATCTTTAACCTGCATACAAAATGCTTGATATTCTAGAGTCTGTTTACTCGTTTTCAACTGGAAAGAATAACAATAGCTATCTAGTTGTTCTTATGAATATTGGTAATATATATTTTTTCAAATAACATAGTATAGTTCTTGGCACAAAGAGAGAAATTAGTAAGTGGTCACTATAATTCTTACGGAAAAAGATTCCTGAGCAAATGCATCAAAAATTGCTATAGGGTATGACTAGAAGAAGCAAGAAGTTAGGCAAACAGATTAGTTAGCTCACAGAGTTCACTGCATACAAACTGGCCTTATAGGGAGATATTTTAATCATGGACAATAAAATAAAACCTATTTTATACAGCACAATACCTTTAAGACAATTTCTGAATCAAGAATCTGATCAAGTTTTCTGATTTTATGCATTTATCAGGATAGAATAATACTGTTAAGTCTTTCTTCTGCATCCTGAACATGTCCTTAGAACTTTTTTCCTGTTCCCCTGGAGCTCACAATCATATTAAGCAGGCCAGTGAAATGTACGTGAATATGGTTCATTATTTCTTTCTAATGAATTTACCTGATCCTTGAGAAATTAAGATTAAAGTCCCAGAACTTGTGCTTTGTCAAATATTGCACAAAATGATACATGAAATGGTAGGAAATCGGAAAAGCCTGATACGGTAATTTTACTCATGATTATTATTAGGATCCCTGTGAAAATTATAAAGTGACTCTAAAACTCTGATATTGGAATCTAAACATTTTTCAGGAGGAAGTGCTTATTATTTAGACAATTGTGGGTAAATACCTAAATTGTTCAAAGTAAAAGTAATTGCTAAAACTGTTGAGATTTGTTCATCTTCATTATATATCTTCTGTCATATCAGATGTATATGGCTCATAACAAAGACTTTAAGAAAAAGTAGGGTGATGCAATAACAAGAACAGTTTAGATAAAATAGAAAGATTACCCTAGGTGCAATTTAGAGAATGAATGGGAGGCAGGAAGGAAACCCAGGGGCAGAGTGTCCATTTCCCACATTTTTGTTATCTTTGCTGCTTGCTTATCACATTAATGCTGTTGTGCATTAGTGTCTACTGGAGCCCCTCACTAAAAGAAGAGCCCAAGTGCTGGCCTATGGCATCAACCTTTCTCTAAAGAATGAACCTCAGATATCACATTCCTCCAAATGACTTCCCCACAGGCAGTTTGGAAGAGGTGCTTTCTGAATGGTATCTTTATAAATCAAGGGAGGTTTATTATGCATGTTTAAAAGCAAATGCAAACTACCAATAACAAACGGGATAGCTCTTGGGGCCTGTGGGGTTAGAGAAGGAAGCCACAGGAGAAACTGGAACAGGATCTTGTGTGCTACAGACAGGGTTATGGTAGAATGTATTAATAGACTCAGTTATCCAAACTTTCTTGTGTAGACATTCTTTGTTGTTGGACTTAAAATTATTTTCACCAAAAAGGCGAAGTGTATTTTTCCAGTCCTTGCCTTTGAAATTGACCACATAACTTCCTTTGTCTAATGAAAGATTGGTGGGTGTGAAATGAAAAAAGCATTGGAAAGCACTTGCATGATTGGGCTTTCACTGTTGTATCTCTGCCAATACCATAAGGATATTTTTAGGCTACTCTGATGTTTCAGGAGAAGGAGTAGGAAGCCTTGGAGGGAGGTAAGGGCCCAGGGACACATGTAAGAACCCAGTCAGGATGAACAGGCTCCCAAGCCTTGCCCCAATTAGATTAGCTGCTCCAGAGGTAACATGAAGACTTAAAAAGCTTATTTCTGTATTCTGTTGAGATTTTTGTGATTGGTTGTTACAAAGCATTATTGTGGACTTAGCTTACTGATACATACCTATAAACATAAAGTGGAACTTTGTTCCAAGGGCTCTCTTCTCATTTTCAGTGGTGAAAGACACTTGGTTTATATAACAAAAGCCCTGAGTGTCAGTATTATTATGCTCTGGTTTTTCAAAATGTTAGTTCTAGGCAAGCGCAGAAATCTGTTTTATACAGCTTATTTCTAGAATAAATATTAATGTACAATATTTCTCATTTGTTTATTATTTGTCCATGGGAATTAAAATCAAGATCTACTCTTTGGATAACATCCCATCTTACCTTATGAAAAAACAGAAAGAAATCACATTTAACTTTTTCTGTACATACCAAATAATTTTCATTGTGGTTATCAAATCACAAAGGTAGTATTATATTCTTTAAACAAATGCACTCACTTATAATTGGAATTATTTTACAATTTCTTTTCCTTTAATTTTGTAGACAGTAAATATATAATACTATATTGCATACTTTATTTCCCATTAGTCCTCATGGCAATTAAGAACAACTGGTGCATTTCTGTTGAAAGTTCCCAAATTGTCACTCTGGGAAGCTGAAGGTCAAGTTATTTCCCAAAAATAATAAAAACATTTCCCCCTTATTTTGTGTCAAGAGAATAATTATGTAGTGACCATCTTTAAAAATAAAGGATAGTTTATAGTTTGATTACATGGTAGAAGGATCCTGATACTTATTGTCACCTACGGTAGTTGATATATTTTGTTTTACGAATATATGTATAGCTGTTGGCCATTGTTCCTTATATGTCCTAATTAACATAAGGTTATTTTTTGACAAAAATAGTTAATTATTGGGGCGCCTGGGTGGCGCAGTCGGTTAAGCGTCCGACTTCAGCCAGGTCACGATCTCGCGGTCCGTGAGTTCGAGCCCCGCGTCAGGCTCTGGGCTGATGGCTCGGAGCCTGGAGCCTGTTTGCGATTCTGTGTCTGCCCCTCCCCTGTTCATGCTCTGTCTCTCTCTGTCCCAAAAATAAATAAAAAATGTTGAAAAAAAATTAAAAAAAAAATTTAATTATTTATTTTCTGGTGGAAGATATGATAAAAATCATAACTGGAAACTTTTCAAACGGAGCATACTATGGTGAATAAATTACATTGGAAAAAGATTTGCTATTTATGTTCTTCAAGGGCCCATCTTGAAAAATATGATAGAGTAGAAAGACTACATTGCTCTTCACCTGTCCTCATTCGTCTTCCTGAATATTTCCTTCTTAGAATATCATGGCAATTCTGATTATTTCTCTCCCAGGTATCTGGAGAGATCATATACCTTGAGTCCAGTTTAGACATGTCTGTATGGGTCCATAATGCCAGAAACTCCATTTGTCTCTTTCCTGCTCTACTTAAGCAACCAAATGCCATATTCTACTGGGTACCGTTTTTGTTTGTTTGTTTGTTTGTTTGTTTGTTTTTGTTGTTTTTGGTTCTACTCTTATTGTATTTATGTCTGGGAAGTGATAAGGGTGGCATCACTAGATTAATTTCTCACCCTAGCTCAAGTAAAGTGTTTCAGTCCTAATAAAGATTAAATTTGTAAGGTACAAAACTGTAGTTACAATGTGAAAGGGATTATTTGGACAATAAGAATTAAATAAACTACTTAGTGAGAAATATACTTCTGTATAAGTGGGTCATTTGGTGCCACTTACTATACTTCCTTTGTCCAGAGCTCAACTTTCAAGAACGGATTTTCTGTAACATTGACTTTGGACCCTTGGCTACATTCTCCCTCACAGAAGTCCAAGAAATGACATTTTAATAACATTTTCTATGACAGAAACAACATTAGTAGCAGCAATAACAATAAACAACCCCCCAAATAGCAGCAGCAATGATAAACTATTGAAACTTGGTTAAAGTTCCGTATGACAGGTGAAACTAATGAAAAGGGAATTCAATAAAAATAAACGCCTTAGCACCCTTTATATAAGCAGGAAAATAAAATACTGTATATTCTAAAGAGAAGAGTATTAAAAGCAATCCAAGAAGAAGAGTAAGATATTGACAATTAGTCCATATATCTAGTTTTTCAATCATCTCTGTCAGTAGTTCAATTAGATAAGTATATTTTACAAATACGTAATGCATTAAGATTTTAGAATTTTGACTGGAGCAGCTCTGCCTCACCAAAGGGATCACTCTAATATAATCACAATTTGCCTCACCTGGATTTCAGCATATCTAACTGAATTAACAGACTAAAGCTCTAGAGCTGATTTATAAACATTTTGTCGGGACATATAAAAACTCAATTTTACCATAAAATCTTTGGATAAAATTTCAATTCCAAGACAATTAAGTATAAGTGCTTTGGATTGAATGTTTCAGTTTGAATATATTCAAGGGAAATTATTGCAAAGAAATGTAACTTTAAATTACTCAATGACACTAAATAGATACAACTGGAGGTGGTTTTTTAGTTGGAATATAAGTGAGTATAGCTATAGAGCAAAGGAATAGTTTTATTTTGTCAGTGAGATCTTGATTTTAGAATCAATAATTATAAATCTAAGATTGTATAAAGTGTCAATATGAAAAATCAATTTCAAGCCTGATCTCTGTAGTAGTAAGAGTTTTGAATTCCCATCATGCAATTACCCAAGTTCCATATTAAGTTAATGTGAGTAAAATTAAGGATAAGTGAAATTATAAGCAGCTGGTTAAATCTTTACAGGTTTAAGTACCACACTAATCTGATGAAATAGGCAATTACTTTTTCACATGTGAAGAAGACATATAATATACTTTTTCCACAAAACCTGATGGAACTTCTTTGTGGAATCAGGAAGAGTGTGTTGGTGGAAAGGAATTGCCTATCTGGATTGGATATTTTGACTGTGCCATATTTTCAAGGTAATTATTTAACCACACACAGTATTCTTGAACCTTAACGATCTAATTGTCAAAACTGTATTTTTGTCAGGTTTAGCCTAATGAAGGTCAAATAATTTAATTAACATAGTTAATATATTAAATATCTTATATTTATTAACTATATGTGTAGCTTATATTTAGGAGTATTTGTCTTATGGTATGAGGCTGTAAGCTTCCTGAAGGCAAGAATTCTTTTTAGGTGTGTGTAGTCTTATTGCTGTTATTTCTAGCAGTCATCCAAGTGCCAATATAGTATAGACTGCTTAAATATAAAAGAGGAGATGAAAGAAAGAATTAAACAATACCATTTAGGTTTTATCGCTTATTAGGGAAAGGGCAGATATGTTATTGGAATTATTTCTTGAGTTTACTATTTAGCATTTAGATTTTTTTCTATAAATCTAGAACTACTCATCTCTGAGTCTTTGATTTCTTTATATCATTTATGATGTTCCTTAGCACCAGACTCACAGAACCCTAGGTCTTTGTCTCCAAAGCATTTGATTATTGATGACTTCAGATAATACATTTTCTCATACGCTATCACTTCACTAAAAGCCGTTTGATTCCTATCTTGGAATATTAATGAGACTTTCCCTGCCTTCTACCCTATTTTAGTCAGATAACGAATACCAAGTTTGTTAAATTTTTCTAAAGGTTCTTTCCCACAACCCATTCTCTATGTTGTTCAAACCTTAATTTATAAGAAATATAAGGACTGTATCTTAGTCAAAAAAGGACTTTTCTAGATTAAAAAAAAAATCCTAGGATCAAAGTTACAGATAATCATTTCTGGGAACTTAACCGTAACAATCAACAGGAGCAGGTATGGTGACATCAAGCCTCAGACCCCTTGCCTCAGGTGAGGCAGCTTGGAGACATTTTCCCCACTCAAGGGTGCTCCTGTGGGATCAGACCAAAGAGGCTCTTAGATTTTGCCTGAGACTTCACTCTAGCTTGATGTATGAGTTTCCTATTGCAGCTGAAACAAATCACCACAAACTCTGTGGCTTAAAAGTACACACACTGAAAATTCAGAAGTCCAAAACTGGTTCCTTTGGACTAATAAAGTGTTGACAGTGCTGAGTCGTTTTGAAGGCTCTAAGGGAGAATTATTTCTTTGTCTTTTCTAGAGTGTAAAAACTGTCTTCATTTCTTAGCTTATAGGCCCTACCGTTATCTTCAATGTGCGTGAGGTAGCATTTTCAACGTTTTTATTTATTTTTGGGACAGAGAGAGACGGAGCATGAACGGGGGAGGGGCAGAGAGAGAGGGAGACACAGAATCGGAAACAGGCTCCAGGCTCTGAGCCATCAGCCCAGAGCCTGACGCGGGGCTCGAACTCACGGACCGCGAGATCGTGACCTGGCTGAAGTCGGACGCTTAACCGACTGCGCCACCCAGGCGCCCCTGAGGTAGCATTTTCAAATCTCAGTTTCTGACACTCCTACCTCCCTCTTTCACTTTCAAGGGTGATTATATTGGGGCTACCTGGATAATTCAGGATAATCTATCTTAAGATCTCTAATCACAGAAGTAAGGTTCCTTCTGCCATGAAGATAACAGATTCATAGGTTCCAGAGATTATAATGTGACATGTTTGGGGGATGCTTTTTGGTGTGTAGGGGGGCATTATTCTGCCTATCACATTTAGCATCCTCCATCGTGCCCCACCCCCCGATATAATAGTTTTCCCTAGCAGCATTTTCTCAATAAATCACTTACACAGGGATCCTTGTCTAAGGATCTATTTCTGGGAAACATGACCAGATACAGGGCATTTAATCATTAAAAAAATGACAAATATCTATTGAAACTGAGGTCTGTAATTGATTCAGGAAAGCTTCTCGTTTACATGTTTACCTTTTTTTTTTCTACCCCTGGTTTCATTGAAATGGTTGGGGCCAACATTTTAAGTAAAGAATCAAAACACAATTGGGTTGGAAAACAGGAAATAGAGCTACCAGTGGACCAGAAAGTTTAAACAAACCCTGGAAGCTAAAAAACAGGTGGGATGGAATTAATGGAGAAAACAGAGCAAAAGAATCCAAGCCAAGATTCCAATAGTGAGAGCAATCAATCCTAATGGAGCCCAGGAGAAACTCTAAGATCAGTGACAATACAAAGCCTAGGAGATGGTTTGGGGAATCATCAGGGAAATTAATTAATTAAATAAATGCTTTAGTAATGGCTGGGCCTGGAGAGCTCTCCCTCTCCCTCCTTCTCTGTCATAGATGCAGATGATATGACTGACAGCAATAGCCATCCCTTCCAGGCTAGAGCCTAACACCTGTCTGGGGAGGTATTCTAGAATAAGTTTGGGCCTGTGAGAGAAGTAGAGAAGGATCTGAAATAACTGCAGACCTTTACATCGGGCACTGAGAAAATATTAAAAGAGAGAGAAGAAGAAAAAAGAAAATTTCATCTGGTAGTGAAATACAGTAAATGACTTTATCCCCAGAGTGAAAGTCTCTTTAATTTGATAATTAAGGGAAACTAGCCCACCTGTTCTATTTCCAAGCCCCCTGCAATGGTATTCATCTGTTGACATGACACCACTCTCTCATGGAAACCAGTAGCTAGCTCTCTCATTCAAAGGCATAGCTCTTGAGAAAATAGACACAGCCAGTGAGAAAACCTATGAATCAACCTTGTTTTTCTTGTGTAAATTTGAATTAGGAAATAAGATCAACACATATTTGGTACACACACACACACACACACACACACACACACAACATAAATAGAAAGAAGAAAACCTATCCATTAACTCCAGAGGAATCAAAAGTGATATATGGAAAAAAGGAAATTTAAAAATTTCTAACAAGTATATTCTCAGGTCTCTCAAGTTTGGTACTACTGACATCTTGAACCAGATAATTCTCCACAGGGGCTTTGCTGTGAATTTTAGGATACTTAGCAACATCCCTGGCCTACCCCCACTAGCAACTGGTAGCAATTGGCATAACTGTGACAAGCAACAATATCTCCAGATGTTGCCAAATGTCCGCTGGAAGGCTAACTAATTCCCTTGAGAGACACTAGGTGTAATTAGACAGAGTTGAGAGACTATTATATAAGAAGAAATTGTTACTACAGAAAGAATAATTAGAAAGCAAAAGAAATGATAATAAACAAATATTTTTTCCCAAAATTGAAAGAAAAAAAATTGAATGGGCAAAACCATAAAATAGCTCAAGATAAAAAAACAAACTAGTGGTTTATAATGTAAAAACAAGGAACTCATAATGCAGAGCTAAAGATAAATATGAAAACAACACAAGAGAAAATAGGACAGACATGGAAGGTAGATCTAGAAGATATTTAAAAGCATGTTCAGAAGCAGAGGGAAAGAATGAAAAGATAGAAGAAACTAATCAAATAAATACTAAACGGAAATTTCCCCAAGCTGCATCAAGACAGCTCTTTAAACGGGAGCTGTACTGTAACAGCCAAAAAAAAATAAACTAAGAAAGGCCTGCATATGACTGCCTCCTGGTAAAAGATCAAAATACCAGTGAAAAGGGAAAAAAAATTCCAAAATATTTGAATAGGTTAAAAACAAGAAATAGATTACATGCAAATGAGTTACAGATATTTCAATGACTCCAAAATAACATTGGATACTAGGTAACAATAGAGTAATACCTTCCATTTCTTTCAGAACATATTTTCAACTTAGATTTCTATATAGAGCCACATTATAAAGAAAGTAGAAGCATAAAATAAATTTAAAAATTGGTAATAACTTAGAATATTTGCTGCTCATGTATCCCTTGTGAAGATAAAATCACTCAAGAAAATGAAAAAGAGAACTTTGAAAACCAGATATCTTTATATTAGAGTGAGAGCTGATTAGGACCATGAAAACAAAAAGCTGAAAACCTTAGTAGACAATATACTGAAGTATCATGGTTGACACATTCTCATTTGGGTTTTAGGAACTTAGTAATGTAGGAATGTATATTCTTCTCTAGGGGCTTAATCTCATTTCTTAATTCTGCATTAAGTTACATTTGTATCATCACATCACAATAAAAGTTGTTTTTACTCTCTATGTATTAAAATGAACCATTTATCAAATCAAACAAAAGTATAATTGAGTTGTTGGCCAGAATGCCAAAGCGATAAAATATAGGTATAACTGTTTAGTTACCTATTGCTGACTTCACACCTAGCAGCTTAAGACAGCAATAATCATGTTATTATCTCCAATGATTTTGGAGAGTGACTTGGCTCAACTACTCTATGACTATAGTCAGATGGTGGCTGGGACTAATTTATCTCTAAGGCTTCCTCACATGTCTGGTAGTTGATCCTGTCTGCCAGCTAGGACCTCAGCTGGCCCTGTTGGTTGGAACACCTACACACCTCCTCTTCTTGCAATCTGGATTTTTTCTGAGCATGTTGGCTGTATCCAAGCATGAACACACCAAAAGAACAATGAATAAGCCGTGTTGTCTTTTATGACCTACCCTTCGAAGTCAAGTAGCATTTATTCTGATGTTTTCACAAGCGTGTGAGATTCAAGGGGAGAGAACAAGGATCCCACATCATGATAGGAGAGTCAACATCACATTGTAAGATGAGGGGTTGGAGATCTTATCCTAGAAAACACGATCTGCCATGATCCCGCATGCCCTTGGGAAGTAAATAGAAGAGGGTAATGGAGTGCAGTTTTGGTATTCCTCAGCACTTAGTGGCTAAGAAATGGTTACATTTCACATGAAAATGGAAGAGTATGTTATTTAGAATCATAACTGCAGCAGGGTGATGTAAACAGCAGGATTTGCCAGTTCTGGGGGGAGCATCTGGGAGTAGGGAATGAGAAATAAGGTTTGAAAAAAACCTGCCAGTACTAAAGTATTATTTATTTACTAATTAAAAATATAATTTTAAAGTTAAATGCATTTTTAATTTAGATATATAAGAGAATATAAATTATGTAAACTTTTATTAATTTAACAGTTATAAAATGAAATGAAAATTGAGATGAGGTAGTATTCACCAATTATGGCCATTTATTTAATCTATAACAAGAAATATTCACTGGGGGCACCTGCATGGCTCAGTTGTTTCATCCTCTGACTTCAGCTCAGGTCATGATCTCGCGGTTCGTGGGTTTGCACCCCACATCGGGGTCTGTTCTGACCGCTCAGAGCCTGGAGCCTGCTTCAGATTCTATGTCTCCCTCTCTTTCTGTCCCTGCCCCACTCACACTCTGTCTCTGTCTCTCTCAAAAATAAATAAACTTAAAAAAAATTAAAAATAAAGAAATATTTATTGGGCACAAACTGCTTCTCATGTGCTAAGATCAGGAGATTTTAGGTATTGGCAGAGAGAGCTGAAAAGAAAGTTAACATTTATTTGCCTGATTTCTTAATTTTTATAATGGGAACCTATATCTAAGTGAAGAAGCTTGCTTTGTCCAGGAGCTACAATTATTTTAGGCAGAGTTCTAAAAGTGTCCACTCAAACTTCTTTTCTGCAGATTATTTAATCAATTTCTAATCCAGGCACTACTGTTAAGGGACTTTGCAGATGAAGAATCAAGGTTGCTAGTAAAGTCACTTTAAAGTAGAGAGATCATCCTGACCTTCTTGGTGGGCCCAATCTAATTACATAAACACTTAAAAAGCAGACATGGAAGTTAGAATAGCCAGACAGAGGGATGCAGCAGAAAGGGATACCTGGAGAGATGAGGCAGGAGGGGAGGTAAAGTGTGAGAAGGCTGTATCAAATGTTGCTGGCTTTGAAGATGAAGGAAGCTGGGCATGAGGTAGAGAATAATGGCAGCCTCCAGAGGCTGAGAATAGTCATCAACTGACAGCCAGCAATGAAATCAGTCCTACAACTGCAAGGAACAGCTCGGGAAACTCAGAAACCAGTTGAGTCAATTGAGATTTCTGACTGACAGAAACAATAAGATAATAAATGTGTGTTGTTTCAAGCTGTTAACTTTGTGGCAATTTGTCATGGTAATGATAGAAAGGGAATACAAAAAACTAAAACTGGAACCAAGTTCTGACACCTCATTTTGTTCTCCATGAAATGGACAAAAGTTAGAACAGTCTTGTCACTCAAATTGTTTACTCAATTAGTTTGCTGGAAAGAAACCACCTGTACATCTGACAATAAAATGTCAAATAAGATGTTTGAAACTAACAATCCTTTACATGCCAGACTTTAAGTTCCTTAAAGCCAGCCTTGCACAATTTATACTAGATGACCATTCACAACCCCTTTCTGCTTTGTTTTTACTTTTCCCACTCTGGTTCCTACACTTCTGCATACTGATGTCCTCTAGTCCCCTGATGTTGACATACTTCTAAAGAACACGAAACTCTGCTTCCAGCTCAATTCTTGACTCCATAAACTTTTCTTCTTTCAGTACCCCACAACTTTTGGCAAACAGTTGCTCTTTCTGCCTGTCGTCTGGGATCCAATAAACTACCCCACTCCCTGCCCAAGTGTGAATATTTTGGTCAATGCACCAAGTTTGATTAAAGATTCACTTTTATAATTATGACCAATATTCTTAAAAACAGAAAAGACTAGATTATGGAATGAGATTTTAGGCCAATAGAATACTTCGCAGATAGGTTATGTTTTCCTCTGAGCAACTAGCATTTTTTTAAAGTAGGTCACTCTATATAGATCACAGACACTGCAGTATATGCTTCAGGGCATTTTATTTTCACAGACATGTGGGCATGTCTCCATGTAAGTACTGTGATTGTGTGTATAAATGTGTAGCAATGAACATATAATGTGATTTCAAGACATCAGTCTTCTAAATTTAAAAATGTAAAACTAATTTATCTGACTTAAGCCAAAATCTATAAATTATTGAAATTTTCACGATGATGCTGGGTATATATAGAAATAGGAAGTAGTTATGGACTTCATTAAAAACTAGAGTAAATACCATTAATAAATCATTTAAAAAGCCAACAAACTGAACATTAAAATAAATGCATGGGACTCCACTGTGTTTGAAAAGATCACTGCATCTCCCAGTTTTTAGAAATAACTTTTTCTTTCCCTTTTTTGTCTCATGAGCTTCCCTTTGTTAAATATCCTACTCTAGTCCCTATGTATATTATATTAATGATATAAATGTATTATTAATAATACATGCACAGGAAAGAAGGCTATGTGGAAAGCAGTTTTCAAAAGCAAAAGCGTATGGTAACAAAACCTGCGCAGAGTTATTTTACTCTTTCTTGTCCCATCTCTAATCTTTTCCCCTCTTCCACCTTCTATTACAGAGTTCCTTAGAGATCGCTCAAAGATAAAGGAATGCCTGGTACTTCCTCCTATTCTTGGTGAGTTCACAGTTATTCATATGTTGCACCTGTATTAATTTCACATAAGTTAATCATTTTGAAGGGTAAGAAAAATGTAATTGTTTTCTCACTATTAGAGACATTTTCCTTGGTTTTGATGCTTCTGTGAATGGAAGCAGACTTCTTCCTTTGACCTCTTCTCTCAAGGAACAAAATAAGATATGCAAAAAATTAAAAATTATTTCCTTCCTTCATAATATTATATGCAAGTAAAGAGTTAAGAGTTTGTAGAATTTATGTTAACACATTTGGACTCAGTCTCAATCAGTAGCAGGAGATTCTAAAATATTATGGTATAATTCTTAAGATTAGTGTGTATTTGTCTCCCTCACCTCCAGTAAGTCACATGGTTGGGGCTGAATGAAATAGCTCATTTTTCCACGTGAAGAAACACCGATCAAATATTTTCTGGTACTAAAAAAAAGCTAAACTTTAAGCTGATTTGTTATCCATACATATACTCTAAGATTTCATCTTTCACTGACATTCAATCTGGTTAGTTTTATAGGTAACTGATACCTTTTGAAGGAATAAAGATGACTCATTATTTGCAATCTATGTCAGCATTTTATTCACCTGAAAAGTATTTTTAAAGAAATAACCTCCTTGAGTTAATAAAATGTGATCTTAGGTATATTGCAAATAATTAACATATTCATTGATAAATTCATATAGAAGCGTGACACTGTGTTAAGGGATGAGTCTGATTTTTAAATGTGAAAGTGTATTGTGAATTAAAAATTATTTTTATCAACTCAATGAAGTCTTTTTCAGTAACTTTAGCAGTAAAAAACTTAACACCCATCAAGAATAGATTTTAATTTAGAATAACAGACTAAGAGAATTGAAATCCAAACTTGAAAAAAAAATGGCTGTCCTTTCATAATGTTCCTTTGGGTAAAAAATTAAAACATGAGAATAATTTTCTTTTGTGATTAGTGAACTATCCCTGGAGATATTTAATACAGATTCTCAAGGCTGATACTACAGAAGGCAACAACCAAGTATTGTTCTGGACTTATGACTTTTGTTGCCTTAATTAATTTAAAGCAACATTTTTAGTTTTTACATTATAGTTATTTTTAGACAAGTCAAACTACAAAACTTTTTTCCTCCTCTAAAAATGTATATGGAATAGAATTTACCTCTCAATTTAGAACATATGTTTTTAATATAAACAAATGACATAGTCCTACATGGGTAAATAATTTATTTAGAATTCATTTCCTTTACTTTAGATGCAAACAGACCTCCGAATTACATAGGTATAATTATAGCTCTTCCCCTTGATTTCTTTCTCCACATGCACATTTAACAGCAGAGATGTCGTAACATAGCATTTCCAGAGCATTATTGTACAGAAAACCACTTCCATAGGGCATTAATATGTGTTCCAGAGGGGGAGGGGGAAAGATTTGATGTATATATTTGGGAAATACTGAGTTAAGGAAATTAAAATAGGTTTATTTACTATAGAAATTATCAGAACCTTTTAATAGACTGATGTACATTTTGGATTTCTAGTAAGGAAACATAGTATATAAATTATGAAAGAATATTTGGCAATGGAACTCTTTTACCACAAAGATTTTCAAGGTAGTAGTTTTTAAAAAGGACTTTTGTGAAACACTGATGTAAGGAATAAGGAGTATATGACTAATTTATTCATTCAAAAATAATTCTTAAATAATCTCTTATGAATTTAGATAAGACACAATTTCTTAATCATTTAGAGTTCACTGACTGAGATAAATACAAACACTTAAACTCACTGTGATAAAAAAAATACTTAAAAATCTAATGAAACTTACACAAGAGGGAGAGAGACACTAGAAGAAAAAATACCTGAGTCTGGCTGAGGAAGAGGAGAAATTTCATCAAATAGTCAGTGCCTCTGCTGACTCTCAAAGCATTTGTCAGGAAAAAAAAAGAGATGTTTCATGTAGATAACATAAAAGGATTTTTGCAACGTTCAGAACTACTAAGAGTCTAATACCCTAGTTACACAGTTCATGTATTAGAAAGTATCCAACCTTCTAAATTCATTTCCCTCTGTTTAGAAATTCAACTATTCGTATAGTCTTTATAACTGGTGTGTCGAATGTCCAAAAACCAGAAAACATTTCCACGCTCCGCATAAGTGATTAGAAACTCAGGTTAAAGAAAGAACCAGGGACTCCTGGGTGGCTCAGTAGGTTAAGCTCCTGACTTCACCTCAGGTCATGATCTCCGGAACCCTGAGTTCCAGCCCCCTGTTAGGCTCTGTGCTCATAGCTCAAAGCCTGGAGCCTGTTTCAGATTCTTTGTCTCCCTCCCTCTCTGCCCCTCCCCAGCTTGTGCTCTTTCTCTCAAAAATGAATAAACATTAATTTTTTTTTTTTAAATAAAGAAAGAACCAAATTACATGAACATTCAAAACAGTTACTTCACAAAGTTGACTTAAGAAGACAGGTTTGTATAACAAAAGACATGGAACTTTAAGTCTTATATAATTAACCTGAGGGTCCATACTGGTTCTGTCACCGTCAGTTTCTGGTTAAGGGCGTGAAACCCAAATTTAATATTTCATGTGATGATAGAAAGATATTTAGACTATTGGTCTCCAAATTTTAAAAAATCATATACTTTTGTCATTAAAATTTTGTAGCATGAACACAATATATGTTTATGTATAAATGATATAAACCACTGAAATAGCAGATAGTAAACACTATTAGTACACAAAATACACGTTTAAAAATGAGATAATTGGTACATTTAAAATAAGTACAACTTTGAAATCAGTTGATAAATTTGAAATAAATACATTTGAAGTAAATAATATAATACATTTTTAATTTATTTTGTCTAGTAATGGTAGAAACTATTTTATTCAATAACACTACGGGAGGGAGTATAATGTAACTGAAATTGTTTTGTCATTCTTAGAATCTTTGTTCAGTAATGTGTGACACAGCAATTTGAAGGTCTCTTTTGATTTCAAGCATTTGTTTTTTGAAACTTGGTTTTGAAGTTGCCAGCTTGAAAAAAATAACTCACAATGAAATATAGATTTATAATTCTTGCTGTAACTTGGCTATTAAATTTCCATCTTCCTTGGTGTCAATAGGTATATCTTGCAAAGTATTTTGGAGTTGTACTACCTTAACAATTTTAACAATTTGGCTAAGTAAGCACCAATAATCTTCATGTGGAATGTTTTTAAAAACAGTTAATAAGTACCTTTTTTCATGTTTTATATGTACTTATGTAATTTTTGTAGGCAATAATATAGGTAATTATTGTTTAACCACAAAATTGGAATGATAAAGACATTTTCTAAAATGAATTTCTAAATTCTCTCTGATGATCTTGTTATAAACATTATATTTTTCTTGAAGGTCACATAAAACATGTTTCCCAGTGCCCACTCCACATATGTCTTTGACAACATACAAATGTTGGCCAGTTACCATGATAGAAAAGGTCAGCAAATTTGGGACATTCTCTGTTTTGTAAAAAAAAAAAAAAAAAAAAAAAAAAAAAAAAAAAAAAATTGTTGGGGGTGAATGATCTTTTAACAATTAAATATATCATATATATAAGTAAATGAAAATGTACATGTATAATTTTAAAACAATAAAAAGTACATATCCACAGAGCCACTAGAAGCTCCTTATCCACCACTTTACTAGCCTTCTTATAATGCCATTCCTCACCCCTGCCAGTTAACCATCAGGCTTAATTCACAGATTGCTTCCCTCACAGATTATTTATTTTTACATTCTCATGGGCACTTAGTATTAGCAGATGGTGGGTGTGAAATGGCATTTCCTTGTGGTTTTAATTTTCATTTTCCTGATTACTAATGAGATTGGACATCTTATAACTGTAGAGCCATTTTTGGACATCCTGTACTGTGAAATTCCTATTAATTTATCTATGGTTGGTGGGGGTATTTTATGCTTTCCGTGCTGCTTTCCAGAAATTCTAAATATACATTCAGAATACTAATCCTTAGTTTTATGGGTTGCAAATGTCTTTTCCAAGATTGTTGCTTGCTTTTTTCACTCTTTTTATGGAATTGGCGAGTATCAATTCTTAGCATAGTAAAACATACCGGTCTTTTCTTCATGCTTTTGTCTTACTTTTTAAATTTTTTTGGGAGGGTCAAATTTATGTTCAACCACTCTTTTAAGTATTTTGGCACACAATAACTGATGCACCTAAGCAGAATATAGATGATTTTCTTATGATCACCCTCCATATTATTTCAGAGCTGTAAAGATTCTGTTATTTGTGATGATAAAAGCCAAACATTAATATAAGCAAACATCAGTGATCAGTTTGTTGCAAATATGCCAAAAATAAATGATCCAGTGTGTACCTAACTCTTAACCCTCCAGCTTTGTGGCTCTCCTCCCTCCGACTAACTTTAATAGTAGATACTAGGGGGTTGTATCAACGCATACATTGAATATAATAAAAAATGTATTGGCTTTCTATTTTAGATCAAAATATAAATATAATGCTACTTTATTTCTGCACCTTGGTTTATGCGACGATCTTGTGCATCTTTTCAGGTTCACGTCCGTCACTCTGGAGACCACTGTTTAAGATCACTTACCTTAACACTGGGGCGCTCAGACCTCTGAGCCTGAGTTTATGCAGACCCAGAAATTTTAAAGGAATCAATATGCACCTCCTCAAATTCCATTTGTATAATTGTGAAAGAGAACACATCTTCCTGTAACTCCTTTCCAGCTACCCCAATTCACAATGTGAATTGGGGTAGCTAACCCACATTGTAAAAGAAAGATAGCCCTCTCTTCCATCCTGAATCTTACTATGACACATTGCTTTTAACGGTTAGAACCTCCCTTTAGACATCAAGTTAAGGGACACTTATACACAGGAGTTAGTAACTAAAAATATAATTATTCTTAGGATTGGATAACAAAACCTTTTACAATTCAGGCAGCTTACTTTCCTAGAACAAAATTTTAAAAAGAACCTGAATAAGCTGTAAACTGATACATTACTAAAACAATTTTATGCATATTGCTTTGTAACTTTAGTGTAAGCTTTGAAAGAGTACAAAAAATTAAGTGATATTACTATAGCTAGGCTTCTTTTATTACTCTCCATATAGTTATGGTTAACTAAAGTGGTTACATACAATTCGCAACCTCAAATATAAAAGGTAGTTATATAATTTATGCTGAATCCTGTCTCACACCAGGAACACAAAATATTCATCAATGTATGTATTAACTAATTTTAGAATCACACCAATTTTATTAAGCCACTTCCAATAAAATTTCATTTTTATGTTTAATAATTATATATTAAGATGTATATTTTGTAGATAATAACACATTAATCATAATCTAAATAACTTCACCTGGAAGAAAACTTTTGCAGTTAGAGAGTGATAGTCATAGAAAATGCTATTTAGATTTTAAATTACATATGAACTTTAATTGTAGGTAGTTACGGTAGGATGTTCCATATTTATCATTTTTAGATAATATCATTCCATTTAAATCATATTCTTGGGGGGAATTAGAATAGCAATATGATTACAAGGATAAAATGGATGATGTAAAATTTTGGATTGTCTTTTCATGTGTTTTAAAAATGCATGATATGGGTACTAAACAGCAATGATATTTACATTCAATTCATTATATTTAAACAAATAATTTAACATTTTAGTTTTAAAATGTCAGAATTTGCAAACACCAAATTTGACCTTTTTTTGCAACTATTTAAGTGAGTGATCAGAAACAAAGATATCAACTTAAAATATGCAAGATTTTTCATACATTTTTATAGATAGTGCCAACAAAATATTGAAGACAAAATCACCAGGTAAATAAACTATGTATAGTGTAAGTCAATCCATACTTAATTGCAATGGTAGTGTGAGGTGTTTAGAAACACCTCTGTTTTTAGGGAGTTGACAGTAAGTAAGGGCCCGAATTGCTGAATTATGCCAGCTGAGGCCTTTAGTTCACACAGAATCAGAAAAGTGGAGCAGTGAAGCAATGACTATAAAAGGAACAAAGTTGTGATACGAGCTACAACATAGATGAACTTGAAAACATTATGCTAAGTGAAAGAAGCCAGACACAAGAAGTCACATGTATATGATTCCATTAATATAAAATATTCAGGATAGGCAAATACATAGAGACAGAAAGTAGACTAGTGGATGACTGGGGCTGGAGGAAGGGAGAATAGGGAGTGACTGCTAATAGCTAATGGGTTTTTTGGGGGGAGGGTGATAAAAATGTCCTGGCATTAGATGGTGGTGATGATTGCACAACCTTGCAAATTACGCTTTTTAATTGTTTATTTTTCCACTGTGTCAAGTTAAACTTTTTATTGAAGTATAGTTGAAGCACAATGTTAAATTAGTTTCAGGAGTACAACATAATGATTCAACAAGTCTATACTTAATGCCATTCTCACCACAAGCGTGGCTACCATCTGTCAGCATAGAGTGTTACTGCCGTACCATTGACTGTATTCCCTATACTCTACCCTTCATCCCTCTGACTTATTCATTCCATAACTGAAAGCCTGTATCTCCACTCTTCTTCACTCATTTTCAGCCAACCCCCCTCCATCAGCCATCAATTTGTTCTCTGTATTTATGGATCTATTTCTGCTTTTAATTTGTTTGTGTCTTTATTCATTTGTTTTGTTTTTTAGATTCCACACATAAATGAAATCATAAGTATTTGTCTCTTTCTGTGACTTGTTTCATTTAATATAATGTCCTCTGGGTCCCTCCATGTGGTTGGGAAAGTAAACATTAAGATTTCATTCTTTTGATGGCTGAATAATTCCATGGTGTGTGTGTGTGTGTGTGTGTGTGTGTGTGTGTGTGTGTGTGATATCTTCTTTACCCATTCACCTAGCAATGAATACTTAGGTAGCTTCCTATCTTGACTATTGTAAACCATGCAGCAATAAACAGGGGTGTATATATCTTTTTAAATCAGTGTTCTCATTTTTGGGGGGTAAATAATTACTGGATAATATGGTATATTTTTTTAATTTTTTACTGCTTATTTATTTTTGAGAGAGAGAGACAGACAGAGCACAAGTGGGGAAGGGGCAGAGAGAGAGACACAGACTCCAAAGCAGGCTCCAGGATTCATTCTGTCAGCACAGAGCCCGACGCAGGACTTACTTGAACCCACTAACTGTGATATCATGACCTAAGCCAAAGTCAGATGCTTAACTGACTGAGCCACCCAGGTGCCCCTATGGTATTTTATTTTTAATTTTCTTGGAAACCTTCATACTGTTTTCCACAGTGGTTGTACCAGTTTACATTCCCACCAACAGTACACAAGCATTCTTTTATCTTCACATGCTCACCAACACTTGTTATTTCTTGTCTTTTTAAAAAATGCTAGCCATTTTGACAGGTGTAAGGTGATACCTCCTTGGGGTTTTCATTTGTTTGACCCCCAGTTATTAGTAATGGTGAGTATCTTTTCACATGTGTGTTGGGTATTTCTATGTCTTCCTTGGAAAAATGACCAGTCAGTTTGCCAATTTTTTTTTTAAATTTATTTTTGAAAAAGAGAGCGTGAGCAGGGGAGGGGCAGAGAAAGAGATGGAAACACAGAATCTGAAGCAGGCTCCAGGCTCCCAGCTGTCAGCACAGAGCCCGACGCGGGGCTCAAACTCATGAACCACGAGGTCATGACCTGAGGTGAAGTCAGACGCTCAACCAACTGAACCACCCAGGAGCCACATGCCCATTTTTAATTATATTATTTGGGGTCTTTTTGGTGTTGAGTTGTGGAAGTTATCTATATATTTTGGATATTAACCCCTTATTATTTGCAAATATTCTCTCCCATATAATAGATTGACTTTTTATTTTGTTATTCTTTAGCTGTGGAAAAGCTTTTTATTTTGATGTAGTCCCAATAGTTTACTTTTGCTTTTGTTTCTCTTGTCTGAGGAGATCTATATTGAAATGTGAGTTATACACTTAAAAAAATAAACTTTATGACATATAAATTATATCTCAAAAAAGCTTATTTTAAAAAAATAGATGAAGCAGATATTTGGAGCAAGAGAAGACAGAAGATAAAGAGAGTTTTGATAAGAAAGTGGCTGGTTTTAGATGTATTAAAGCCTTAAGGGCTCTACTGATGTAGAGCACACTAGGGTTGTTTCACAAATAGTTCATAAAATAGAATTGGTTTTCTTTCATTCATGTGAAAAGGTCTAACTCATATTGTTTTTGATAGCCTGGTTTTGCATATGAGGAAATTGAACTCAGGAAATGTACTAACTTGTCTAAAATAAAGACATATAAATATTGTGTTCCATATCTTGTTTAAATTTATTCCTATTCCACTCTTACAAATTAAAATCTATTGTAAATACTTTTCCCCCATTTACTATTTATTTATAATTTAATTTTTTCTCCCACTTCACAATATAGATTATTTTGTTCTTGGGATAAGTTTTTCTGCTTGACTTTTTTTTTTTTTTTTTGCTTGTGCATTAATCTACAATCCTTTGTTTGTTTCCTTCACAAAAAGTGAATCTTCT
Organism: Herpailurus yagouaroundi; assembly: GCF_014898765.1. Lineage (NCBI taxonomy): Eukaryota > Metazoa > Chordata > Mammalia > Carnivora > Felidae > Herpailurus > Herpailurus yagouaroundi. Next base: position 21,491,149 of record NW_024412394.1, on the reverse strand, counting down.
TGGAACCACTTAAGGCACAGGTTCAAAGCAAGACTAAGTAGCAGAAACCAACTGTAGCTAGTTTAAGTAAAAATTGATTTAAAGATACTATGAATTACCTCATGGAACCAGAGGCAGGAAGGTAGCAATTTCATCAAGGTATAGGGCCCAGGACAAAGAAGCTATTATTTTTCCTGTGTGTACTTCTCTTGAGAAGTTTTTCTTTTTTTCTTCTTCTCTTTCTCTGTTGACCAGCTACCCTGCTCTCCAGTTTACAAAGAACACAGATCTCATTCCAATTCCAAAGATAATGTATTTCTTACCTTAAGCTAGGGTTTCTCAACCTTGAAGCTATCCACATTTTGGACCTGATAATCTTTTTTTTTTTTATTGAGATATAATCGATATATAACATTATATTACTCTCAGGTGTACAACTCAATGATTCAATATTTGTATATATCATAAAATGATCACCATAATATGCCTAGTTAACATCCATCACCACACCGTTAAAATTTTTTCCTTGCAAAAATATTTTCTCTTAGCAATTTTCAAATATATGATACAGTATTTTTAACTCTAGTCATCATGCTCTACGTTATTCCTAGGACTTTATAACTGGAAGCTTGTAACTTTTGATCACCTTCATTCATTTCTCCAGCCACCTACCCCTCAACTTCTGGCATTCACCAATCTGTCCTTAGTACCTCTGAGTTCTTGTTTATTTGTTTGTTTTAGTTTTAGATTCCACAAATCAGTAAGATAATATGGTATTTGTTTTTCTTTGTCTGATTTATTTCATTTGCATAATGTCCTCCAGTTCCTTCTATGTTGTTGAAAATGGCAGGATTTCCTCCTTTTTATGGCTGAATAGGATTCCACGTATTCCATTATACATATTGCAGTTTCTTTATCCATTCATCCATTGATGTACACTTAAGTTACTTCCATGTCTTAGCTACTGCAAATAATGTTGATATGAACATAGAGTGGGGTGTGCAAATATCATTTTGAGTTAGTGTTTTCATTGCTATTGGATAAATACCCAGAAGCAGAATTACTGGTGGTTTAGTATTTCTATTTTTAGTTTTTTGAGGAATTTCATACTGTTTTCCATCGTGGCGCAATATGAATTCCACCAATTCATATTGCCATGCACAGTGGCACACGTTTTCCCTTTCTCCACATCCTTGCCAACACTTATTATTTCTTGCCCTTGATAATAGCTACTCTGCAGGTGTGAGGTGATATCTCATTGTGTTTTTGACTTGCTTTTGCCTGATAATGAGTGATGTTGAGCACCTTTTCAAATGCCTGTTGGCAATCTCTATGCCTTTGGAAAATGTTAATTTAGAATCTCTGCCCATTTTTGGGGGTGCTTGGGTGGCTCAGACAGTTGAGCGTCTTGACTTCAGCTCATGTCATAATCTCGTGGTTGATGAGTTTGAGCCCCACGTTGGGCTCTGTGTTGACAGCTCAGGGCCTGGAGCCTGCTTCGGATTGTGTGTCTTCCTGTCTCTCTGCCCCTCTTCCTGCTCAAGCTCTGTCTCTCTGTCTCAAAAATTAACGTTAAAAAAATTAGAATCTTTGTCCATTTTTTAAATGATTTGGTTCTATTGAATTGTACAATTTCGTATTTATATTAGATACTAACACCTTATCAGATACATGATTTCAAAATATTATCTTCTATTCCATAGGTTGTCTTTTTATTTTATTGATGTTTCCTTTGCTGTGCAGAAGCTTTTTAGTTTGAGATAGTGTCCAATGCTTAATTTTGCTTTTGTTGCCTTTGGTTTTTGTATCAAATCCCAAAAAAACTTATCACCAAGACCAATGTCAAAGAACTTACAACCTATGTTTTCTTCTAGGAGTTTTATGATTTCAGAAAACTTTTTTATATAAAATGGAACATTTAGGAACATTTTAAGGTTTGATAGTAGAATATTTTGGTTATATAGTTGTTGTTTATCTATTATTATCAGTAATTCTATGTCTTAGAAGAATATGAAATTCTTCTTCCAATAAATTAAATTAAAGAAATAAAAAAAAAAGAAAACAGAAAATAATAGAGTAGGTAGAGTTAAAAAGTCTTAATGACTGGAAAGTGAAAACTAAAATATTAACTATGGCTATCTCTTTTTTTTCTAATCAGCTTTTTTTTTAATTTTATTTTTTATTTTTTAAAATTTATATCCAAATTAGTTAGCATATAGTGAAACAATGATTTCAGGAGTAGATTCCTTAGCGCCCTTACCCATTTAGCCCATCCCCCCTCCCACAACCCCTCCGGTAACCCTCAGTTTGTTCTCCATATTTATGAGTCTCTTCTGTTTTGTCCCCCTCCCTGTTTTTATATTATTTTTGTTTCCCTTCCCTTATGTTCATCTGTTTTGTCTCTTAAAGTCCTCATATGAGTGAAGTCATATGATTTTTGTCTTTCTCTAACTGACTAATTTCACTTAGCATAATACCCTCCAGTTCCATCCACGTAGTTGCAAATGGCAAGATTTCATTCTTTTTGATTGCTGAGTAATACTCCATTGTATATATATACCACATTTTCTTTATCCATTCATCCATCGAGGGAGATTTGGGCTCTTTCCATACTTTGGCTATTGTTGATAGAGCTGCTATAAACATGGGGGTTCATGAGTCCCTTCGAACCAGCACATCTGTATCCCTTGGATAAATGCCTAGTAGTGCAATTTCTGGGTAGGGTAGTTCTATTTTTAGTTTTTTGAGGAAACTCCATGCTGTTTTCTAGAGTGGCTGCACCAGCTTGCATCGCCACCAACAATGCAAAAGAGCCTCTTTCTCCACATCCTTGCCAACATCTGTTGTTGCCTGAGTTGTTAATGTTAGCCATTGTGACAGGTGTAAGGTGGTATCTCATTGTGGTTTTGATTTGTATTTCCCTGATAATGAGTGATGAGCATTTTTTCATGTGTCTGTTGGCCATCTGGATGTCTTCCTTGGAGAAGTATCTATTCATGTCTTCTGCCCAATTCTTCACTGGAATATTTGTTTTTTGGGTATTGAGTTTGGTAAGTTCTTTATAGATTTTGGATACTAACCCTTTATCTGATATGTCATTTGCAAATATCTTCTCCTATTCTGTCGGTTGCCATTTAGTTTTGCTGATTGTTTCCTTCGCTGTACAGAAGCTTTTTATTTTGATTAGGTCCCAGTAGTTCATTTTTGCTTTTGTTTCCCTTGCCTCCAGAGACGTATTGAGTAAGAAGTTGCAGTGGCCAAGATCAAAGAGGTTTTTGCCTGCTTTTTTCTCAAGGATTTTGATGGCTTCCTGTCTTACATTTAGGTCTTTCATCCATTTTGAGTTTATTTTTGTGTATGGCGTAAGAAAGTGGTCCAGGTTCATTCTTCTGCATGTTGCTGTCCAGTATTCCCAGCACCACTTGCTGAAGAGACTGTCTTTATTCCATTGGATATTCTTTCCTGCTTTGTCAAAGATTAGTTGGCCATACGTTTGTGGGTCCATTTCTGGGTTCTCTATTCTGTTCCATTGATCTGAGTGTCTGTTCTTGTGCCAGGACCAACCTGTTTTGATGATTACAGCTTTGTAGTATAGCTTGAAGTGTGGAATTGTGATGCCTCCTGCTTTGGTTTTCTTTTTCAAGATTGCTTTGGCTATTCGGGGTCTTTTCTGGTTCCATACAAATTTTAGGATTATTTGTTCTAGCTCTGTGAAGAATGCTGGTGTTACTTTGATAGGGATTGCATTGAATATGTAGATTGCCTTGGGTAGTATCAACATTTTAACAATATTTGTTCTTCTTATCCAGGAGCATGGAATCTTTTTTTCATTTTTTTTGTGTCTTCTTCAATTTCTTTCATAAGCTTTCTATAGTTTTCAGTGTATAGATTTTTCACCTCTTTGGTTAGATTTATTCCTAGGTATTTTATGGTTTTTTGTGCAACTGTAAATGGGATCGATTCCTTGAATTCTCTTTCTGTTGCTTCATTGTTGGTGTATAGGAATGCAACCGATTTCTGTGCCTTGATTTTATATCCTGCAACTTTTCTGAATTCATGAATCAGTTCTAGCAGGTTTTTGGTGGAATCTTTTGGGTTTTCCATATAGAGTATCATGTCATCTGCGAGGAGTGAAAGTTTGACCTCCTCCTGGCCTATTTGGATGCCTTTTATTTCTTTGTGTTGTCTGATTACAGAGGCTAAGACTTCCAATACTATGTTGAATAACAGTGGCGAGAGTGGACATCTCTGTCTTGTTGCTGACCTTAGGGGAAAAGCTGTCAGTTTTTCCCCATTAAGGATGATATTAGCGTTGGGTAATTCATATGTGGCTTTTATGATCTCGAGGTATGCCTCTTGTATCCCTACTTTCTTTAGGGTTTTTATCAAGAAAGGATGCTGTATTTTGTCAAATGCTTTCTCTGCATCTATTGAGAGGATCATATGGTTCTTGTCCTTTCTTTTATTGATGTGATGAATCACGTTAATTGTTTGGCGGATATTGAACCAGCTCTGAATCTCAGGTATAAATCCCACTTGGTTGTGGTCGTGAATAATTTTTTTTAATGTATTGTTGGATCCGGTTGGCTAATATCTTGTTGAAGATTTTTTCATCTATGTTCATCAGAGAAATTGGTCTATAGTTCTTCTTTTTAGTGGGGTCTCTGTCTGGTTTTGGAATCAAGGTAATGCTGGCTTTATAGAAAGAGTTTGGAAGTTTTCCTTCCATTTCTATTTTTTGGAACAGCTTCAAGAGAATAGGGGTTAACTCTTCCATTTTTAAATGTTTGGTAGAATTCCCCTGGAAAGCCATCTGCACCTGGACTCTTGTTTTCTGGGAGATTTTTGATTACTAATGCAATTTCCTTACTGGTTATGGGTCTATTCAAATTTTCTATTTCTTCCTGTTTCAGTTTTGGTAGTGTATATGTTTCTAGGAATTTGTCCATTTCTTCCAGATTTCCCATTTTATTGGCATATAACTGCTCATAATTTTCTCTTATTATTGTTTTTATTTCTGTTGTGTTGGTTGTGGTCTCTCCTCTTTCATTCTTGATTTTATTTGTGTCCTTTCCTTTTTCTTCTTGATCAAACTGGCTAGTGGTGTATCAATTTTGTGTGGCTATCTCTTAATTGTGGAATTACCTGTGAGGTTTTCTTTGTATTTTTCTAGTTGTTTTTACAAGTCATGTAGTAGATTTTATCAGAGTAAAGTTATTGACTTTGAGAAGCTAAAATAAAATAATACTTAATGACTTCTTTAGTAAAATGCTATTGATTTCTTTGGGAACATATTGCTTAGGTTTAAAAAATATGCGAGTCCTGAGCTGGTTTCAAGTGTGGTGTGACCTCTGGATTGTCATTTTTTAAGTGAGCAGGGAGGGAGCTAAGCTCTAGTGAACACCTGGAATAAAAACAATAGATTTCCTTAAATACTGACTATTTATTTAGTCTGTGTCTGTGTGATACATAGACAGAATAAAGTCGGTTCTGTCAAAGCAGACAATCCAGGAGCCAAACTCAATAAAATGTAAAAATCAGCCCCAGGAGGTTTTTGACAGTTGTGAAATCTAACTTGAAATTTCCCTTATTGCCTTGTGTTTGACAATAGCCTAAAGAGATAGTCAAAAAAACAATAATAATTTGGCTGAATTATGTATTTATTTTACAAAACAAGAGGAGTCTGTTGGGTTTTTTTTTTTAACGTTAGAATAGGCCTCATTGTACCTATTTTTCTTTCTTATTCATTAACTTATAAAGACAAAGTTCTAGCTTTTCCATGTTATCAATTCTCCTTAGGGGAAAAGATTCAAAATATATTTGAAAAAACCCAAAGTACACGTAAAATAAAATCAGATCTCCTTACCATAGCCTCCAAGACCAAGTGAAAATTAGTGACTGCCAAGTTGCTTAAGCTCCCGTGCTCTGGTTCCACTGGCTTTCTTTGTGTTCCTTGAGTACGTCAAGCTCAGTCCCACCTGGGATCCTTGTCCTTTCTGCTCATCTGCCTAGACAGTTTTTAGTCCTAGATTCGCCTATGACTGACTCTTTATCATCATCAAGTCTTACCCCGGGAGACACAGATTTCAGGGAGGTCTCCTGATGAAGTACCTCATTTACAGCAGGCTGCACACTCAGTCCCAGTACTCTCAGTCCTGTTCTGTTGAATTCTCATCCCACCATCATTCCACACTTGAAATTTACTTACTCGTTTATTTACTGTTTGTCTCTTCTCAGTAGAATTTATATTCCACCTAAGCCTATAGAGTAGATACACATTCTGTCTGTATCCCCAATGCCTACAACTGTACCTAGTAGCACTTAATAGACTCCAAAGAATATTATTGAATAAATGAATGACTAATCTTCTCTGAACAAATGACATGTAAACATATCAACAGTAAATATAAAATTTCACATGGGATATTATATTCATGCAGATTGTTTTTCCTAAAAATATTAATTATGATATTAATGTATAAAAAGGGAAAGAAGAAAAACAGATTTAACAATAAAAATTAACTTCAAGAGTTAACACATTACACAACTTTCACATTTGTTACACATAACACATTACACTACTTTCACAATTACAAATATTCTCTATAGCAATTTTATCTTATTTAAACTTTTGACATTTTCTCTATTATTCTCTCTGAGCAAATTATTAACATCTATATTACAATAATTGCATGTGTGTGTGTGTGTGTGTGTGCGCGCGCGCACGCGTCTGCGTAATGTTTTTAGCGCTCATATTCTGATAACACAACTGATTTGGGCAAATGGAAGATTTCTTTTTTTGCCTTTGGCCACATCCAGCCCTGATTTGTTATTGTTTGAAATTCTGAGAATGTTTTGCACACGTTTACAAAAGAGAAACATTTGGGCTCTGATAAACGAGACAAGCCGGATATAAACGCTTGGGGAAGCTTCTTTAGGATCTATGCAGGAGACCTGCACATCTGTCTCCAGCTGTGCCGCCACTCTGAGCTGAAATGACTAATCCCAGTTTGGCCAAAGTCAGTAATTATTTTTCCTGTTAATCTGAAGATCAAAGGTTATTCCCAGGAAGTAAGTAAGGATAGGGCAATGGACTTTCCTATCTAACAACAGTGGAGATTTATGTAAGCTATCATTTGGTTCATGGCTTGCACATTAACCTACCGCTAATGCATATGGATGACAGCAGAAATGTAAACAGCCTTGATGCGATATTAATTATAATTGGCTAAAAGTAAATTAATCTACTGGTTTTAAATCACCTTTGCCCTTTTTCCTGGCCTTGTATTCTGACCCCAAATGTTAGAAAATCTAGAGCTACAACGTCACACTTTTAAAAGAAAACATGTAGCTCTATGAATCCTTGCTATTCTTCAAACTGTCTTTGAACCTGTCCTCATTAAAATAATTGTACACAGAAAACTCTTGCTTTAAATAACTCCCATAGGTGAAGACAGTCCAGTTCCACTGGTAAATTAATGAGAAATCTTATAAATGTTAAGTTTTCAATATTAGTTTTTTCATCAAAGAGTTTATTATTCTTTGCAGTTAGTTTGGAAATGGACCCTATATTTTCTATGTGTTTTCTGAGGCCAAGCCAGACTGCCATGAGAGGGAAAACATAAATGAAAGATAATAAAATATTTATCAAGGGTCTGCTCTATTTGGGACACAATTGTAAACATATGAATACACTGTAACATGCATATTTTAAAGATATGCATATGTCTTTTAAAAATGATTTTAAAATTAACATTTTGTATACAAGAGGAAAATAATTTTATAGCTCAGAACAAAAGTATCTAAATTTTGAGATGTATACCTTATTTGTGTATAGCAAACTCCTGTTAACTTCATGGGGAATAAGGAACCTAAGTAAACTTTGAAAAGGGCATAAAGATATGGGCATACGCCACACTTAATAGGAATTTTTTTTACCTTAATAGCTTTCACTAATACATTTGCATTTTTGTTAATTTTTTTAATTTTTTTAAAATTTATTTTTGAGAGGGAGGGGAAGAGAGAAAGAGAGAGCATGCACAAGTGGGTTTGGGGGTGGGTACAGAGAAAGGGAGACAGAATCCAAATCAGGCTTCAGGCTCTGAGCCGTCAGCACGGAGCTCTGTGGGGCTTGAACTTGTGAACTGCGAGATCATGACCTGAGCCAAAGTTGGATGCCTAACCAACTGAGCCACCCAGGTGCTCCAATACATTTGTATTTTTATAAATGTTTATTTATTTCAGAGAGTGAGAGAGAGAAAGCAGGAGAAGGGCAGAGAGAGAGGGAGACAGAGGATCTGAAGCAGGCTCCATGGTGAGAGCAGATAGCCCAATAGCTAGAACTCATGAGCTGAGATATGGTGACCTGAGCCAAAATTAAGAGTGGGGTGTTTTTTTTTTTTTAATGTTTGTTTATTTTTGATACAGAGAAAGACAGAGAATGAATGGGGGAGGGTCAGAGAAAGGGAGACACAGAATCTGAAGCAGGCTCCAGGCTCTGAGCTGTCAGCACAGAGCCCGACACGGAGCTAGAACTCACGGACTGTGAGATCATGACCTGAGCCAAAGTCGGATGCTTAACCAACTGAGCCTGCCAGGCGCCCCAAGAGTGGGGTGTTTAACTGACTGAGCCACCTGGGTGCCCAAATACATTTGTATTTTGATTAGGCAATCTTTTTTCCCCAAATTTGTATGGTGTATTATTTAAAAATTCCTTTTACACCTACTGAATATATTCTTACATGTGTATTTAAAGTATCTATATTTAACCATCCTGTAAATAATGCCAATAGTATTTATTTCTCATAAAAGCTCTGTCTCTTATTATTCCTCTTTGACATAAAACACTGCCATAGCATCTTGATATCTGAAATATGTTCAATGTAACAACCTTTAGATTGGGTATTTCTCATCTACTTAATATTATCAGAATTATAAAACCAAGGTAAAAGTTCTCTCATCAATATTGGTAATTTATCAATCTTGCTAGCTTTATGATTTTAACTGGAAAGTCATTTGTTAATGAAATAGGTGAGAGAAAAGTAAGATGGCCACAGAGTTACTTCTCTATGTGGGTTCACCATTTCAGCCATAACATTGGCTCCAACAAAGCTGAACTTTATAGTGTTACAAGGATGTCGATCTACTTTCAGGCATTTTGGTATTTGAGGCTCTTGTTTGTGAAAGTGTTACTGGGTAAATGGACAGTTAAGCATTTATTTTTAAGAATTAATAACACTTAGATATATTTAGCATTTATTTTTCTTAGAGGTTTTTTGGTTTTGAGCTGAAGATACTGAAAATTATTTAAAACTTAACTCATATTATGGACTTTCAGTTGTTGTGAAAGCTTGGCATGTCCCGTGAGTTCCTTCTCAGTTTTCTTATTGGTAGTAAAATTATTAAAGATCCCAGATTTACAATCAGTGGTTTAAATTTTAATGGATAGAATTTATTTAAATTTCAGCATGCAGTCATTGAAATGTCTTCACTGAATGGACCGTCACAAATATATCTAGGTGGACAGTCTCTCGTCATCCTTCCCCTTGGTGTAATTTGCTATGGAGGATCTGAAATGTACCTGTCCTCTTCAGACAGAGAAACTTAGTATCAAATATAACATATATTCTGCAATCCAGAATTTGGCTCATAAACCTGTTTTTTTAATCCTTAATGATCACATTAGTCCCCCAAAATATTTCAGTTTCATTCTAAGATTTCAGTTGATTATATTTGAGAGTAGAACTGTCTTGACTACAGCTGTTCCTCATTCGTTGGGTTTCCTACTCCATATTCTCACCACAGCTTATTTTCCACTTCTAGAGATTTATTAGCATTTCAGACACATCATAAATGTTATCAAGTCGACACTCATGACGATAAATGCAGGAGACTATTCTCTTTTCCAGATAAAAGAGAGAAGTAAGGCACATAAAGAGGGGTAATGCAGCTCACAGGGCTCAGGTATATTTTCCAGGGTGTTATGTGGATCACCATATACCTGAGGAAACCAGCCACTAATCATGGCTGCACAGGTCCAACCTTTCCCCAAAATGCCTATAATTGGTTCCATGTATCACAGAGCAAATCAGTATCAATAAGCCTATGAAATAATCGGTCTACTCATTTTCAGCCTTTATATGTATTTGAAAGGTCTAACAGGTACACTTAATCTTTTGGGCTTCACCGAGGTAGCATCTCCTTCATTCCTCCTGCCATCCAGGAAAGAAATCTTAGGCAGGAAACCACACTCATAAAAATGCAGCCTATTCCCATTCCCACTCTTATTTCTCTATCATTTCTGACATATTTCCCTGAAATCCTGCATGCAACCAATGTGTTACTTTCCTTACTCTGAAGGATCTGTAACCAAGGTCTCAAATATAGATTTAGCTTTTGATCTGTCTATTGGTCTTTTAATTATGGCTAATTGTTATTGTGTGTTAGGCACTATACTAGACATTTAATGTACAATATTTCCTTCAATTCCTACAACTCAAGGTGGGCATTATTGTCCTTATTTATAGATAAGGAAACTGAGATTCTAAATGATAAGTAAAAAAGGTTAGAGTCTATATCTTCTAGCATTCAAAGTAACTCCTTTATGAACTGTACAATATGGTCTCCAGCAAAGTCAAATTATAATTTTAGTACTTAATTTATTGTTATACTGAATTAGAAAATCTAGTCTTCTCTTCAGTGAATCTTTAGGTTTTGTTTGTTTGTTTGTTTGTTTGTTTTGATGGAATTACTGCTTTCTGATTGGGAACATTCCATGAGGGACATAACTTGCATGGGTGGCTATATTTTTCTTTAAATCATTAGATTAGAGAGTTGATTTATATAAGCTTGTACACAAATTTCATCTCCTGGGGGCATAATTCTAATTTGAATATGTATTTTTATTTTTATAGCTTCCCTAGTGTCACTTATAGAAATTAGCATATAGCAGGCACTCAATAAATTTAACAAATGTTTACATAAAAAATAATTCCATGGGGGCGCCTGGGTGGCGCAGTCGGTTAAGCATCCGACTTCAGCCAGGTCACGATCTCACGGTCCATGAGTTCGAGCCCCGCGTCGGGCTCTGGGCTGATGGCTCGGAGCCTGGAGCCTGTTTCCGATTCTGTGTCTCCCTCTCTCTCTGCCCCTCCCCCATTCATGCTCTGTCTCTCTCTGTCCCAAAAATAAATAATAAAAAAACGTTGAAAAAAAAATAAAAAAAAATAATAATTCCAGTTGACTTTTGAAATAGGTTAAGTAGATAGAAAACCATTTGACTTTTTCATGAACTATTTCTAATTGTTTACAAAGAATAATTGCATATGAACGGAGGATTCTATTTTCCATTCTATAATTTACCATTTAAAGTTGTTCTTCCAAGGACTTTCTATGTGGGTTTTTTGGATTCATTAAGCCCAGTGAAATGTGGAATCTTTGTGCAAGTATAGAAGTACATTGTTTGAGAAAAGGGTTTGTAAGATTGGTAGCAGTAGGGGGCAATTGATTTAGGTAGAAGTGAGGCAATGTGAGAGAACACAATGCTTACCCTTGAACTCATTGCCAAGTGTAATGACTTACTAAGTTAGTGGTATGAGGTGGCTTCCTAAAGAAGGAAGGCATCTTATCTCCCCTCCTCCCACCACACAGGTATGTACATCCACACACCACAAATCTCCTTCTCTGAATGCATATATATCACAGATTTTCCCAGATACAAATTTACTTGGGCTAATTATGTGCTCTTGTGGGAAGCAGCTATTTTCCCTCTCCTTTTCCATTCAAAATTCACTGAACATTTATTGAGTAAGTACTGAGGGGTTCTGTGCCAAATCCTGGGGATTCCACGGAGACTGGTGCATAGCTCTCAAAGAGCTTGTGGTCACACAGAGGAGACAGAGTAGGATGCAACTATCAGAAGATACTCGGTTTAAATGTCCAACAGAGGTGATAATTGGAGTATTTAGCAAGAATATCTAACCCAGTATCATCATTGAAGGAAGACTCCTTGGAGAAAGTAGTGTCAATGCTGAAATTTGAACCTGGTTGAATTTGTTGTTTATACTACAGGGTTCTGTTGCTTTAAGAAGCCTCAGCAGATAGAACTTTGGTGAATTGGAGATTTTAATTAGAGGAAAGTAAATGTTTTTAGGATACAAAATGCCTCTCCAAAGAACGTCTTCACCTCCATGCCACCTTCCTAGACCCAGATAACATCTCTCCTGCCTACACACTGTGATAGCATTCTAGCTGGTTGTTTGAAATCTACTTTTGCCTCCCGATATCTGTTTTCCACACTGCAGTTAAGTAATAATCTGGCAGATCTGTTCATGTACTTCCCTGCTTAAAAACTTTTCCACACAGTACTATTGCTGGGTCATAGGGTAGGTCTATTTTTAATTTTTTGAGGAACTTCCACACTGTCTTCCAGAGTGGCTGCACCAATTTGCATTCCTACTAACAGTGCAGGAAAGTTCCCGTTTCTCCACATCCTCTCCAGCATCTATAGTCTCCTGATTTGTTCATTTTGGGATGAGCACTGGGTGTTGTATGGAAACCAATTTGACAATAAACTTCATATGTTGAAAAAAATAAAAAATTAAAAAAATTAAAAATAAAAAAATAAAAACCTTTCCACGACTTGCCATTGTCCTTAAGATAAAGACAAAACTCCTTTAGATGGCTAAGCCCCTGTGGTCTTCTCCCTTCCAATCTCTCTAGTCCTATGTGGAAACATGCCTTCTGCAGTTGGCGTACATACCTTTCAATCCACTGTATTTATCATTCCAGCAGATTGTTAGATTCAAAGCCCCTTCTACTCTATCAGCTATTTGTCCCTGGGCAAGTTGCCCAACTTCTCTGTGCTTCAGTTTCCTGTCTGCAAAATGGGGATAATGAAACCCCTATTTACTTCATAGTATAAGGATTATAGAAGAAAATGTGTAGGTGGCCATGTAATAGGAACTAATATTTTAAACTATTATCATTTCTTGAGAGCCTGTGATATGCAGGGAGCTATATTAGGCATTTTGCATATTCTACACGTTGTGAAAATTAATCTCTACCCAAGCATTCCTTTCTTTACCAGGAACGCCAAAATCTCCTACACATCACACTCCTCTAGAAAAACAAATCGAGGGGCGCCTGGGTGGCGTAGTCGGTTAAGCGTCCGACTTCAGCCAGGTCACGATCTCGCGGTCCGTGAGTTCGAGCCCCGCGTCGGGCTCTGGGCTGATGGCTCAGAGCCTGGAGCCTGTTTCCGATTCTGTGTCTCCCTCTCTCTCTGCCCCTCCCCCGTTCATGCTCTGTCTCTCTCTGTCCCAAAAAATAAATAAACGTTGAAAAAAAAAAAGGTTTAAAAAAAAAAAAAGAAAAACAAATCGAAAGAAAACAAGATAAGGTAAAAATAGGTCACACTGTATATTTAAGGCACTAGACAAAAAGTTACTTGATTTATTTTTTCAGTGTCTAGTTTTTAAATCACATATGTATCTAAAGGTAGATAAATCAAAAGCTTTTATTGCCACAAGCTTCTGGATCGAAGAGTCATCAGGCCAAGTTTGGTGATGGTTCCAGGCACATTTGAAGAATACTCTTAAGTATTGTCATCATTTCCTTCCAGAAATGTGCTAAGCATTTTTCAAACCGATAGTACACTATCATACCCAAACTTCATACCATATAATGTATTTAAGCTTCCTCCTGGACCAATGTTTACCATATCTGAAAAAATAGGCACAGTTCCCTAAGTATCAGGGAATCTGAAAGATACTATCTCATTCTGTAGTTTAAAAAAAAGGCCCAGTTACAAACAACTCTACCTACTAAAAAGAGGCTTATGTGCACTCATGAGTTTAAGTTGAGTGCTTCTTAGAGAAATGCATATATACCTGGGATATAGCATAAAGGCAAAGTTCAAACAAGCATCCTAAGAAAGGGCCATATGCAATTTGTTGCATAATTCAGCATCAATATAAACTCATTTCAAAGGCGACTAAAACCATCCTTAAGAAATCTTACCAATCAGCTTGTGAGTTAAAATCATATGATGATTGTGTGTGTGTGTGTGTGTGTGTGTGTGTGTGTGTGTGTGTGCTCTTGACAACTGCCTGAGATTCTGGGAACTAAAAGCACACATGTCCATCTTTACCTCTTTGACTTCCTTTTTCAGCTAACCTGAGCCTAGTCTTGTGTGTGTTTCTCTGAGTTGCTGTGGGAGTACTTTCTCACTTTTTTCTCCAATTTGCAGGACACCTCCCACCTACCCCCAACTCTTACTCCCCTCACTTCTTATTTTTACCTCATTTCTTTAACTGGTCTCAGTAAAATAATTATTGCTTGACTTAATGGGCAGAAGGCATTGATCAAACTCCTTAATAACACAGCACTTTCAAAATAAGCATGAGCTTGGCTGTGTCATTGCTGTTGAACACAACGGTTTGACGTTGAAGCAGCACTGTGAACTTATGGCCCAATGCAAGGACTTATGAATGTAGACCTATATCTAGATTACAGAAAGGCCTTGCCACAGGCACTTTAACTGTGGCACTTTTCAAAAGAATCCATGTATGTTTATTCCCTCAAAAGAGAAGATGGGTAATTTCACATGTTATGTTTTCCAACTCCTCTGAACATGGTGGTGAATTTTTTAAATTCATTTTATGGCACGACTTCATAAATTCTACATAAAACACAATGAATATACCTCTAGAAATGGAAAAGATGTGAAGACAGTTTCTTTCTATTATACTTTTATGACAGGGAAAAACCTTGTCTCTTATTTCATGAGCTTTTTACCACCATCTTGCTGAGGCAACCACTTCAAAATTTTAAGGCTATGACACAAGGACTTCCTTTATTTTCTCTTTATTTTGAAAATCCAGGCTGCAGGGCCACCTGGGTGGCTCAGTCAGTTGAGTGGCCAAACTCTTAATCTCGGTTCAAGTCATGATCTCACAGTTCATGAGTTCAAACCCTGCACTGGGCTCTGCGCTGACAGTGTGGAGCTGCTTGAGATTCTCTCTCTCCCTCTCTCTCTGCCCCTCCCCTGCTCACTTGCTCTTGTTCTCTCTCTCAAAATAAATAAATAAAGTTTTTTAAAAAGTATATTTTAAAATCTAGACTGCATTCCTGTTTGTAAACACATTGTAAATATTTCAAATGAATAAAATAATGCTGTTTGTTAAAATAAATTTTATTTACTTAGGAAATGAATTACATGGAAGTATGCTATAAAATGCTTAAAGAATGTTAAATTAAAAAATAACAGATTATTTAATAGATTTAAAAAACTCTTTTGTAGTTAAATACAACTTTTTTGTAGTAGATACAAAAAACTCTTTTTGTATCCATTCAAATGGATAGAATACATCAGATCCTTTTGAGACCTCTGAATTTACTGAGACTAGGCTACGTTAAGTGCTATAATAAGAAAAGATCAAGAATTTGGTGTAGCGTTTATTGTAGCTTCTAAAATAAGTAATTTTTGAAGTTCTCATTTTATAAGAATGCCTATATTGTATTGTGATGTAACTTCATGAAGGTTTTTAGATTTATAAAAATACAAAAAATAACTTGAAGAAAAGTAGGGAATTTGGTTAAGTATTAATATCAGGATGGAATTGTAGAGAAAAGATTATATGAAGGGCAAGGAAGATAGATAAGAGAAAATTTGAAGAAGGAAAAAATGTAAATGCTCTATCTCAGAAAGAAGGCTTTTGTAAAGAATGAATGCCATCCACCGAGAGATAGCATTTCCATGTCATATAAATATTTCTGAGCTCGATGATTAATCCTAAGTATTTTTATTTTTTATTTTTATTATTATGTTTTTAAAGTTTGTTTTTGAGAGAGAGAGAGAAAGAGAGAGAGCAGGGGAGGGGTAGAGAGAGACGGAGAGAGAGAATCCCAGGCAGGCTCTACACCATCAGCGCGAAGCCAGATGTGGAACTTGAACCTAAGAACTATATCTGAGCTGAAACCAAGAGTTGGACACCCAACTGACTGAGCCACCCAGGTGCCCCAATCCTAACTATTTTTAAATCAAATTCATTTCACTGCTATTGAGGACATTTATAATCTCCCATCGTTGCATATAGTAGGAACAGTCTAATGTGAAAGCTGAACAAGCAATGTGAAATACTTGAAACGCCACTAATATAGTTTACATCTTTTTCTTAAGCATTAGCCTCTTTAGAAATTGCTCTTGGGGCACCTGGGTGGCTCAGTCGTTTGGGCTTTCTGCTGAGGTCATGATCTCACTGTTCCTGAATGTAAGCCCTGCGCCGGGCTCTGTGCTGACAGCTCGGAGCCTGAGGCCTTCTTTGGATTCTGCGTCTCCCTCTCTTTCTGCCCCTCTCCTGTTCATACTGTGTCTCCTTCTCTGTCCCTGTCTCTGTCTCTCTCTCAAAAATAAATAAATATTAAAAAGAAGAAGAAGAAGAAGAAGAAGAAGAAGAAGAAGAAGAAGAAGAAATTGCCCTTTAAGTTATAAATAATCCTGACAAGCCATTGGTAACGAGGGGTTCCTGAAGCAACACAAGGGATTCGGAAGTGGTGAAGTCTGAGCGCACCATGGGAGTTCCTAGGAGACCTTTTATTTGCCTTGAAGTTTTGACTAGGTTCCCCACTGCTTGCCCGTATGGGAAATCAGGAACTAGTTGTGAGCCTGCCTGGGTGTTACATTTTGCAATTTCTATGCCTACTGAGTCGGAGAAGATGGTACATTGGTGTATCCCTTGAATTATAATTTTAAAAAAAGCCAATGTCTGCTAAAGAGAATGTTAATTAATTTATTATTTCCAAATTGAAAATATGGAATCCAAGAATTTAAAATTCATTTTTGGATTAGAACATGCTTTGGAAATATCCAGGCTAAGGAAAATTTTAGTACTGTTAGCAAGAAAGATATTTTTATGATGGAAATACTCGGAGCTTCATAGCTCTTAACCTGGGTAATAATAAACATAATTTGCAATGGTTTGGTACTACCTCAGTAGTTGAAATGGAAAACAGGATAAGAATAGCTCAAGCTCCAGAGTTTGGGTATTTGGGTTTGTAGAATGGTTTAATACCATGTAGATATAAAAACCAATACTCTCATAATGATTTTTGTAGAAATGAAGGTTCTCAGTGAACTAATTTTACTCAATAACAAAGCACAATTTTCTGGTGATTATCATCAGCCCATATATTTCCTTCACTACCTGAGATTTACAGATAGCAGGTATAATCACAGTACTTTGTTTTCTGGCAGTTTTATCCCCAGATCTTTTCAACATAATAGCGGCATCTTCTTCTGAAACTAGTAAGCTTTCTTTGATTGTGTCTTTAAAGAGGTGAGGTCTAATGTTGACTTAATTTCTTTGTACAGTTTAAATTTTTTGTAATGCTTTCTCCTGGCTGTAAAATCAGTTTCAAATAATTTTAATGCTGCCTTATGTAGATTTGAATCAAGAAATAGAGGTCAAATGCTTTTTTACTTCAAACATTGGAAGATTCAAGAGTAAGCGTATTTTTAGCTGGACGTTCTGAATTCTTAGTCTTGTTATGCTTTGGGAAATAGGAAAAAAAACTTGCATTGGCATTCTACTTGGTGTAATTTGGATCCTTGATTTTCTGGCTTCGGTTTGTACGCTAAGCATTTGGCACAGTGAAGCCAAGACCATTATAAATAAACCCCTGGCTTCTGAAATACTGGGAGCATTATGTTCATAATGCAAGAAAACTTAAAAACATTGCTTTCATTGTAATAGAAGCTGCTATAACAATCCTGTAGAAGTAATGTTTATATCTGGATTTATTTTTTCCAGTATTTTTGGTAAAAGCCTTACATTTTTATTTTGTAAGTGGCTGAAAAAAATTGGTTAAATGAAATCAAGATGCACTGATGCCAAAAAGACATGTAAGCAATGAAATATGATGACTTAAAAAGTAGGTTTTGTTTCTACATGATCCAGGCTTACCACTTACACTGTTCACATACATTGGATATCTGCCATATTCCTACTTTGCAGTAGGAAGAACTGGCCCAGAAGTTTCCTCTTTATATATTTACATGGTTGGGAAAGGAAATCCCCTGGAATACTTACTTTGGTAAAAGTTATTGTGATTTCTCAATGCTCATAGATAGAAAAATCTAATACTCATAGAAAATTTAAATTTATTTTATGAATTGATTTGAAACTGAATTGAGCTGACAGCTAAGTATCACACGGGCAGACCAGTAACAAATCTGGCCATCCCTTAGGTGTTTCACTTAAGCATATTTCCCTCTTATTGCTGACACATATTATTTTACACTGACCAATATTTAAATATTCTGCCCTGACATCAGTTCTCTGGCAACTAGGTGTCCTGCAATTCAATTTAATTCTGATGCTGACTACCCATGGTTAGTGTAGATCCTCCAGGTTAAGGACAAAATCCTCCCCAAGATTGCTCCCACTGCACACACTATTTGTAAGACTCAGAGACGCCAGGATTTCTGACCGACCAACTAAAATGTCAGACGTTTCTAGGACCTTCATTTGAGTTAGATAATTTGCTGGAATGACTAACAGAACTTATGCAAAGCACTATATTTATGCCTATGATTTTACATAGTGTACAGATCAGTAACAGCTAAGTGGAAGAGATACATAGGCATGGTTTAGGGTAGAAAGTGGGAAATTCAGAGTTTCTAAGCCCTCTTTTTTTGGAATCAAGGCATGTCACCCTCCCAGGACATCAGTGGGTTTACCAACACAGAGGGCATTGTCCAGAGTTTTTATGGAGGTTTTATTATGTAGGCATGGTTGATTAAGTCATTGATCAGGCAAAGAACTCAAAAGTCCAGCTCTCTTCCCCTTGTCAGATTTGGCTAACCCAAAGTCCAGTGCTCTAATGCTATGGTTGGCCAGGGTTTTTGAAATTCTATTACAGGAACCAAGGACAAATTCATTATAACACACATATGTAAGTTTAGTTGAAAGTTATTTGATTGATGCTCTTCAAGACAATTTTTTTCTCAAGTGTTTGTTACGAAAACAGAATAATGTTTTCTAGTGAGTCTTCTAGAATTATTATAATTGAGTTATCATGATAATAAAATAGGAATGTGAATACAACTTTGAGAACTAGAAACCTAATTTTGTGTCATATAGCAAAAATACTTGCAGAATTGGTGTCACTAGAACATGTTTATTGTATTTAACATTGCCTTACAGAAAATATGAAAATCTAAATATGTTTGGTTGGATTAGTGAAAAAAGTAATTTCCCCTTTCCATGTTATTTATTATTCTCCAGTTTTTTATTCTTCTCCTACATGACAGGCAGTACATATAAATACTCACATTAATAAGGAAATTTAGAATAAGCAACAAATATTACTAGATAATTTCAATGAAAAATTATGCATTGTTCATAGCACAGCATCCTATTTTAGGATATCTGATTCTATTTCCGTAGTTGCTGTGTGCCTGTAGGTAATGCATCAATTCACAAAATCATTTTAACTATTCCTAATATATAAATGCATGTGTTCTTTGGCTTCTCCTCTGAATAAGTTTAACATTGCCCATTTGCCTCATTAATGCAGAGTTAAAAAAATATATTACAGATATTCATTATATGTCTTCTGGAGAGTTTGGATTTTTCTTCTTTTTGGAAAATTACCCTTTAAAAGAGATTATCAAGAGATTGATTACATGGCTTGGAAGAAAGCAGGAGAAAGGCAAACAAACACGGTTAGTTTAGTTACTTTCAAACCCTACCAGCAAGTCAAACCACTTCAGAAAATCTGTGTTTAACACTTCAGAAAATCTGGTAATTGGTATTCATTGTTTAGCTCAGTCTCTCATTAATTACTAATTTGTTAAACATTATTGTTTATAATTATCATTACCTAATTAAGTAATTATTGCAAGTTGTAGTTATGATGTAGGTAAGAAATACATTTGTACTGAAGAGTACCTTTTACAAACAAAAGGGGTCCCATATGTAAGTATCCTGTTAAATACAAAGAAAAACACAATTTCTAGGGAAATTCCTTGAAAATCATCTACATGCTGATAACTCTAACATTTACATCTCTAGCCTAGCCTTCTAGCCTGAATTTCAGATTCCAGTGTTTTAGGCCTAAGCAACTGGAAGAATGGATTTACTATAATTGAAGTGAAGAAGGCTGCCGATAGGGTGATACTTAGGAAGAACATCACAGATCATTAGATATATGAGGTTGAATTCAATAGCAAAGTCTCAGTAGAAATAGCAACGGGGAGCTGTCAGCATTTGCATGATATTTATAGCCAGGCGACTAGATGAGATCATCAAGGGCGTCAGTGTACATGGAGGAGAGAAAAGGAAGAATGAGCCCTGGGTTTCTGTACTAAGTGTCTGGGGATATGAGGTGAAACCAGCAAAGGAAACTGAGAAGGAAGAGCCTGTAAATTAGGAGGCACACAAAGAGATTGTTCTATCTTGGAATTCAAGTGAAAAAAGTGCATCCGGGAGACCAAATGGTCCTGAGAGGTCAATTAAGATGAGGACCTAGGATTGACCACTGGATTTTTACCTATGTGAAAGTCATATTACTCTTAACAGGAAAAAGCCAAAAATACTCGAATGCAGTGGATTTCAAAACAAATTGGAAGAGAGACAAGTGTAAACAATTCCGTCCTTTAACTGATTTTGTTTATGCCTGTGTCTCCTGGCAGACTTTCCTCAAGATGGAAGCTAGTGTGATCCCTTTAAAACTGAAGTCGGATGTGGTTACTCTCTACTACAAACTTTCCCATCTTACTGAGAATAAAAGCCAAAATCCTTATCTGGCTCTTCCATTATCTTTCTGACTTTATCCCCTACTCCTTTGGCTCTAGTTCCTTTACCTCCAGCTCTCCAGACTTCATGCCTGAACTCTCATTGCTTCAGCAACTTTGTTCTTGTTCTGCCTTTTAGTTGAAATGCTCTTTTTTCATATATCCACATACTTCAATCTTTCCCTGAATGCCATATCAGTGAGGATTTTGGGGGGCTATTCTATGGAATAGCATGCCTCCCTCCCCTACCTTGCACACAGATATTCACTTTTTGGACTTAAATTTTGTCCTGGGCACTTATCACTAGGTAACATATTTTACATATTTATTTAGGTTCGTTGTCCTCTCCACAATGTTAGCTCCATAAGGGCAGGAATTAAGTTTATTTTGTATACTAGTATATTCTCTGTGCTTAAAACAGCACTTGTCACCCAGTGGGAATGCAATAAATACTGAATAAGCAAATGAGAGAGATATCATTCAGCTCCTTATAAAATAAAATAAATCTCTGTTTTAGTTTTCATATAGTAAAGATAAACACCAGAAAATTACATCATAGTCTATTTTAAGATCATTAGGTGAAACATTTATGACTATCTTAAATGGCAAAAATAGAAGTAATAATCATTAATCTTATTGCAAAGGGTTTGAGTTTTGAAGGAAATTCAGACGTGAAATAATAGATTAAGTTACTTTGAAATGTATGTGTAAAGATAAAAATGGTATTATAATAGTATTATCATTTTCAGTTATAATAATAGTGTTATAAAAATAGGAATGGTATAATTATAATTTCACATTTGTTAAAAGTGAAAAATATTTTCAAACATAAGACACCGTAATTATATTTACTTCTATGAAATTAGTAAACTGTTAGGAGGAAGCATTTTTTGGAGCAAACACTTAAGTACACTTTTTTTTAGAGTAAAAATGATCTGAAATGTCTCAATCAATCATAAGAATTGCTATCATAAATAAATGTTATTGAATGATATAATATGTGAGACAGAAAAAAAGAACAGGTTCTAAGAAATATAAAGATTCTTGCAGTCACTAAGAAACACTAAAAAAAAAAAAAAAGCTAACAGAAAACTGAATATGATAGGCAAATAGTAGAAGAAACCAGAACAGCTAATAAAGTATGGATAGATCCTCACTGCCTTAGAACTCAGAAAAATGCTTATTAAATCAATAATTAAATGCCACTTGACCTCCACACCGACAAATAATTAAAGAATGGAAATGCCAAGTGTTGGTTAAGATACGGAGTAAAACATTGTTGGAGGGAGTATAAATTGATACAACCAATATGACAATTTCTAGTAAAGCTGAAATACACATATCCCATGATCCAGTTTGTCTGTGCCAGTGAAACGCTGTGGCCACACCTTAAATCTCCAATTAAACTGACTTTGTTATAATCCTAGGGAGACAGAAATGGAATATGTTTGGAACCAAGAAATTGAACTCTAATTAACTGTGTTGTTGGCTTTTTGGGGGCTTCTGAACTAAGGAAAGGTAAATGGTCAGGATGGAGGCTAGACATAGGACATACAAAGCTTAAAAAAATTAATGTAACTCTATTGCTCCCTATGAAAAATGATAGATGATCAGTTGGGATAAATTGTCTGAATCTCTGGGCTAGTATATGCCTCTATTGTAGGCTTTTTCATTCTTGGCTTTATGGACATTTGGGGCTGAATAATTGTCATGGGGGACTATGTCTTGTACAGTGTAGCGTGGTTAGCCCCATCCCTGGTCTCTACCGCCCAGATGTGAGGAGCACTTACTTGTGACAACCAGAGACGTCTTGACATGTTGCCAAATGCCAAATGGGAAGGGGAAGAAGTTGGACCCCCTATAGAGAAAGTTCACTGATGAATGTCATCAATATTTCATTTGACGTGAAGGTAATAGTTCTGATTGTGTAAATTGGCCGTCTTACTAGAGTTGACATCATTCTCTCTGAACCACATATGCACTAATGAAAGTCCAGTTTCTTGACTTCCAAAATGGGCCAGAACCTAGAAATGGTGAACACATCCACATATGGTCACTTTTTGAAATGCTACCCTATGACTGGCTGGTCTTCATAGATAACATCACTATGTCAAAGTCCTTTGCAACTGTAATAACAGCCAGTAAGATTTTGACACATTCAGTCCCTTCTAGGAATCTGTTATGAAGAAACAGAAATTAGGACAAAGATTATGTACAGAGAGTTCATTGTTATGTACTTTGAAAAATGATTATATTAAACACTTTCTACCATTCTGATTCAAATGATCAAACCCAATTAAACCTACATAAGGAAAAACCAAAGAAAACAAAACAATAAAAAAAGAGTACAAGTAATATATTTGTATATTCAACAAGATTGTGAGGATACCGAGTAACTGGATTTACACATGACTGCATCCAGAAACCCAAATTATGTCAAGACTCCCTTGTTTTATCTTTATATCTCATCCTTGCTTTTCTACGTTGACTTATCTCAAATGGTAGCTGAGCATTCCCATATAGGGTAAGCATGAATAGTGTTAAAGAGTATTTTTAAGTCCTCCAGCATCCAAAGATAAGCACTACCAGGGCGCCTGGGTGGCTCAGTTGGTTAAGCGTCTGACTTCAGCTCAGGTCATGATCTCACAGTTGTGAATTCAGGTCTCGCATCAGGCTCTGTGCTGACAGCTCAGAGCCTGGAACCTGCTTCAGATTCCGTGTTTTCTTCTCTCTCTGCCCCTCCCCTGCTTGCATTCTGTCTCTCTCTCTCAAAAAATAAACATTAAAACCAAAACAAAACAAAAACAACAATGATAAGCCCTACCAACAGATTTTCTCCCATGCTTTATGCGTGTAATTGTTATGCATGCATAACATCCCCAAATACACACACACACACACACACACACACACACACACACACACACACATTTGGGGAACAAACTAGATATATATAATTTTATAGCCTGCTTTAGTTACTTAGCACTTTTGTTTTTTGCTTTTTACTTAGCACTTTTTTGATGAAGATTTCCTTGTTACTAAATTTTATTTGAAAATGATGTTCAAAGATTGCCCACTCTTTCATTCATGTCTACCTTTATATAACCATTTCCTGCAAGATGTTTCCAACATTTAAGATGCTTTCAGTTTCCCACTGATATATGCTAAATGAAATCTCAAGTAAAATAATCAAAAACACAAATTTGTTATTCTGTCCTAGGATAAATTACAGAATTGGTGAGTCAAAGAATATGTATCTTTCTGAGAATCTTAAAAATAATTGCCAAAGTGACTTTGAGAATATTGTCCTGATTTAAAATTTCAACAGTAGGTGGTGTGGGGTGGCTCAGTCAGTTGAGCCTCAGACTTTGGCTCAGGTTATGATCTCACCTTTAGTGAGTTTGAGCCCTGCGTCAGGCTCTGTGCTGACAGCTCAGAGCCTGCACACTGCTTCAGATTCTGTCTCTCTCTCTCTCTCTCTCTCTCTCTCTCTCTCTGCCCATCCCCTATGCACACTTGGTCTCTCTCTCAAAAACAAACATTAACAATAAATAAATAAATAAATAAATAAATAAATAAATAAATAAAATTTCAACAGTGTGTGTATTTCCATTTTATTCCTATAAATCTGCTAATGGATATTCTAGTTTACAAATGTCTTTGTAAGTTGGACAGGTGCTTTAATTTGTTTGAATCATTCTTCATGTATTTATTATTTATTTGCCCATCTTATTTTGAGAACCGTTTAAGTGTTTATTAGCATTTATTGGGATGGTTTTCTTTACCTTATTGATTTATTTATTTTTATTTCTTAATATTCATTTATTTTTGAGAGAGACAGAAAGAGAGAGAGCATGTGTGAGGTAGAAGTGGGACAGAGAGAGGGAGACAAAGGATCTGGAAATAGGCTCTGCGCTGACAGCAGAGAGTCAGATGCAGGACTCAAAACTCACGAACCGTGAGATCATGACGTGAGCCAAAGTCAGACACAACCAATTGAGCCACCCAGGCGCCCCTCCCTTATTGATTTAAAGGAGATATTTATGTGGTCAATTTATTAACTTTTTATCATATATGCCACAAGCACATTTGTCAATGTGTCCCTTACATTATAATTTTATGTTTTTGATATATAATAACTTTGGATTCATATTTAGTCAAATTTTCACTTTTTTTCCTCTTCACTCAGTCCAATCACCAATACCTGTTGTCATATTTAAACACTATTATTATAACTACAGTATCTGCATAAATCTAATTTCAAACATACTTTCCTTTTTCAACTTTCTAGCTTCCTCCCTATAATATGCCAACTTCAGTAACTCTCCTCACCTCAGGACTCCCCACTCATCAACCCATTACCATTTGGTCTCCTTCAAGTCTTGATTTCCCTTATGACCCAACAAAAAGCCCATCAAGATAATAAATCTCTGGAATATCATAAACTCCCTTATCCCTCTTATTCTACCTTTGCCCATTCAATAAAAATTCAATCCTGATCAGATTCAGCTCTAGACTGTTTACCATATGATTCATTGTAATGAAGAAAAAACCAGCCATGTTATCTGGTTTCCCAGTAAACCAACGACCACTAACCACAACTGACCCTTTTTGCTTCAGTCACATCACAGTTCCTTAAACTGTTAACACCTTTCTCTTCTCCAAACTATCAGCTAATGGTCTTCACCATTATTTCACTAAAGAGATGGAAGTAACCCGCAGAGGGTCCACATTCCCCACTGTCACAACCTGTCAATCTGTGTATATTGCAAGGGGAACTTTGCCAAACCTCTGTTCCTATGGATGTCCTGTTTTTGTTCTATGAAAATCAAATGTTACAGTTATCCACTCAATCTCAGTCCCTCTTCCCCGGGTCATTACTTAATTCCAGAAATGGTTCCCTTTCTGGTTGGTTAGAATAACCAATCATCCCTTTTGGTACTGTATTTTAATTGTATCTAAGTGTGGTCATTGTCCAGGGACCAGATCAGACCTGTAAATTTGTGGGAGAAACCATCGTGGATTCAAAGGGTACTACATGGTCATAAGGCTTGATTCTTTACCATATTGAGATGACACCAGCCCCTCAGCTCTTTTATAGATTCAGACAAAAAACTGGAGAGAAGTCAAGGGTGGAAGAGAGTATTTGAAAAGATTGCTTTCCCCCCACAAGAGTCTGAGTGATCCATTAAAAACTATGTAAATGAAAAGATACATCATACGTTTTTTACAAAGCTTGAGTCAAATTTTCTTTTTTCTATTTTGCTTAGTGAAGTTTTTGTTAGTGTTGGAATAATATAATAAATTTTTAGCACACAAGATGAATTTCTAGTTAAAGATGTAGTCGAGTGCCAAACTTCTTATTTTGTCTGAACAGTATTAATATAAACTGGTAAATAAATGACATAGATTCCAACTTTCAGTGAAAGGAAGTGAAGAAATTCCACTCATACTTTCAGTTAATTAGCTAGAAAATATTTCAGAAGAAATGCTTTAAATCTGAAGTAGAAACGTTCTTTCTATAATAATAAATTTGAGGATATTTATTGCTAGACTTATTCAGAACAGAATCTGTCATACCTTTTATGAATATCATCTTTAATACCCTCAAGTCTTTATGTTCTCTAATACCCTTAATGAATATCATCTTTCAGAAGTACGTATGAGTAACCACTCATGCCTAATGTAGGAGTTAAACAGACACAGAATCATTTGTAACAATAAATAGGAAGCAGAGAGACAGAAAGTGAATTTTGATTAAGGTAGACTAGAGTAACCAATCATCTGCCTCTCTCTTCTTTCTTCTAGGGTGTATTAGGAGTGGATGGGATCTGGCTATTTCATTTCCCTGCTGAGTTGTGTAGTATGAAGCCGCTCCTCAGTCTCATAGGCCCAACCATACTGTTTTCAGATGCATGATGGGAAACTTTTCACTTTATTACTGGCTACTGCCTGGAAGTTCTAGACCTACTTCCCTAAACAGATAGTACTCTCCCCCAGCAGAACCAGTAGAGAATTTGTTGTGGGTACACTGTCTTTAATTTGCTACCTCACCTCTTCTACCAATCAATCTGTACTTTAATCAGACTTTTCTCAAAAATGTGGTGGTAATTATAGTGAATAGACACAAAGGAAAGAAAGAAAACATAGAATTTAACTTTACTGGTAAGTTGTATTCTACATACACCAGTGAGTCTGCTTTGAGGGGTGCCCATTTTTTAAATTATGTTTTCTCCATTGCCAACCAATCACCCCCTTCCCAACCTGACCTAATGTTGTTTTCTTCTAAACTCTAAAATGCAAATATCTACTATATTTTAGGATACTACCTTTTATTCCCAGGAATGATTTGCCTCAGAATTCACTGTCTTCCCAGCCAAACCCTAATCAATCTAGATATTAATGATTTCAAAGCTCCATGTGATTAGTCATTAAAAAGTCAAATCCTCCTAAATGGTGTTGGCCATGCAGGGCTTTGTCCTTCTTAATCTCACCAGGAGACCTAGACATAAGTCTAATACCTGTGTGTTTATTCTCCCCAAAGTCTTGAAAATAACTGTAGACCCTCTCTACAGTCCCTTCTCCTAAAGATAAGTATTAATTTTCAAAGCAGTAGAGTTAAATTCCACAATGAAGAAGAGAATTATCTTTGCAACTCCTTCATAATTTTTATTAAAAAATTTTTTAACATTTATTAATTTTTGAGAGACAGTGCATGGGGGGGGGGGGGCAGAAAGAGAGGGAGACACAGAATCCGAAGTAGGCTCCAGGCTCTGAGCTGTCAGCACAGAGCCTGACATGGGGCTCGAACCCATGAACCGCAAGATCATGACCTGAACCAAAGTCGGCTGCTCAACCGACTGAGCCACCCCAGCGCCCCATGCTTCATAATTTTTAAAATGTCTCTCTCAGGAGTCTACTCACCTTGAGAAATGGGTTATGATGGACATTTATAATGTAAACCTTTAATTTAAGCCTTTGAAAGAGTATTTAGTTTAGGAAACAAATATTTATTAAGCACCAGTTGTCTACCAACATGGTGTTCTAAAGGTGAAACCTTGGTTAGAGAATCTAACCATATACACCACAGCCTCCTGCGCTTCTCAGGACAGCCCGTAAGAGGCCACATTGCCTGTTTACTTGCATGAATCTTCCATCAGATTATATGCATCATATGGGTGGGACTTTATAAAGGTTCTTTTTTGTCTCCTGTCACCAGTATTTAGCCCAGTGTACATTACATGTACATCATTGGAACATTTAGAGTAGCTTCTTAATGCATTTTTGAGTGAATGAGTTATAAATCTCATAACAAGATATTTGACATATTAGAGAGAAAAACATACCTATGTAACTGATTAAAAATGATGTGGTAGGATAATACATGGAATGGTTATCTTGTAGTTTATTTTTGTTGCCATAGGACAGAAAAGCATGAGAGGTACATTTGCCTTCATGAAAAAGTCCTAGAGTGTATAAGACCTGTGTTCTGAGTTCTAGGCTCCTTTTTAGTGGGGTGAGAAATAAGAGTTCCTTTGTGTTTCTTGGAACTTCTTGATAATAATTCCTACACAGACTGCATCTTGGAGGTTTAAAGCTATTGAGAAACTCATTCTAATAACTGATGAAGTGGAAGATGCTTGATCCAAGAGGGCAAGACCTCGACTCTTCCCTCTCAGGGCTATGGGAGGGAGAGCTGTGTACTGTGCCTCAGGAGGCTGGACACTCTGCTGTGGTTGAGAGCTCAAGACTTCTCAATATGGAGGGAGAGAGCTATTTGAGTGGTTCTGAGAGCCTGGACATTCTCGGTGAAGACAAGATGACCTTGTCTGCCCAGTTTTAGTTCCTATAAGCCCTTAATAACCTCAGAAGCTCTCTGGTAATGGTTTATATTGGGATATCCTGGCAGTGGAGGGCTAGGAACCAAATTTAATGTGCTGCAAGTGTCCTGTAATAACTCAAGCTAATTAACTGTACACTCATTGATATGGAAGAGGTCAGAGAACAATTGATTTTTTTTCCCAGGGACTTCAGTATAGGATAGAGGGTTATGAAACTTAGAAGAACTTTGACTAGACTTTGACTTAACTTTGACTAGAATTAGGGGCAGAAGAAAAGCATTTGAGGAAGAAGGAAGAGAATAAGCAAGTGTGTGGAAGTAAGAAAATGTGTGTTCCAAGGAAAACACTTACTTTGGTGTGGCTAAAGCATTGCTTACCAATATTTCTGGGGGCATGGGGCTCATCTACAATATTTTCATATATGGTACAAATACTATACTCTGGGACCTTAGATAATCTGATTCAATAGGTCTGGAATGGGATTCCATTAAGCAGAGTATGAAATAGTTCTGCATGTGTGTCTGATGCACTCAAAGGCGTGAGAAACATAAGGATAGAGGGATGATGTAGCAGGAAAGACTAATGGGACTTTAGCCAAAATCTAGAGAGAACTGGGTTTTGGAGGGTATTCAACCACTTGCTGAGAAGTTTGAACTTTGTATGGAGGGAGTTCCATCTTTCTCTATATACTACATTATATTTTATTATGTGGGTATGCGCCATTTTTGTGCGTTATGTGTTTCTCACATTTAGCATTTATCAAAAGTGTCCCACACCTTCCTTTCCTTCCTCCATTCGTTCATTCATTTAATAAGCACATATTGAACATTGTTTATGTGTGAGAGAGAGATGTATAGATATGGATGTAATAGATATATTCCCTGATTTCAAGAAGTGCTTACTTAGTATGGTTCCCTTAATACTTAGTTACACTCTTGGTAAAAATTTTACCATTGGGTATCAATTTAGAATTTATATCAACCAGTTATTTGTATAGGGAAGCTTAGGCCATTTCCAATAAGAAAACAATACTTTTCCACAAAGATATTGAACACTTTCACTTCTAAAGGCAAAAATCTGCCTTTCAAAATATCTAAAAGGAGGAAAGTTCTAATTAAATTGGAATATCATCGTAATGAAAATCTCAATGAATTTTCTGAAACACTTACTAACTTTGTTGGTCTTTTTGTTGTTCCTATTTTTCTTTTTTAAATTTTCACTTAAATTCCAGTTAGTTAGCATACAGTTTCAGTAATAGAATTTTGTGATTCATCACTTACATACAACACCAGGGCTCATTTCAACAAGCGCCCCTCTTAATACACCTCACCCATTTAACCCATCCCCTAACCACCCCTCCTTCAGCAAACCTGTTTGTTCTCTATACTTAAGAGTTTTTCTTGTGGCTTACTTGTCTCTTTTTTCCCCGTGTTCACCCGTTTTGTTTCTTAAATTACACATATGACTGAAATAATATGGTATTTGTCTTCCTCTGGATTGACTTAATTCGCTTAGCACAATACACTCTAGCTTCATCCACGTCATTGCAAGTGGCAAGATTTCTTTTTGATGGCTGAGTAATATTCCATATATATAATATTCCATATATATAATAGTCCATATATATATGTGTGTGTATATATATATGTGTGTATATATATACATATGTGTGTGTGTATATATATATGTGTGTGTGTGTATATATATATGTGTGTGTGTATATATATATGTGTGTGTGTGTATATGTGTGTGTGTGTGTGTATACACACACACACACACACATATACACACATACACACACACATATATATATATGGCCTACCTCTTCTTTATCCAGTCATCAGTCAATGGACATGGATGTTTGGGCTCTTTCCTTAATTTGGCTCTTATTGATAGTGCTGCTATAAACATTGGAGTTCATGCATCCCTTTGATTCAGTATTTTTTAATCTTTTGGTTAAATACCCAGTTGTGCAATTGCTGGATCGTAGGGTGGTTCTAATTTTAACTTTTGAGGGACCTCCATACTGTTTTCCAGAGTGACTATACCCAGTTTGCATTCCCATCAATGGTTTAAGAGGGTTCCCCTTTCTCCACATCTTCACCAACACCTGTTGTTTCCTGTGTTGTTGATTTTAGCCATTCTGACAGGTGTGAAGTGACATCTCATTATACTGGTTGGCCTTTCTAATTTAAATGTTTACTATTCATAATGACTGCCTTGAAGAAATTTCACTCTTAATAGGCTCTTAAACAGTGGTGGTTGAAGTAGTTTTTGACAGTTTTTGCATAACTTGATATATTCAGTATGTGGGTGGGAATATGTATATGTGTATGTATATACTTTCAGGCAGAATTATAGTTACAAATGGTTTTGGCTTCAGATTCAGACCTCGGAATATGACTCAGTTCCATACCCTGACACTTTCCACTGTTATAGGTTAATCTTTTATAAACTTATTTTGAAAAGATGTGTTATGGTTATTTTAAAACTCCTTTAAGTAGAAATATTTCAAAAGTATAACATGTTAATCATAAAAGAACTCTAAGAACACATTTCTTCCCTATGAAAATTTTGGTGAAGCATAAAAAAAAAAAAACCAAAGGAATATATTCTGCAAAATGCTGAAATAATGTCTGGAAAATATGTGAAACAGAAACCACCACACAATGTAAATTAAATGCCCATATTTATTTATATAATGAGTGTGACCCTTAGCGTATAGAAGATGACTCTTTTTTTTGACTGTGGTTTTCTTGTATGAAGGAACACTGTGTGGCCTGGGTTCTACTTAATTAAAAGCCATTGAGGGCCTTCCCAGATGTGAAAGGGGCCTGAGTTGAACAGTGTGTTGACATCAGATGAATGGGCAAGGCCACCTGCTAGCTCCACTTTTGGCTTTGTGGATGATTTGCATTCCTGTGGCCTGTTGCTCGGCATGACCACTCTCAGCACTTCGCAGCCCCATGGCCTGTTTAATATCATGGATGCCTTCCAGTCATGAGGTCCCTCTTCTATATTAACATCAGCACACAATAGCAAGGGGCTCATTCCCTGATAACTCTCCTCGCAGTATGATGTTTTTACTTAATGCAGGCCACATAAAAGAAAAGGAAATTCTGGATTAAGATAAAATAAATTTCTTCTTGCCTAAAATCATTAACAGAACGTTTGTTCTTTCATGAAGATAATGCTCCTCATTTTAATTGGCAAATAGGATGAGTTAGGCCAAATATATAAATCTTGACATTATTAATATCCACAGACTGTTTCCATTTTGTTTCAACTTTTTTGCAACAGTCAGGCACCCAAGTGTGTGAAGACGAGACTGCAGAGGCTGAGATGGTATCAGTCTATAAACCTAAGGAATTTAAAAATAAAGTAAAATAAAATCTGGGAAATTTTATGTTTCAGAAAAGAGATATTGGAAGTAGCAATAGAAGCGAAAGGAATGACTCATAATACTGTAATCTAGAACATGTTAAGAGCACAAAGGGAAGGGTGTTATTGAAGGAACTTGCCAAACACTTGATTTTAAATTTTTTTAAGGAAGCAAAACTAATGGGGATGTATGTAGGTAGACTTGGAGAATTGCCCATCAGAAATTGAAACAACAGCTTATCCAAACACTATCAGAAGTATTGACATGCATAAAGTGCCTCGTTGTTGTTTTCTTTTTTTTTTTTCAAAAACAGTTCAGTCTTCATATTAAAATAGAAATCAATATATTATTTATATACGTTGAAATAAAATATGTTTGATTAATAAAACACCTGAAGCATCTGCATATATCTGTATGAGTTTGAGGTACAATTGTTCTAAATGGAACCAACATTATTCAAGATGCAATAAGCAATTCATAAAGAAACAATATCACTATTCGGGGGGCTTATAAAATGCTAAAAGTTCTCCAGACACAAACCAATAATCACAGATGGAATATCTATAGGTAATAGAAGATGGTATTTGCATGCAATGATTGAACCTATTTAGACCTTACTTTTAAATAATGTCATCTGTGGCCTAAATAAACATGAGTGTGCGAATAGAAAAATGGTATAATAAATGTAATACTTCAAAACATGTTTTTGTAATATTGTTTAAAAACTAATCACTGCCATTTTATTCCAAAGACAACCCATTTTGAACTTTACCAGTAATGGGATAATTTAAAACAAAAGAATATTTTGTAATTTAAAAATCAGTGTTATTATTAATCACATAGACTGCTCTGTTATTTTTAACAGTCACATTATTTTTCAAGAGACTCTACATTTCTTTTGATTAAAAATTGTTTTTAAAGTTTTCGGTCTGAATAATTTTGAAACACTAGTGGTTTACTTGTTTTCTTCTTCTTTCCTCTCCCTTTTTTACAATAATTCTGAACTTGTAAGAGGTATTTTCAAGTAAGGCTGAGAAAAAAAAATTCTTCTCTAGTTTAATTCTGTGTCTTGAACTTATTTCTTTATGGGAGTTTGTTTTTGATTTACAGTGTCACATAGGAAACCAAACTGAATTCTGGTAACATGCTGAAATAACTGAGGCAGGTAGCTTTCCCACAAGAAATACTGGATGAAGTAAAGCTGATAAGAACAGGTGGCTGAGAGGCACCTGGGTGGCTTAGTGGGTTAAGTGACTAGCTTCAGCTTAGGTCATGATCTCATAGTTTGTGAGTTTGAGCCCCTGCATCAAGAGCCTGGAGCCTGCTTCAGATTCTGTGTCTCCCTCTCTCTCAGTCCCACGCACACTTTGTTTCTCTCTCTCCCTCTCAAAAATAAATAAAATATTTTTAAAAAGTTAACAAATAGAAGAATACATAGCTGAAATTTTCACTCACAGCCAAGATGGCATAATAAAGATTTGATTTATGCTCCAATGTAAAATCGCCAAAAATGAAAAAAAGAAAGAAAAGAAACTTTACTTTTTATTTTATGTATTTTTAAAATTTTTAATGTTTATTTATTTTTGAGAGACAGAGAGAGACAGAGCATGAGCAGGGGAGGGGCAGAGAGAGAGAGGGAGACACAGAATCCGAAGCAGGCTCCAGGCTCTGAGCTGTCAGTGCAGAGCCTGACGCAGGGGTCCAATGGTGAGATCATGACCTGAGGTGAAGTTGGCCGCTTAACTGACTGAGCCACCCAGGCGCCCGAGAAAAGAAACTGTTTTTGACAGTATACATCAGTCAAAGGAGAGTGATCAGTGAGATATAGAACACAAATGAGGTGAGTCATATGATAGCCCAAGGACACTGCCTTGAAAGAATGTCCAAGTTACTATTCAGGGACTAGGAACCTAGAAATTTATATCTAGCTAAAATAGCTTTCAAAAACAAAGGTGAAATGAAGACTATTTTTGGTATCCAAACCTGAAAGAATTAATTACCAGGAGGTTCACGCTGTAAGAAATGTTCAAAGAAATTCTCCAGACAGAAAGAAAATTACTCCAGATGAAGATACAGATATATACAAGGGAATGAAAATTATCAGACATGGAAACTACATGACTAAATATATAAGATCGAAAAAAGTCTCTTTAAAGATAATTGTTTAAACAAAAATAACAACAGTATAATATGAAGGTATAGCATGTAAATAAAATATATGAAACAACATAATGTGGGAGAAGAGAAATAGATATAACTTTAAGGTTTTTATATTTATGAGGAGTATGAAATTTCTAAAATGTATACTGCAGTAAGTTCTATAAATCCTAAAATAACCGCAGAAATAATAGTTATGGCCAATAAGTCAATAAAGGAGATATATTGAAATTATAAAAATAATCCAGCTATTAAAAACATAAGGCAGAAAAGAGGGCAAGGAATGAAGGGAACAAATAGAAAAGAAATAGCTAGATCATAGAGTGAAATTAACCATATCAAAAATGATCTAAACACCCCAATTAAAAGATAGACTTTGTCAGATTGGACGA
The DNA here is from genome assembly GCF_014898765.1 of Herpailurus yagouaroundi. Classification (NCBI taxonomy): domain Eukaryota; kingdom Metazoa; phylum Chordata; class Mammalia; order Carnivora; family Felidae; genus Herpailurus; species Herpailurus yagouaroundi. The sequence continues at coordinate 21,456,601 of NW_024412394.1, read as the reverse complement.
AAAAAGAAGGCCCATCTACGTGCTGCTACAAGAAACAAGCTACAAGCATAAAAAAAACAAGCAAGTAAAAAGTAAAAGGATGGGGGAAATTTATTAGTATGAACACTAGTAAAAATAAAGCTAGAGTCCATGTTAGTATTAAATAAAATAAATTTTAGAGCAGAGAGTATTGCTGGGGTTAAGAAGCTATTTTATAAATTGGTCAACTCATGAAGAAGACATAACATAATCCTTGGGTTAATGTTCCTAAAATAGAGCTTCAAAATACATGAAACAACAACTAATGGAACTGCAACAAATAAAAGATCCATAATAATTGTTGGATATTTTAATATCCCTCCTGAATAATTGATAGAACAAATAGTCAGAAAATCAGCAAGTATATAGGAAACTGGAATAACACCATCACCAACCTGACTTAAGTGATATTTATAAAACACTTTACCTGATAACAACAGAATACACATTTTCTGTGAACATGGGATACTTCCTAATATAGACCATATCTACTATATAAAAGAATTCTCAATAAATAGAAAAGTACTAGGGTGATACAAAGAACATTCTCTGACCATGGTAGAATTAAATTAGAAGCAAATTAGAATGAGTTAAGTTGGAAATACATCTGACACATCCCCAAATGGGAGGAAATTAAATAACACACTTCTAAATAACTGATGTGTCAAAGAAACGGAATGAAAAATTAGAAATTATTTTTAACGAAAAAGTGAAAACCCAAGATGATTAGCAATTATTTTTAACTAAGAAAATGAAAACATAAGATCTCACATTTATGGAATACCACTACAAAATGGAAAGCAATACAAAAGGGAAATTTATAGCACTGAAGTTTCAAATTAATCACCTCGGTTTCCACCTGAAGACACAAACAAAAGATGAGAGAGGAAATGATGCAGCCAATATCAGTGTAATAGAAAACAAAAGCAATAGCGTAAATCAGTGCAACCAAAAACTTCCTTGAGAATATAAAATATTTGAGAATATCATTAAAATTGTTAAACTTCTAGCCAGACTACGAGAGAGAGAGAGAGAGAGAGAGAGAGAGAGAGAGAGAGAGAGAGGGAGAGAACACAAAGTATTCACATCTGGAATGGAGAGGTTGAACACCAGAGATTTTACAGATATTGAAGAACAATATTATGATTATTTGTTCAGATGAATTGTTTGGATAACACAAACTGCAAATGTTGACTCAAGAAAAAATAGATCATTTGAATAGTACTATATCTATTCAAGAAATTAATTTCCACAGGATAATTTCAATCCAAGGTGGCTTCAGAGGAGAATTCTGTCAACATTTAAGGACAAAATAATAATAATTCTACACAGACTTTTCCCTAATTCATTTAATAAAGCCAACATTAACCTAATATCAAAATAGAACAAAAATAGTTATAAGAAAGCAATATCTGTAAACTGAAAACTACAAAACATTGTAGAGAGAAATTTAAAGTTACCAATGGAAAGATATACCTTGTTCCTGTCTTGAAAGACTCTATATTGTTAAAATTTCAGTTTTTCCCAAATTGATATACAGATTCAAAGCAAGACCTATCCAAATCTCTGCAGTCTTTTTAATGGAAATTGACAAAACAACTTTGAAAAAGAACAAAGTTTGAGCGTTCACATTTTCTGATTTCAAGATTTATAAAGCTATAGTAATCAGACAGGTGGTAATGGCATCAAGGTAGGCAGATGGATCAATAAAAGAGAACACCGTTCAGAAGTAGATCCATACATATCCAGACAACTGATCTGGGGCAATGCACAAGAAATTCAGTGAAGAAATGAGAGTCTTTTCAACAAGTGAACAATTGTATACTCCTATGTAAAAAAAAAATCCATTGTATATTTAAATACCTAAAACAATATAAATTTATTAGGCAAAAATCTTTGGAAGCTTGAGTTAGGCATTTATTTCTTAAATATGACACCAAGAATATGATCCATAAAAGAAAAAATTGATGTTATAGTTTATCAAAATTAAAAGCTTTGTTCTTCCAAAGCACTGTTGAAAAGAATAAAAAGACTTGCTGTGAACGGAGAGAAAATTTCTGATAAAGGACTTATGTCCAGATAAATAAGATCAATAATAAGAAAACTAAAACCCAATAAAGAAATTGGCAAAAGATTTGAAGTGACACTTCACCAAAGAAGACATATGGATGGGAACTAAACTTATGAAAAGGCGGTAAAATTTGACCATACCTCCTGTAGGCAATGATGTTGAACTACTGAATTTCTCAGATACTCCTGGCAGAAATATAAAATAGATATAGGCACTTTGGAAGACAGTTTGACAGTTTCTTAAAAAGTTATACATTCTAGGGGCGCCTGGGTGGTGCAGTCGGTTAAGCGTCCGACTTCAGCCAGGTCACGATCTC